>NC_087476.1:8302816-8605750 GCF_036417665.1 Passer domesticus
ACTTCCTTCCTTAAGAGAAGGATGTTTAATCTTACTGAAGGCCAGCATGCAGCATTTTTCCCCTCTCTTTTTTGCTTTAAATAGTGCATGCACCATTATGCCATCATCTTTATTAACCTGCCACACTTCACCCAAATGCCTTTATTGGGGTATATTTATACAGAGTTGTAAATGTCAATAGTGGAATTATTTCTTTGGACGACAGTGATTGTGGTCTAACACCACATGCCTTCCCTTGAAAGAGGGGGGATTGAAGCAGGTACTGAAAAAGGAAATAACTGAATTTAAGAGAATTCAGGATTTCTGCCACACACATCCTGCATTTCTGTATGAAGGAGTTCCAATCAGGAGAGCTGTGCTTGCACTAGGAAAGGCCCATGGTTGTGCATTAACTTTTAACCTCACTGTGTATAAGCAACAGCTACGAAATGGTTCTGCTTGGGCTTTAATGTGTCTTTCAATTTTTAAGAACTTTCCTTCTGAGATGCACTTGCTGTTGGACACACACACACACACATGAATATTTACAGTTCTGGAATGAAATTTTTCATCTCTGTATGTATCCATATATAGAATCAGGATCTAAGTAAAGTTAAGGGACTATACTTCTGTGTTTTTTTGATTTCTGGATGTCTACACAACCTACAGAATGTCTTTGAATGGGCAGCACAAAACAGGGCTTGATGTTCAGAAAAACTTGACAGACCTTAAGATATATTTTAAAATATTTCTTATTTGATTTATAGGTAGCAATGCAAAGGATCAGAGTTGTCAACATTTTCACCTTGTAAATACCTCTTGTTTTATAGCAATATAACACTGTCTCTCTTTAATTTAAAGAGAGGCTCCTGATTTAGCAAAGATTTTGCCCTCACTTTCTGTTTCATAAACATGATCTTCAGGTTTCTGAAATCTCCCCATACAGGCAGAAGCGCTGTCAGTTCCCTTTTATAAACAGTTAAATATAATTTAATTTCAGATCAAACCGTGAGACAAACTGAGCTCTCCTCTTTAGATCCCTCTTATGCTGCTGCCTGTGATAGATACAGGGTTTATTATTTCCTCTTTTTTTTTGTTTTCTCATTTCATGCCACACTCACCGCTGCCTGTGTCTGCACTCTGCTCGCTCAACCTCTGCTACATTCAGTGACATTTAAATGACGTCATAAGTATCCACTTTTTATAAACCCGTTTCAGTCACAGACTTGAAATTCAAAAGCACAAACTTTAAGCGATCAAGAGGAGCACTGTTTGCCTTAATTTGGCTTCCTCGAGATCTCGTACATATTTATTGAAGTACGAAAATGAAAGGATTCGTGTTTTTTACAACGTGGAGCCATTTCAGAGTGTGTGAAAACCTCGCGTGATAACAAAAAAAGTGTGAAATAGCGAGGGAAGAAAGGTCAGAGCATCTCTTAGCGCGGCTCTCGGGCTCCGCTCTCGCTCTGCCGGGGCAGCGGCGCTGCGCTGCGGGCTGCGGCCGCCAGAGGGCGCGCGCGGCGCTGCTGCTGCCGGCCCTGTCCGTCCCTGCCCGCTGTCTGTCCGTCCCTGTCCGCTGTCTGTCCGTCCCTGCCCTCTGTCTGTCCGTCCCTGTCCGTTGTCTGTCCGTCCCTGCCCGCTGTCTGTCCGTCCCTGCCCGCTGTCTGTCCGTCCCTGTCCGTCCCTGCCTGCTGTCTGTCCGTCCTGTCCGTCCCTGCCTGCTGTCTGTCCGTCCCTGCCCGTCCTTGCCCGCTGTCTGTCCGTCCCTGCCTGCTGTCTGTCCGTCCCTGTCCGTCCCTGCCCGCTGTCTGTCCGTCCTTGCCCGCTGTCCGTCCCTGCCCGCTGTCCGTCCTTGTCCGCTGTCAGTCCCTGTCTGCTGTCCGTCCCTTCCTGTCCCCTTCCGTCCCTGTCTGCTGTCTGCCCCTGCATGCCATCCGTCCTTGCCTGTCCACTGTCCATCCCTGCCTGCAGTCCGTCCCTTCCTGTCCCCTTCCGTCCCTGTCTGCTGTCCATTCCTGCCCTCCCTCCATCCCTGTCTACTGCTTTGCTGCCATCCACTGTCTGTCCCTGTCCTTTGTCCATCCCTGCCTGCTGTCCATCCCTGACTGCTGGCTGTCTTCTGTCTACCTCTGCCTGCCCGCTGTCCATCCTTGCCTGCCCCTGTCCATCTTGCCTGCCTGCTGTCCATTCCAGCCTGCTGTCCGTCCTGCCTGCTGTCCATCCCAGCCTGCTGTCCGTCCTGCCTGCTGTCCATCCATCCCAGCCTGCTGTCCATCCATCCTGACTGCTGTCCATCCTGCCTGCTGTCCATCCTGCCTGCTGTCCATCCCAGCCTGCTGTCCATCCATCCTGCCTGCTGTCCATCCCAGCCTGCTGTCTGTCCTGCCTGCTGTCCATCCATCCCAGCCTGCTGTCCATCCTGCCTGCTGCCTGCTGCTCACTGCCCACTGCCCACAGCTGCTGATCTCAGTGTGTTCCTTGCCAGGTTCAGCCTTAGGGACATGAACCCACCCCTCAGATCATTCTGGTGACACCCTGAGCCTCCCTTCCCCCTGTCCCACTGTCCCTCAGGCGCTGATGGGTTCATGGCATGTTTTTTCCATACTAAATAAAGCGTTCAGGGACTGAGGATCTTTGCAAACCTCATCACCTCCCATTTCCCTGGGTACCTGCTTCTTTCACCTGCCTTCTCCAAAATAAGAATGGACAATTGTATCAATCTTCTCCTTTCTCCTGTGAAAATCCCAAGTCCTTTTAAAACAAAATGTTATGCTGCACACACAGTTCACCTTAATAACAAGAAGGAGAAGATGAATGATACCTGAGAAGTATTTATCATGTCACTGGTAGTGCTATTGGTGAGCAAGGGGCACTACAAAACTACCTTGACTAGAACAGAATTAAAATGTACCCATTTTGCTTTGTTTGGGGAGATGAGGGAGCATGAGGGAGCTTCTGGACAGTGTTTTAAGAAACTGTTTGCAAACAACTTTTAGAATTGCAGGTACATATTTAGTAGCTTTAATTCAGTCTTTGAATCTCCCAGGATTTGTGGGTCAGTTAATAAGGTATTCTGTGTTTATCTTCAGAATTAAACCTGAATACTGAGGTTTGGGCACTTCTGTGTGGAATGATCCCAGTCTGGCACCCAGCTCATTGGAATTGGAAGTTCAGAGTCACACAGAGCTTGATGAATGTTGCTGTGTAGATCTTTACTGATGATGTTTGTGCTACAAACCCAGGGTTTCAGTCCCAAATGTCATTATTGTCCAAATCTTCCTTCCTTTCTTCAGGTGGCCAAACCCTGTTTTCTGTTTTTCTGTCTTCTCCATCCAGAGATGACCTTGTGGGTATAAAGCCTGGAAAGCTTTTTTTGGAAATGAACACCCTTATGCAAATTGTTGCTTGAAAGAGAGCACAGACCTACGCAGTGCAGGTTCAGACTGAGCTCTCACTGAGATCAGCTGTAATGCTTTTCTAAATACCAGGAAGGTTTGCAGAATGGACAGGTATGCTGCATTTATTGATATAAGCTTTTCGAGACCAAAAGATGAATTTTGGCATGCCAAATGGCAGTGGAACCATTTCTGTCAGTCGCAAATTCTTGTATGGATTTAAATTATTTCTGTTTAGCTTGCCCAAGTCCCTTCTCAATCTGCTGGAGCCCCCAGGTTAGCTGACCACTAGGATGTGGGCACTAGGATGGGACCGCTATAAAGGACAGCTTGTTGGACTGGATCCAGAGGAGCCATGAAAATGAGAGGGCTGGAGCACCTCCCCTGTGAGGGAAGGCTGAGAGAGCTGGGATTGTCCAGCCTGGAGAAGAGAGGCTCCAGGGAGACTTTCTAGAACCTTCCAGTACCTCAAAGGAGCTGACAAGAAATCTGCAGAGGGACTTTTTACAAGGGTATGGAGTGGTAGGACCAGGGGGAGTGTCTTGAAACTGGCAGAGAGCAGGTTTAGGTTAGGTGTTAGGAAGAAATTATTTACTGTGAGGATGTGAGGCACTGGAACAGTTTGCTGCCAGAAGCTGTGGTTGCCCCTTGCCTGGAAGTGTTCAAGGCCAGGTTGGATGGGGCTTTTGGCAATCTGGTCTAGTGGAAGGTGTCCCTGCCCATGGCAGCGAGTAAGAATGAGATGATCTTTAAGATCCCTTACAATCCAAACTATTCTATGATTTTATGTGAAGAATTACATCTCCAGGTAAGAGGAATTTTAGCCTCATGGGACAAAAAGGACATAAAAACTTTCTGACGTTATTAAACTAAGCAGCCTTAGTCATCATGTGGCCAGAAAGCACCTGCAGGAATTGAGTTTTGAAAGAAAACAAGGTTAATAAAAAACATTTGAAGTAGGACATACAAAAGGGTAGAGGTTATACGAATTAGAGGTGCCTGTAATCTTGTATCAGTGCACTCAGAGGAAAGGATTGGCTTTCATATTTCTTCAGCTGAAGTAATCATAAAAGTAGAGCATCAGCCAGTGGTATAGCTGCAATAGGCTGAAAATCATGTTTGTATCCTAAAGGTGCAGCCCAGTAACTTGTGAAACCATGTCTGCTTAAAATGATGAAGAAAACAATGTTGTTTGGGGAAATGTAAAACTTTAGAGAAACAAAACCTTAAAATATTGTGCTTCTGGCCTCATTAATTTACATAGCATCTCTTCTCTCAGTCATAATCTTTATTAACAGTCCAGGTGCTAGTTTTATCTGGATAGAAAGAGTTGACATGGCACAGCCTGTAATGTTTAGGGTACAGGGTCTGACATAGTAAAGGCCAGGACTATGTTGACCAGAGAATATTCTAAAGCATGGATATGCACTGGGATTGGATTTACCTTAGCAGTCTAACTAAAATGATTAGTTACTCACCTCTAAAACAAACTTACAAAAGGCAGCTCCTGAATATTGCAACAGGTTGCTCAGGAAAAATATTAAAGTTGGTTTTAGGTCATTGGATGGCTGCATGTAGGAAGCCTTCTGTGAGGGTGGAGTAGGTCTGCTTTTTGTGGACTTGCTGGATATATTGCCATTTACAGTAGTTGATATAGCTGATTTCCATGGTTACCACACAGAAGGATTATTCACCTTGTTTATAATTTTGGTTGCATGTTTAGAGAAAGAGAAAGGGAGGGATAAAATGCATATTTGAGAAGTGTAGCCTGTACTTAACTCATAGGGGTCTTGTAAGGTTGAATTAGCTAATATTTTCTGCTTTGCTTTGGAGTCGTAAAAACTACTTATGCTTTATTACTGTTATTTTATATTTTTTTTTATGTGGACAAATCTTGCCAGGTTTAAGAAATCACATTTCTTAAATAGCTTAACCTTTCAGACCTGCAGGAAGAATTTGTATTATGGGAAAACCTTTGCTTCTAAGGAAAATACAAGACAGATGATTCAGTAATTAAGGTGCTAAGCTGCACCTTAAAAGATCTCATTTAAGTTTCTGACTGTGAGGAATCCTTCTTCACAGTAAGTCACTTTTTGTTGGACTCAGTTTACCCTCAGTGGAGAGCAACATTTTCTTTTCTCACCTGGTCTACTTAGATTGCAAACTCAGAGCCCAGAGACCACTCTCAGCTACCTGTTCCCATCTAGTGAGACTGTATTAAGAATCTGGTCTTGCCTGTGAAGAATGATCATTTTAAGGATGAGATAACTATTTTGTTTGAGGTGTTTAACTTCCTTCACTGGACAGTGAATAAGGCAAAGGAGATGTCATTGTAAATTAGCTACTTTTTCTGACTTAAGCTGTACAAACAATCCTAGTCAATGGACTGCAGTTTTATTACAGTCGTGGGAGCTATTTTGCTCTGGAATCTTTAAATTAACCAAGGTGTTAACTAGGGTAGTAAAGATAATGACTCTTTTAGGCTTACTGGAGTACCATGACCAGTAAGCCAGACCCTCTGCTTCCAAATGCTTGTGAAGCAACAGTGTCCTCACTTTCCACCATCTGGACAACTAGACAACTTTAAAACCTTAAGCCAAGTGGAGAAGGAATGTCTCAAATACTCTGATTCATCTTGAATTTGGGAATCAGAAGATTAATGAAAGCTTTTGTAGATGTGAATGGGAAGGTGTGTAGAGAAGTAAGTTTCTTTCAATCTGTTTTGTGATAGAGTTATGTTAGAGGGCCACAAACCATAATCCTATCTTGGAGATGCTGGGCAGGATTGATATGAAACGTCAGGAATACAGCGTGTCCCAATTCCACAGGGCTTGCCTATGCTGACCTCTAAAAGGTAAAATACAGTCCGAATACAAGCCAGCAGCTCAGGGCATAAATTTTAGGCACATGGGATAAACTGGAAAGCATGTGAACTCCCTCTGCCATGCAGAAGGGTTAGAAGTATCACACAAATCCAAGATGAATGCTGGAGGCCTTTTCTTCCTTTTTCTCCTAAGCAGATCCCTGGTAAAAATAATTTCTGTGACCACCAGAGATCTCCAGCAAAAAAGTACTCTAAACGCTGGTCTGGTTGAATATATATTTCTTGGAAATATTTTAAAAATATGTTTTTATTGGGTCTTACTAAAGTAATGTGAAAATACTAAGTGGTTTTTGTCTCTGGTATCCAACCTTGCTTCTAGACTGTACCGACCAGGTCTACAAAACAAAGAGAAATACACCCATGTGATCCCTCTAAAAAGCATGAATGTATTATCCCTGATGCAAGTTATTCCAAAAAATAAAATCTTTTTTTTTCATGTTGGTAGTATAACATTATATATAGCACTCCTAGTAAGAGTTTCTGAAATAGCTATGTTGCATAAAATGGTGAGAAGGATGAATAATTAGGTCTAGGCAAAGAAGAAATTTTAAAAACATTCATCTTAGAGCCGATTCACAAAATAAATGGCATCCCAGTTTTAATTTGTCAGCAAACTGGACAACTGGATGCCAAGGGATCACTCTCACAGAATATGGATAGTCCAGCTGCCTTTCCCTGCACACACTGCAGTGAAAATAATTTTTTTCTCCCTGCTAAAGATGAATTTGAGTCTTTGTTTCAATTACAGAGTTTTTTTAAAATTAATAATACTTTTGAAGTTCTGTAGACAAGAAACAGAGGATAATCAGCAAGCCCTATGAATGAAGATATTAATATTCTGCATAAATATTCCCAGCCTTGTGCTGAGGAGAAGGTACCTGATCAGAGTGTTTCCTTGGATTGGAAAAAGAATTCCAGGCCCCCTGTCAGTGGAGTGGTGACTGATCACTTGGCTTTGATGTCTTTAGCTGTATCTCAGGAAAGAGGTGCCAGAAGGAGAGGAAGGGTTGAGAGCAGAGGGAGGCTGTTTGGGGTCCTCTTGTTCTAGCTGAAGACTGATCCTTCCCATTTGCCATACAAAGCTGTGATTTTATGGTAAATTCCAGGACCTTTTGGGGCAGCAGAGCAATGGAAAGGATGACTGCCCATGGTTGGTGTGGCTGCAGTGATGCCACTGGTGCTCCCCTCTGCAGCCCAGCTCCCCTTGTCCATCAGCTCAGCCAGCTGTGCCACCTTGGGCACAGAGGTGTAGAGGCAATTCCAGCTTGTGCTGGATGCCTGTGGTGTGTCACCTGTGTTTTAGTGCAAGATATTTCACACTAAGGGTCGCCTTCTAAACACTGAATTAGGTGGACTCTCTCAGAACTTCATGGGTGATAGCTCTGGAAGTAGAAAGTCTTCATGACTCACTGAGTATTGTCTGTGAGGAATGATTGAAGCCATCTACTTGCAATCCCACTAATCCCTGCCATGTCCCTGAGACAGGACATCAGAATTCCTCTGACGACTGTATCAAATGCCATGCTCAAGTCCTGCACAAGGAGTTATTTTTCAGAGTTCTGATAAAGGAAAATGTAGGTTATTATGAGAAATGGATATAAATTTAATAACAAGGTCTGATATAAGCAGGAAGGTTTTTTTACATTGTCTGTTCTCCTAAGATTACGGGCAGCCTCTATAATGTGATGTGCCAGCAAAGCAGGAAAATGCTCTTTGCTATTACAGCCTGGTGTTAGGAGTGTGGATCTTCCCTTTTCAGTCATTCAAGTGCAGTGAAGAGATATTTGTGTGCAAATAGTAGAAACAAGCAAACAAACACAAATTCAATAGCTGGGAAAACCTTTGGATACTGTAACTGTTTTCCCAGAGAAGCTGGTAAAGTGTGTCAAAGAAAATGCTACAAAAATTTAACTGTCCTTTTTGAGTTAATTCAGGAATTTCACTGATGTAAATAGGAAGCTCTATAGGTAGGACATTGCCTCAACACAGGCCTTGAGAAGTTTGCTATCTGTTAATGTTTGCATCTGTGATGAAGTTATTGACAGCAAGGGAAACAGGTCCTGTTGGAGTGTTTGTACAATTGGCTGTTTTTGAGGAAGAAATACTGTTGAAGTAAGAGGGAATAGCACTCCTTTTGTGAAAAGGGTGATTTACATTTAAATCAGTAGCCTTTGCGCTGATGATTGCTACAGAACATAAATGTAGCAGTTCTGCTGAGTGTAGAATTATTTAGCAAAATCTTTCAAGGTTTTGTGGTACCAAACCAGTGTTTCTGATTTGAATTCAATGGATTCTGCAACAGAACACAGCTGGGTTCAATGCAGGAATGAATCGACCTCAAGAACACCAAAATAAATGATGACCAGACTTCAAGCAAAGAGATTTGATGGGAGATATTTTATAAATATGTGGAGAGACTTTGCTGTTGTGCAGTGAGTTGGGTTTTGTGATCACCTGAAAGAGACAATAACAGCACATTATGCAATTTCGTAGCAGAGGAACATCCCAGGGTATCTCAAAAGGATGTGAAGAGAGCAAGGTGAGGTACCCACCATTTAGAGCTGGCAAAACTGTTCCTTCAGCTCCTTATTTTTATTATGTCATGCTCTTTTCCAGCAGGACCCTTTTTTCAGAATGTGCAAAGAAGTGCATAAGTCACTAAATTGAGAAGTCTGGTCCATAACCATATCCTCAGTGTGCAGGCTAAGGTCCCCATCTCATGTACTGAATGCTGGTCAAATATTGTTTCAGAGTGTTTTCCCTGCCTTGTAGAGGGATGTTTGTCACCATCCTGTCTGCGTGCCTGATGTATGTTGACAATTTTACCCTTTCCACATCCCAGTGAGCACAGGATGTGGTATTAAGAGCATTTTGTATATGAAGGACACAAACAGTGAGAAGGGAAGTGATTTATGTGAGTCTATCCAGGAAGTCTTCAGGAAAGTTAGAAAGAAAAAAACCACTGTGGCTGTGTTTACATTAGCAAGTAGTGGGGCACTGCAGGAATGGGCTGCAACACTGACAGCAGCAGTGCTCAGGACCTGTCATCCACACTAAAATTGGTTTGAAGGATTTACTTTGGACTGGATATACTCTCACCCAGGGAAATGAACTCTTGTTGGCAGCTGGAATGCACCTGGTGCACATCCTTTGTTTAATCCAACCATCCAGGAGTCCAGTTTGCCTCCTCTGAGGCTACTCATGATATGAGCCTACAGGTTTACTTCTTTACTTATCAGATTTACTCCTAGCACACAGTCCTGAATGGAGCTAAAGTAGTTCTGTAGAATCATCCTCTGTCTCCATCCACGCTCAGATCCTCCACAGTATTTAAGGTGAATCCCAGGAGGCACCTCCCACAGTGTCTCTGACATGATGTGTAAAACCAGGCAATTACTTGCAGATTATTGATACTGTCCTTGGCTCATTTTCTCATTTAAAACCCTTCTCTCAGTGAGCTTGCTGCCTCACATGGCTTCAGCTATCTGCTTTGCATCAATGACTTACAAATCTACCTGTTCTCTCCTGACCTCCCTGCCTCCATCAAGCCCAGCACCTTGTCGCGTTTCTCTCTGAAATTTCCCTCTGAATGTCTTGCCCTCCATTTAAACTTCATGTGGCAAAAACATCATAGCTCAGTGAGCTGCTTGAAGTCATTACAGCAGGAGCCCAGACAGCCATTAAACATAATAAAATTTTACATATGTCTTAGACTAGTGGTAGAAAGAATAATGTTTCAGCTAATTGAGCTAATTTTTTATTAGGTATTTTATTACAGTATTGTATTATATAAGTGTACTTCAGTAACTATTCTTTCTTTAAGTGTTTCATAAATGACAGAACCAAGTTTATCTGATATAATGTTTAGCTCAGTTTTTGAAATAGATTTCTTGGGCATCACAAAAGGCAAACATCCATTCTCATACTTGTGGATCCCTCTGTCATGTTTGACATTGTTGGCCACAAGCTACATTTTCTTGTCTCAGGGAGGCTGTGAGCCCCAGGGTAATGAGCTTAAATGGTGTGAGACCTACTGCAAGGCTCAGTTACAGCAGGCACTGACAGGAAACAGCGCTGCTGTCAGGAGACCTCTGATGTGATCCCGCACAGATTCCTCTCTCTCTCTCAATAGTATTATTAGTGATTTAGGTAGCTCTGAATCTGGGATCTGGGGTGACTAAATCCTCATTCCTGCAATGCTGACAAGGTCATGTTGCCATAAAAAGTCTGTGGATAGCTTTTCATGAGAGCAGGGCCATTAAATGACTAAAATGAAGTTATGTATCTTGATGCTGTCAATGGTAAAAGGCAAGTCTGGGGCAATGACAGCAGCTCTGTGACTTACTATGACCCTTGAATGAAGATCAGGAGGGAGGAAACAATGCAGAAGAGGTAGTGCTATGTCCTGGGGCAGCAGCTATACCCAGCCACCCAACTCTTCTGCCTCCATGGGGAGCCCTGCCACAACCTCCCAAACCCACCTCCCTCACTGCCAGTACTGGTAGTTGTGCAGAAGGTGGTGTATTTCAGTAATTAGTGGTCCTTCACAGGCCCTGTCTGCTCCACTGGCCATTGTATTTAGGGCCTGAGAAATCCACAAGTTACTGATATAATCTGTAAGTTATATTTGGGACAGGAAGACTCTATATGGATCAAGGGGTGGATGGAATATGTCGATCTTGACTGGGAGACAGTTGCATGTTGTAGTTGTTGGTGACCCACACAGCAATTGCCTGAGCAGCCTGTGCCATGCTGCCTGTGCTGCACACCCAGGGTGGCCTCCAGGCTGTGTTGTGCTGCACAAACCCCCTGGTCACAGGACAACCTCAGCCAGATCACTGTGAGTGATGCCAAAGGCAGCTCCCCCTGGTACCAGCAATTACACTGCTTGCTCAGCCTTTCCTTTATTGAAAAGTACACTGAGAAGATGTCATGCAAAAGTTCTTTGTGAATAATGTGGTTTTCTATTAAGAAAATTACATATTAGCTGAAATGGCCAGAATAGTGATATTTACTTCCCTGGATAGGATCCACTCCACACAGTGGGCTATGGCAAATTCCAGCCAGGGTGTCTGCACAAACACAGAGTACTGGGACAAAAGGGATGTAAGATTTATTTGTTATCAGTATTCCTCTTCTTATTCTGTCTTATTAAAGCGGTTATTGATCTGCCTTACCCAGCAGCCTGATGATCACTGAAGAGCTGCCCATGGGAACGTGAGCTGTCACCCACATCGTGAAGTGTCAGGATTGTCAGTTTTGGACAACTTCTGTAATGAAAGATTTCAGGCCATTTTTTTCCTGTTCCTGAATAAAATGTCCCTGGACCCTCACAATGTGGCCAGTTAAAGCAGTTTCACTTCACCACAAGGTGCTGTTCCCCACCAGTCCCCAGGAGACATAACTTGTTCAAGTATCCCAGGCAAGGCGTGTTTCTGGGTACTTCTGTTTTTCAGTCCTCAACTTGCTGGTCTTTGCCTCAGTAAGAGAATGTCTGCTGCGATTAGTACAGAGAAGAGTGTAAAAATCTCTGATTTGGCAGAAGTCCTCCTTGATTGATTTCCAGATCACAAAAGACAACCAGCTGCCAAGCCTCTGGAGCACTCTAAGTAAGTATTCACACAAGCAGACACTACACGTTTGACAGATGTTAGTCACATTGCTTAATGCTCCACTAGATGCTACAGATGTGAGCGTGGTATAAGAACCTACAGATGAAAAAAGAGGATAGAAAAAAACACCAAATGACAATTTCCCTTAAGAGATCGTTTCCACACATCCTCATCTAGATTCTCAATGCAGGTTCTGTTGTATAATTAATAGCATATCACCTTTATTCCCATACCAGTCTTACACCTTACAGGCTGTCATCTGAAAACACAGACAGAGATTTTGTGCTGTGCTAGGTTTTAGCTAGGAAAAGGTTATGGGAGAATGTTAGAGTCAGGCAGAGAATTTCAATTCCAAATCACTTATGCATATATACATTTATTTATATTTTATATATATATATGCATGCATAAGGCTCAGCTGACCCATGGTCATCTCTAAACTTTGCCTGCTAGAGGCACCCATAATAATTTCCCTTAGCTAGAGGCAGGGAGGTGAAGGAAGGCAGGAGGAGATTGTGTCTACTTAGGTTAACAGTTATATGGCATGAAGGCTCAGCCACAGGAAATGGGTCTTTACCTCTGTGGTGAGCTGGCCCTGGATGGACACTGGGTGCCCACCAAAGTCACTCCTTCACTGCCCTCCTCAGCTGGGCAGGGCAGAGAAAAACATAACAAAAGGCTTGTGAATTATGGGCAGGGAGTGTTGTGGGCAAAACAGACTTGACTTGGGGAAATTGCATTAATTTATTGCCAGTCAAACTAGAGTAGGATAATGAGAAATGAACCCAAATCTAAAGCACTTTCCCACTCCTCCTCTTCTTTTGAGGCTTCACTCCTGATTTTCTCTATCCCCTTCCTTCCAGCAGCTCAAGGGGACTGAGAATGGGGGCTGTGATCAGTTCATCACACGTTGGCTCTGTGCTCCTTCTCCTCAGGGAGAGAACTCCTCACACTCTTTCCCTGCTCCAGTGTGGGGTCCCTCCCACAGGAAAAGACCTCGAGTCCTTTCCAAAAGCTGCAGTTCTTGATGTGCTGCTCCATGGGGTGCAATTCTTCAGGAACAGGCTGCTCCAGCATCTGTCCACCACAGGGTCACAGGTCCTGCCAGAAGCCTGCTTCCCATGGGGTCACAGCCTCCTTTGGGCATCCCCCTGCTCTTTTGTGGGGTTTCCCAGGGGCTGCAGGTGGATTTCTGCCTCCATGGGCCACAAGGGCACAGCTGCCTCATCATGGGTAGCACCAGGGACTGCAGGGGAATCTCTGCTCTGGCACCTGGAGCATCTCCTGCCCTTCCACCTGCACTAATATGGGTGTCTACAGGGCTGTTGCTCACACATTCTCACTTCCCTCTCTGGCTCCAACTGAACAGATATTTTTTGTCCCCTTTCTTAACTCTGTTATTCCAGAGGTGCTTCCGTCATCTCTGATGGACCCAGCCTTGGCCAGCAGTGGGTCCATCCTGGAGCTGACCTGCACTGGCTCTGTTGGACATGGAGGAATCCTCCACAGCTTCCCGTAGAGGCACCCCCTGTAAAACTCCCACTACAAAAGCTTTGTCATGTAAACCCAATACAAGCAGTGTCCTGTCCTGGGATTTCTTTGAATGTCCACACCACAATTTATACTCCTAAGACCATGAGAAATCACTTTGTTTCCTGAAGGCAGCTCTTGTGTTCTCCAGTTGCACTTGCCATACCTCTAGACACCTCAGAGCTGTGAACTCTGTCATGCAGGACAGACATTTCAGATGTTGATATCCAGGTGTCAACTGCATCCCTTTCTTTACGAGCTCAGAACAAGGGCTCTAACAACATAGCCCAGGATGTCTGGAAGGAAGGATGACTGATGTTGCATGTTCAAAAGATTAACAGGTTTGGGAATGTAAGTTTTGCTTTACAAGTATTCCTGGGGGCTGAACACATCCCTAAATTTTTTACCTCCTATCACCATTACAAAACACAGTGAAATCTCAGTGTTAAGTATTTTGCTCTGCTATCAGCATTACATAAGGCTCTGGAATAAAGTTTCAAACAATTTCACTCGCTTGTGTGTACAGAGCAGTAAATGCATACAAATTCAAAAGGAAAAGGAGAAAAAAATGCCCTCAAGAAAAGTATGAATGAGCTTGAAAAGGGCAAATAAATAGCAGAGACATTTATATTGGTCTTTCCTACTGCTCTGAACAAAACAATTATGAGATAAGAGAGGCAAGAATGGGAGGAAATTCTTTCATTTTTCACGTTGGAAGTCCGAAGGATCCAATAGCCTGTTTATGAAGAGCAATAAAGAAGATACATGAACTCGGTAAAGATGTTGTTACAAATATATTGGCCTGTTTGGAAAGGCCAGGAGTTTGGTTTTTTGGGGACTTTTTTGTTGGTTTTTTTTTTTTTTTTTGGTGGTGTTGTTGCTTTTTATAAAGAACTATCAGCTAAGGTTTCAAGGGTGGAGGTTTTTTGTTGATAGAGAATAACTGACAAGAATTGTTTGTTATAAGTAGCAGAGAGGACTAATACTTTTATTTAGGATTTAGAAATAGTATGAAAAAAAGGAGAATGGAATCTGGAATTTAATGAAGCTTACATAAGCAAATATAACCTTGGCCAGCTTTTAAACAAAGTTTAAACCAGCTATTTTTTGTTTCTAATGTGAAGGTTTTAAAACCAGAATGCATTTGCCTGGTACAATAAAAAATGATGACTGGTACTCAGAAGGGAGATTTATCACTCTCCCTGCTTTCTAGTCTGAAATGTGTGTTCTTTTGTAATGGTGTGGGGAAGCCCATCTCTCCACCAGTTGAGAGATGATGGTCACAACATTATGGAACTTTAAAAGCAATAAAATTAGTGTATATATTTTTTTCCTGATTTTTTTTTTCCTCTCTTGTTTAAAAATAATGAAATAATGTATTTCAGTGCAGAAATGTGAATTTGTTACCAGCCTACTAGTGACTGCATTATCCTCTGGAATAAAATCCAGTCTTAGGAACAATAGTAAGGTTTCTGCTCTTCTGCCACTGTTCCCTCTCCCAAGAAGCTCATTTACTTAGCAAAATCTAGCAGTTTAAATAATGTGAGGGCTGCTATAACTTTTACTAGTGCTGTATTTCTCTATCATAATTAGACATAAAAAAATGTTTAGACCAGAAATCTCTCCAAGTCAAGAAATAAAAAATTAAATAATTCCATAATCTTTAAAAATTATTATTGGTGTAATAACCCCCTCTGGGGATTAAAACAGCATTGCAAAGCCTGTGATTAAAGTTTCTTAGTCCTTATCATTTTTAAGTTCTGTTTTCACTGGTTTATAAGTTTGCCAGACTGTAATAACTTGGATTAAAACTTTCCAAAAATATGAAAAGCGCCTGTGTTTAGCTGAATATTTTAGGAAGCTTTAAAAAAGTGAATCAGCACTTTTTAAAACTGGGTCAGGGAAAATATGTTTTTCTGCCAATATTAAAACAAAAATCTTACAGTTGTTTTATTAGCAAGTTTTTACCAGTTCTGCTTTTAGCTATTAATTCAGGCAAGGACTTGAAGTCTGGCAGATGGATTGCCTGTGTGTCAGGGAAGTGCTGTCCTTGCATACATTGGCCAAACTGTTCATTTTTGAAAAATATTTATCTGCCTTTTTTTTTTTTTTTGGTCACTGAGGAGTTGTTCTGGGTCCTAAATATTTCAATCCCAGTGAACAGCTGGGTGAGAATGTGGGGCAAGCTGGGATCTGCTGCAGCATGAACAGCTGGGACATGAAGAGCAGCAGGAGGAGGAGAGCAGACATAGCCATAGTGGTTGGGACTGGGGGCTCAGAGGTGGGTCTGTGCTTTGGAAGTGGAGAAAAGTAGAAAAATCCTGTTTAAAAAAAAGGGAAAGATATGTGAACAATACCTGGAATCAGCAGAGGAGCATTGGGGGAGGTATTTCATAGCATTGTGGAATCATAGAATCACGGAATGGTTTGGGATGGAAGGGAGCTTAAAAATAATTTTTTTCCAACTCCCCACCACAGCAAGAACACTTTCCACTAGGCCAGGTTGCTCCAAGCCCCTTTGTACAAGGACAGCCTGTTATGCCAGCAGGTAAGTGCCAGGGCACACAGAGTACTGAAGTTTATTTTGTTTTATTTTTTATCATAGGCCCTGGTACAGTTTTGGCCTGCAGAAATCATCACACTCCCAAATGCTGCTCAGGTTCAGTGTTAGCCTGTGTCAGGGACTGCTGGCAAGACATTTCTGTGTAGGTCCCCTGGTTTGGGGTGGTGGGGAAGGTGTGCTGATTTGAAATGAACCATCCCATTACACTTGTCTTTAGTTGTAAACCATACTGGAAAAAAGCCCCAAGCAAACAAACTTCATTTATTGCCCTTCATTTGCACCTAGAGGATGAAAAACAGGGACTAGTGTCATTGCCTCTGCTGGCAGGCTCTACAGAGCAGATCTCAAGGTTTCTGCCAGGCTGGGAGAGAGCACAGGAGGAAATGTGCTGCTGCGTTGTTCTGCAGTTCTTTTAAAGAGTCAAGTTCACAAATGCTTCAGAAGTTACAAACAAAAAGAGCAACCCACAGGAAAAGAATATTTGGCTGCAAAAGGGAGATGATGTGGCAGGAGAGAGTGAAGGAGGCCATGCCAAGCCAGGGATGGCTCTGACTCTCTCTGCCATTTAGTCAGAGTTGCCTTAGGACAGCAGAGAAGGCAAATGCTTGTGTTTTTGTGAGCTGCAGCCCTCAGGGAACACCCTGAGGAGTCTGATGGGTGTGCTGGCCACCAGCTCTTTACTCCTGGAGCAGATCTGGGTCCAGGGAGCTCCCTGGGCTCCATGCTTTTTGTTGGGATTGCTGGCATGGGCTCACAGCCTCCTGGCAGGGCTTACTTCAGCCACTGAGTGAATTGACCACAAAATGAGTGGCCAATAAATAAGAGAGTGGGTTGGTTCTTGGTTAGTAACTGGCTTGGCATCTTCTGCAAAACCCTTCCCCAGGCTGCACATAGACCAACAATTGATTGTATATGCACATATAATAACATGGTTGGGAACTGACCCAGAGAGGTGCTACCCTAGGAGTCTTTTGGCTCATTATATTACTGAAATGCCCCGGAGGAGAGACATTATATTTCAAAATTTCTGAGCAGTCTAAATGAGTGTTTATCTAGTTTAAAGAGAACTAGCTTTGAGTGCTAAAGCAGTTCTGGCCCAGGATGTATTGCATGGTGTGAATCAGTATTTTGTCAACTTTATTAACTGTAAGGTGTTTCCACATAAAAGTTTGTGAATGCAGAGATGGATTTCAGCTTTGCCTAAGGACAAGTTGTTCAGGATTTTTTAATTTTCCTTTAAAAGGTCCAGATATTCCAATCAAGCTGTAGGTTAATCTATTCCATGTATGCCCAAAGACAGAACCTTTTCCACTGTGGTGCATATGTTTGTTTTGTGGATAGTTCGTGACAAAATTTGCTGTGGTCTCCAAGAGCAGTGTAGAATCCAATAAAAGCTGACAGAGGAGATAAAACAAGGAGGCAGGAAGAGAGACCTTATTGCTTGCAATGATGGGTGGAAATGAAAGGGTTTGGATAGCAGGTCTGTGCTTCAGGAGGAAAGATCTTACCTTTCCTTCACTTTCCTTAGGTGTTTGTGAGCAAGATAACATTGTTGTGGACAAGGCTGGAGTACAAGAAAAGCAAAGGAAATACTTTTATTTCTGATGATGATTGAATAGGTCTTCTTATTTCCAATAGAGGGAGGACATCAATACAGATACAGAATATTTTTGTGTATTGATAACACGTGTGCTAGTAGTACCAGTATTGCTTTGGGTTAATTTTACCTGTTGGTGGGGTTTACATCTCCTCTGACAAAATGAGGACAACAATGTCATTCCCATCTGTTTTATCTATTTGGATTTTTAACTATAAATTATTAACTCAGATCTTGGGTGCCTGTTGTGTGTGTGCATGCGCATGCCTGTGTGAACACATCTGACCATCTTTTGCATCAAATCAGAAATCAGAAAACTTCTGAATTATTTAAGATTAAAGTACAGTAGCAATATTTTTTGAAATGTAGTTGTGCATAGAAAGGACTATAGTGCCAGAAGTGACAGGAAAAGAATTAATGCTTTCTCCAGGCCCTTTTTATCTTGGAAATGATTGACAAAGTAATTTTCTTCTTGTACTTTAATAGAAGTGTATACATTATACACACCAACAAATCCTCACTGGGCCAATTACACATCATATGACTTATCTTGTCACGGCACCTAATATCTAAACAATAAATTAAAAGGTATGCTTTATATGCAAATTTGCATATGAGGATGTTTTCCAGTCCCCAGACTCAATTGTCTTATGAACACTACAACATACAAGAAAAAGAAACAAGCTGGCTAGGATTTGTGACTAATAAAACCTGCCTGGTGGAACGAACTGCATCTGTATGACTTACAAGGGTGTGCTGTATAAGTAACATTTGTTTTACATATTGAAATTATATTGGGAGATGAAATACTGAGCAAATATTGAAGTGCTTCCTTTCCCACAAGATATTCTGCACACATGCAAAGCTATATATATATGCGACAAAATATTATTGATACCTATTCATACCACTGTGCAATGTAAAGGGACATTTCCATAAATGAGAATCTCACTTGTTTTTCCTTTTCAGTGGAAGGTGGAAATGCCAAAATTTTCTTGCATCTTGGTGGTACCTGCTGGACTTTTAGAAAGCTTTGATTAGATCTGAATGGATGGTTTCTTAGAATTATTCTGGTCTAAAGGCACAGACACAGTGCTAGGTTTTCCTCAACAAGGGCTACCAGCCTGGTTTGTCCTAAACTAAACTGTTTAATAACATGGAGGCAAAAAGGAGGAATTTGTCTTTATTTCCACTGTCCTAAACACATTCATTCACAGCATCTAATGCAACAGGTGCAGCATTCCTCCCATCTACTGTTATGGAGTGACCCATACATTGCAGAAAACAATTTCATGAAGGAATGACCTCCCCACAGACACAGGGAGGTGATGGATTATTGTCATGGTTCTGCACCTCTGCAGGCTTGGGCACTGCAAGAGCCTGAGGGGAAGAAAGCTGTTCAAAATAATGGAGCTGAGATGGTTGTGCTGGAGGGAAATGGGGAAAAGATTGTGGCCTCTGAAAAACAGTCCATTTCCCTTTCCCCTCTTTGGCAGTGTATTATCCCACTGATTCTTCCCCCAGCTGCTGGTCAAGTTGTAGTGTAGTCCTGTGTGATTCAGTGAGTAGAATTAACCACTTAGGTGCAGTCCTGTTGGTCAGATAGCTTGCCTAAAAGTCAATAACTTGTTGACCAAGTTTTTGAGGTATGCATGAGAGAACTTTGAAAGTATGCATCCACTTGGTATTGGAATTTAGATGTTGCTGAGGGAACACAGGAGCCCAGCTATCAGACCCCCCCCTTCAGATCAATAAGCACTCTAGAGGGCTAACCACAACAGATTAGCCTTCTTATTCTTGCCCCTTTAGTTGATCCAGTCTGCTAGGTCAGACTCAAAATGGGTTTAGATCACTGAGCCTTGCAGTTGCTTTAGACTGGTGAGATGCATTCTTCTGGGTTTAAATATTTTATTTAAACTACTGCTTTCACAGCTTTACACCCTAGTAATTTCAGTGCAAAGGATCTAGAAATAATTAGTTGAAATTAGTTGGCCTGGACACTTAGTTCCCAACATTTTGTTGTTTCCTCAAAACTGCAAATACAGCCTGAGCCTGAGTGATGCATATGAGACCTCACTTTTCATGAATCACAGATCAGCGTTGCTTGAGCTCCATTTTAACAGAGCCAGGAATGGAAAATGTGGCAAACTAATAGAGCTCCTTCAAGGTGTGAAAGAATATGTGATGCTGGTATTAAAAAAATAAATTAGGAGTTTTTTCTTTATGTGTCATCAGAGAGAAGAAAAAATGGAAAGGAAAAGTGTTAATAAACCCCTGTCTTTTGGCAAGCATTTTAAAGATTGATGGTGTTTCTGTGTAGCTTTAGACACCAATGTTTGGAGCTTAAGTTATGAATGAATAACAAGCCTCTTCTGCTGATCAGTATAGAGCTTAAAATTCCTTCAAAAGATGAATCTATGCAGCAGCTGATTTGAGGTGCTCTTCAGAAAAACCAGTCTTTCTCCAGCATCAATAGTGAGAGGCTCGGATGACCAGCCTTGTAGCTTGGGCAGCTCCAGCAAAGCGCCTGCCTACATGACAGGTGACTATCACCAAGGACTTCAAGTGTTTAAGGCCAGACTTAAACACTTGGCATTTCCTATTTGCAATGCCCACTACTGGATCAGAACAACAATCCATGTCAGGTCCTACAAACACTAATTTATGATAACTTCCAACACCTAATTGAGGGCAGTAAATAGAGTTATGTTGCTAAATCTGCAGTGTGTCACTTTCTTATTGCACCATTGACTTTGACCATCAGTCAGTTATGAGATTGTGAAACCTCATTCCATTGTGCTTGGCAAGCATAACATCTTTTTGTTTATTGTGAGAGCACTGTAGATTTTATGATGTCTTCTGCACTTCATTTTCTTGCTTTTAAGGTTTAGTATTTTTAGCCAAGTTTCCTAAGGAAATGAGACTATGCCATCATGCTGCCTGTCAGCTCCCTCCTTGTAACTTCTGAACCTGGGGGCCAATTTCAGCTCTATTTGACAGAGGAGTAAGGGTTTCAAAGATACTACATTCCTATAAATTTTGTGAAAACCAACAGCTTGGTGGATGTTTATATATCTTTGCTCCAGCTGAAGTCATGTCAAGGAGCACTCAACCCATGGTTTATTTGTTCCATCTGGCAAAGGCCAATTGGACATTCCCTGTGAAGAAATGCTGAACTAATCACAGCACAAGTCAACTTTCACCTGCCTATGAGGCAAGCAAAGTTGAGAAAGAGGGTCTGAATGTAGCTCTGGGAAATCAAGAGGGATCTTTTCCTATAAGAAATGGTGGGAATTGTGGTAGTGGTACGTTTCAGGAGATAAGGAGTAGCAGCAAATAGTCTGATGGGAGGGATTTTGGAACCATGTCACTGTGAAATTCACTATTCAACAAACTTCTTATTCTTCTGTGCTTTATATTGTGTAATTAGCTGAAGTTATACTTATGGCTTAAAAATGGGGTAGGAAGGACAACCACTGGAATAGAATGAGACGCAAAACTCTAACAGTTGCATATTTGTAATAAAAAATAAAAATCTTTGCACTGCAAGCAAATTTTTACAGTGATCCAATGATCTACTGGTCTATCATTTTTTTATTAGCCATAGATGAAATTCATTAGCAAATGATCCATATGGAAAATAATTCCTATTAGGTTTTGCTTATTCTTTTGCCTCCAGTAATGATCTCCCATAAGTTTTCTAACAGTGGCATGTTATGATCAGAGGAACAGCAGCACAGAACCTGATAAATTATTAGTCTGTTCCAGTATCCACACTCCAAAAGCCATCATAATGAGATACGTCTAGGGAGGATGCAGCTAATCTCCTAATGAATAACTGTAACAAGCAGACCTTTGGGGAGATTTCTGCTTAACCCCAAACAGTCAGCGGTGTGCTTGTGCCCTGCAGCAAGAGGGCTTATGTCCATAATGAATCTATATTTCATTTATTTGGCTGTGGACAGTCTCATTAATAATATAATTGCAATAACTCAATGTTGGGGTTAAAAAAAGGAGAAGAAAATGTAGAAAAGAAATTTTTAGTGCTCATTGAGCACAAGGGTGGAAAAACTGGAGTTTGCAGATGTGACAAAAACACCAGCCTCTAATAAAATTGCTTTTATTAGCTTAATTTGCCACATATAGCGCAAATATTTAACTTGAATGAGGCATGAATTAGTAGAGAAATATGTGCAGTGCCATTTGAAGTGCTATACTTGAATAAAATAATGTATATCTTTTCATATGCAGTCCTTCAAGTCACACTACATACATCTTTAATTTCTTCAATTAAGAAAAAAATGAACAAATGGAGTTAGATTTTAATTATTCATAGTTCATTTGAGGAAAATCTTTGTAAATGAGAGGAAGGAGAGTTGTGCTATCTATCACAATGAGAAGAAGAACAGAGAAAATTCACTCTATGAACTACTTGACAATACAAAAGCTTCTGCCTTCACTAGGTGTTGCAGTTTGATGTGCAAAGGAAGAAGCATCACAGGAAGGACTATTTAGGAGCCATATCATGGAAACTGCACCCAAAAATACAAAACTGCTCCTTGGCAAGTAACCACACTGCACATTTGCTAGAATCCATCTGAGAGGATTACTGCAGGCATGTCCTTTAATCCTAGTTTTGAGAAGATGGGAATATATGGAGCTGCTCTAATAGATCAGACTTAGGATCCATCCAGACAATCTTTGGCAAATGGCCAAAGCCAGCTGAGTCAGTGTTCCCCCATGTGGGAATGCTACAGGAGAGGTGTTCAAGGATGTCCATAATCATCAGAGTTTGATTTAAACCTTGGAATATTCAATCTTTCTAGCATACTTTGCCAAGCTCTTGAAAGGAGGGACATTTTTGTTAGTAAGAAAGCTGGTTCCGCTTTGGGTTTTACTGGGCTATTGATCTCATGACTGCTTTGCTGCAGGGAATAGCACAGTCTTATCATGTACTGGATGAAAAATTATTGCTTTGTATCAGCTTTGAATTGATTATTTTTCATTTTCATTGAATGTCTCCTTGGCTAAGGAGAACAGAGCTAGCAATCTCCCTTTTTGAAAAATTCATTATTTTATATGCTTTTGTGTAGGTTTTCTTGGTTTTCTAATTTGCAGAGTCAACAATCCCAGTCTTTTCATTCTGATTTTATGTAAGTGACCTCTGTGCTCTGAAAGATTTTCAACCTGTCTCTGAACATGTAATTTTTAATAACTTTTTTGTGATAACAGGGTCTGTTTGGATAGAAGATTATAATGGCACATCATTATTTCATATACTGGTATTAGAAATTTTCTTGTTATTAAATTGCATTTGCTTGTTTAATTGCAAGTGCACTCTTTGTTACATGATCACAATTGCAACTGATCTCTTTCCTAACATAGTTTAAAGCAGTGTATGCAGAATAACTCATTTTTTCTCAGTTTGATATGTATCACTTTACATTTTTAGTGGTGAACTTTTTGGTGTTCATTAAGATAAAACCTGTATATGTTAAATTTCTTTGACAATCCCTAAAATGGTAGCCAGACCTCAGTTATGTAAATAATATATTGTCATTTGCAAATTGAGATACTTCACTGTTCATTTCCTGTTCCAGGTACTAACAGGTATGTTAAATAATGCCAGAGCAAACGTAAAATCTAAAGTCATCTGCTCCTAAATTTTTAACTTGGCCATTAATTCTAACTTTGTCTTCTGCCTCTTAGCCATTTCTTAATTCACAGTGGTACTTTACCTTTGCATGACTTTCTAAGTTCAGGAGTACCATGTTGTTGGCCACCCTGTCAAAAACTTTGTGTAATCAAAGAAATATTTCTCCTTTACCTGCTAATTTATCAGCACATTCAAAGAATTCCAATAGAGTAGTGAGGCATCGTTTCTCTCTGCAGAATTTGTGCTAATTAGATTTTTTTTTCTTGATTTATAAAGAAACATGTTATTCTATATGCAATGATTATTTTAAAAAATTATCAAGGTATACCAGTATACAAGTCCAGCCTTTTCTGAAGTATATGTGTATTGTCTGCAACCCCACAAAAGTGTGATGGAGTAGGTATCTTGAAAGAGAGGTTGTGTATTTTGCTATCAGCTCTGCTACTTTATTCCTAAAATCTTTGGAAGATTTGAACTATAACCTCCTTTCCCCAGGAAGTCAATCAGTACAAAGAGAGAATCAGTATGAAAAGGGGTTTACAACAATGGTTCCCAAAAAGCAAGATGCACTAAAATACACCTGAGGCCTTGAGTAAAGCCCAAGACAACAAAATCCTTTCCCAATGAGGTGAGTGTGATCATTTTTCTGACACATCCAGAGCGTCAGCCACCTTAAGGAAGGGTGATTGTGGCATCTCCTGTGGGAGCAGCTGGGAACAAGAGCTGGTGAAAAAAGCAGAAGCCCACTCCTGAGCCAGCACAGCTGGAGCAGGTGCAGTGCTGCCCTGCAGGCTGCCAGGCTTCTCCCCTCTGCCAAGGAGAATTCGGAAAGCTGGTGCCAGCAGCACAGCACTAACCTGTTTCCTTGGGAGAAGGTTTTCTCCTCACCTTCCCTGCACCAGGCAGCCGGGGTTAGCAATGAAGTTCCATCTGGGTGGAGCATCCTGTTTGCTGTTTTTTGCTCTGATTTCCTCTTCGGCTCAGATTTTCTAATCTGCTTGACCTCCTGCACTGTTGTTTGTCCTGGAGAGGCCCAAGAGCAAAAGCTGTAGTTACTGTGAATGGTGTTTTTGAGAAATGTTTTAAGATGACCTACTGGACCCCGATATTTGGTCTAATCAAAAGAATTTTTGTTGAATTGCTTCTTAATCTTTCTTTTTTAATTATAATTAATGTATGTGGTGCCTAGAGCAAAGGAGGCCAGGCCCTTCCAATTAAATTAAATTTAATAGTAATAAAAGATACAGAAGAAGACTGGAATTAAATCAGAAGCATAAGGATTGAAATATATCACATTCTTCTTGGCTTTTTCTTACCATATGTAGGAATGCAAAATCCATGTCCAACTTAAAATATATTCTGGAACTCTGTCAATTTTTGGCTAATGGAAAATTGCAGGACTCCTAAATTCTGTGGTGGTCCCATAGCCACATTAAACTAGATAATTATGGCTTTCTCCAGCTGAGCTGGCCACTAGAAGGAAGGTACAGCTGTGTTTTCTTGGAATTTTGGGGTTTTTTGTCCCTGATGACTTCATTTTGAGAGAAATTATGCTGTTTTCAATCCAAACGCCACCCTCATGTGCCTGAGAAGAGCCCCTCTGCCCTGAGTGGATTGTCTTGTATGAATAAGAACATCTATCACAAACAATTATTTGTCATATTGCATCTTAAATGTATTGAAGTAACTATTGTTCATATTTTGAAAAGACTTGAAGTAAAGTAGTGGGACAAAAGACTATATAAAAATAGAAAACCTTGTGTGTGAAGTGTGTGTGCCAGGGGATTATTGCTCCCTTTTACACAGGCCTTGACTTGCACAGACGTGCAAACACACAAATGATCACTCACATTGTCATAAACCAGTGGCAATGGGATGCTGAAAAAGACATAAAGAAAAATTAGCAACAGCACAAAAAAACAACATAAGGTTTTCAGAATAACATACTGTGAATATTGTTTCTCAATAATGTAAATTGTGAGTCTTCATTCCCTAAAGTAAAAGGAAATGTTAATTTTTAAGTCAGTGCAATAGAAGTTTTGCACATCTTAAGTAAAAGACAGTGGTGACAGGCATTACAAAACAGTAACCTATTTTAAAAATGTTCATATCTCATTGCCTGAAATGATAATATACATCTGCTTTTAGGAATATGGATGTAACTGGTTTTGTAAAAGTTGTCTGTATGTGTGTGCAAGTGTTTTCCAGAAAAAAGCACAGCAGCTCTATGTCCTGAAAGACCATATTCCTTCATGAGGAACATAAATCAAATCACTGCATCTCTAAGTAATGTCCCTCCAGAGTGTGACACTGAGCCCTGCACATACTGGAGCCTGAAATGCTGAATTTGGGGAATTCCTGGAGCAGAGGCAGATGCAGTAGGAGTTGTTTGTAGGTTCTCCTTACTCTAACTGATATCGCAGCTATTGGTTTTAGATATATGTAACTCCATCACAGACTGAGAAAACAAAATACAAAAATAATAACATACTTTTGGTCTCCTTTATATGTTTTCTATGTGCATACCTCTGAATTTTTTCTGTCTTAGTTATGTCCTCTTTCTTCAAAGCCTTCTTAAAGTCCTTCCATGCTGTCTTAGCAACACAAACATGGGATTTTCTGTCTCTGTAGCTCTTGTCATTTAAAACATCCTTCCTTATATCTCTTTGTCTTCTTGTTGCTTCACCTAATTGTAAAAATATGTATTTTCTCCAAGCTCAGAAAAGCCCATTGTGCAGCCACCCCAGACAACTTAACAACCAGCCTGGACAAATTTAATTTAATTACTTCTTGCTCACTGGCTAAGGTGCTGAACTGCATTTAAAGATCTTGTGTGTTCTCCAACCTCATGCTGAAAAGAAAACTAGCTTCCACCTCAGTTTCTTTAAAGTGTTGCCTAACAGCAGGAAAAGAAAGGATGGCTTTGTTCAACCAACCGTTTTCTCAGCTTCTACCTCTGCCTTGTTCACCCAGTGTGTCTGCTTAGCAAAATAATGACAGTGCTGACATATGTCACAGAAGAACCAGGAAAGCTCCAGTTCTTTGCCAGAAAATTTACAGATATTTTCTTTGGGAAAATTACCTGAAAAGAACACACCTGGCTTTTAACTGATCTTTCATTCTCTTTCAAAATACAGATTACTTTCACGGTCTTATTTAACTCTGCAACAGGTTTAAAATCCTCAGCTTCTTCTGGTCCTCTCCATCTCTTGTGATGGATCAGGGACCTTGCCTAGGGTTTCAAGGTCTAATGAGAAGAAACTGGTGACCACATCTCCTCTCTCTGTCAAATCCACTAAGGACCCAAAGTTTTCTGCTTCCTGTTCCTGGTCTCTCTGAAAGGAAGACAGCAGTCCAGGGAGAAGTTATTCCTAAAATTTGTACTCAAGATTGTTTGACAATCAGTTTGACACTCTCCTGAATAAAACATATTCCTGAAATGAAACTTAATTGTGGTAACCACTTTATGTCCAGAAGCTGCAAGACAACTTCTTTGGTCAATTATCATCAACATGGGAAAAGGGTATTGAGAAAATTCTGATTCCCTGATTCTGCTACCCAGGAGGGAAATTATGTCTAGAAGGAAAAAACAGCTTAGAGGTTGCAGGGTCTGCCTTGGAGTTTCTGGAGGAAAAATGGCTTTCCCTGTCAGTAATGTCCTGTGTAGCCTCGGTCAGCCCCTTGGGCTTTGTCAATCCCAGAGCTCACACAGACAATTGCACTCAATCTGGCACAATTTGCAGCTACAGTGGGTAAGCTATCTCACGTTGTGATCAGATCCAGCTGTAATTTAAAAACACAGACCTGTGCCTCAGCCTGGGTTTGTAGGTGTGTTTAAAACCAGCCTTTCTGAAACTAGTGGCATTCAGTTTTCCCAGTGACTTGGGCTTGCTGACTAGCTCCAGGCAGATGGAGAAATGTGCTCTGCAGAGATCCTGGTCCTTCACCCCCCACATCTGGGATCTGGATAGGATATGCCATAGCCCCTTCCAGGCTGGGGTTTCCTTTACAGTGAGGGTACAGGGGGCAAGGGGCAATGGCAGGGCTCCTCCCAAGCTGCCAGGCTCCCCTGCTCAGATATAGGTCTCACTGACTGCTGTAAAAGGGCGATGCTAATACTGACTTCTCAGCCTCACAGCTGGATGGAGAGGAAAAATCCATTAAAGTTTGTGATATACTGATATACTATGGTTCTGGGAGCCACAGAAGTACCTAAGATAGACAGCTAATTGTTACAATTTTGGCAGTACATCCCATGATGAGGCACACTGCGAGCTCTGCAAAAACTCTTTTTTTAATAGATGATTTACTAAAGCTATTCAAAATATACAACTTTATTGTTTGGTGCATTCCAGAAGCCTAGAGGCCCAAATTGAGAGCGAGAGCCCATTGAGCTTCATGCTGTCCAAAATGATATTAAGAGATGTTCACACACTGCCCTGATGAGTGAGTATAATAGCTGAGAACTGAGGGTGGTTTGTCATTGCAGTTTTATTGATCAGCTGAGATGCAGGAATATGAAGTCCAACTCCCAAGGTCACAGAGCAGGACTCAGCACAGGCAAGACCTGTATCCACTGCTGTGCCAGATCTGTGATCAGGCACAAGGCTATCTTTCCAGTACTCTTATTGTTTGATTTTTTGGTTGTTGTTTTTGTTTTGTTTTGTTTTTAATGCAAATAAATAAGCTTTGAATTGCAGTGCTCCCAACTGTTGCCAAAAGTATACATAATTAATCACTGTTTTTCACTGCATTTTACTGGTTCTTTTGCCTGGAGCATAGTGTGTGATGTGTCAAAAAGCATTAGAGGGGCCTGTGGTCATGCCATGATGACTTCATGAAGTGGCTCCATCTATTTGGCTGTGAATATGACATGATAGTGCTGGTCCTTTAACACAGCAAAGCTGCATCTGATGTACCTACTGAGAATGGGCCATAGCCAATGCTAAGTCTTAAACTATGTCTGCAAGATTTTTTTGGAAAAAGCATGCCGTGTACTGTGCAAACCATTTAACAGGACAGCCAGTTGGGCTCCCTGGACTGTTTAATTTAGAAGTACAGATGGAGGCAGTAGACTGAGTTTGGTTCTTGTTAATACAAATTCTTTTTGTCCTACACATACACCATCCTCAGACAGCTCCTGTTGTGTTTGTGTACTTTAGATCAAGATAACGGCTGATGGGGTGAATACTGAGATTCATCCATATTCTCCAGGTAGCTTTGAAAATCCAGCCCCATTCTTGGGACAGAAAAAACAATCTAAAAAAAAAGAATATGAGATAATTTTAGACCTTCAGCACTGTGATTGCTTCAAGCAGTGCAAAGCTGTAATGAAAACCTACATTTTCTTGTGCTCACACACAGGCATAGGAACACGCAGAGAAAGTATGTAACAGATATATCAAGAAGCCTAGTGCTAGTTGGTAAAAAATGTCACATTTCATAGCTTTCACATAATAGCCATCTTTTTTGAAACTGAAATACAACATCTAAATGTCAGCCTACTCTGAGTGTCTTTGAATCCCCTTCTGATTTTTTATGTGCTATTGTTCACTATATTGCATTTTTTAGTTTCCACTTGCTGTGATACCATGGCATTTGATTTTGTTCTGGCCAAGAGGCCAAAAACTCAATTCAGTGTCAGGGTCTCATTGGTGCATGGATTTGCCACTGAGACACCATGGATGATTGATACAGCCACCATCCCACCTTGCATGCAACAGGAGCCTATAACCCCCACTAGGAACTCATTCTCCACCTGGTTTGGGGCCAGAAGTACAAATCTGTTGTCATGATCATGCCTTCTGACTCTTTGACCCAATGTCAAAGTATACCTTTGTATATCTTTCTTTGGGGTTTTGGGGGTTTAGTTTGAGGGGTTTTTCCCCCTTGAAGTTTTAAAGAAAGGGGCCTTCTTTAGTATATTTCTTTTACAGGTGAAAGACATGAGGTCCTTATTTATTTTTGTAAGGTTTTTCATTTTCAGTTTTTAAACAGTGTCTACTACCTTTATATAGAAAGCAGTACATCACTCCCCTTCTTCTACCCTTCTTAATGGAAAAGTAAATGGTTATTCTTTCCTTCTAGCTGATGTATGCCTTCAAAATACTATAAAGATATGAAACTGATGGAGTTTCTAAATTATAAAGCAGGAGTTCTTTTATATTACCGTGAATAACAACTGGAAATCCAGTTCTTTATAATAAGTTATTTATTCTCCATTTTGAGGTTTTATCCACACCCCAGGAGGTGGCCATGTATTTTTCAACAGGTGCTGCATCAAGATTGCTATGATACTCTCAAACCATATTAGATTGTATCCAGTGGAAAGAAATGAATTTGAAAGCAAGACTTACAGGCTGATGAAAAACGAAAATCTTTTCTCTTGTTGAATGCAAAATCTTCTATTAGGTTCATAGCTGTTATCAGCATCAGCCTCATGTAAATACATATTTATGATCTAATACAGAGCACTGACAGTGTGTCTGGGAGAACAAGAATCTATGTAGCGTACTCTGGCCAGAAAATTTACAGAAGCTTCCCAAATCTTCTGAAAACTGTAACAATGGAGTTCTAAAGGGACAAAGGTGGTGGGCAGGAGGAGACATTGCAGTAGGATCACAACACGCCACGGTTATTTACTTGCTTTTAAGGAAAACTGAGCACATCTGTTTCTGATTCATGACAAGAAGTCAGAAAGGAGAGAGGCATGAAAAGAAATGATGATTCTTAGAGGACAGATCCTTATACCAGAGGAAACTTTTTTCTAGACTGACTGGTTCCCAATTTCCTGCAAATGCAATGCCCTGAAACCATGACATTGTGAAAAGAAAGAGGATATATGTGATTTTCAAACAGTTTCTAATGAGATGTGTGTTAAAGTTTCTGTCTGTGGCTCATGCAACCCTACATACCAAAGTACAGAAACACTTCATAATCTTCAAGGCTCTTTTCTTTTCAAACCTAGGAACAGCTTTTATCCTCATCACTGCAGATGAAGCACACAGACAGAAGGGGCTATTTCCATGCAGTGACTTCAGGTGGGGTGTCTGATGCCTCTCACCCTGTCTCCCTCATCCTTGAGTTCTCTTGTGGTCCCAGATATCTTCTTGTGAAGTATCTCTTTCTAATGTAGCCAGAACATGATCTGCAGAAGGCAATAACCTCTTAAAAGGTCTTTTTTTGGTATACATTTTTAGGCCATAACATTTATATTTCTATCCAGAAAAGACTAAGCAATGTCTACTTCTCAGCCTGCTAGGGATGAACATATCCACAAAGAAATTTGTTGCAGCAGACACATGGAAAGGACTCTTGCAAAGTGGAATACCTGGGACATTTAAGTCCTTCCCCCAATACAGTAAGAGTTCCTTCTCTTTGTTCTTTTATAATTCACTGCTTTTTATACAAACATATATCTACACATATATAAAATATTAAATATATAGTCTAGTTTTGATTTTATTTTTGTAAGTGCAGATGGCTCTGTTTCACAACAGCGAGGATCACAAGAATGGTAATAGTAAAAGCCTTATGTGTCTCTGACAGTGAACAGGAACCAGTGTTCCTATAGACCATTTTTTCTAACTCTTTCCCAACAAACTGTATTAAACAGCTGGGGCAGATTTGGAGATTGGGAATCTGAATTTATTCATCTATAGGCAGACCCCTATAGCTACTAGGCCACCTATAGATACTTGCTACCTATAGATAAGACTTGATATTCAGAAGAGAGGTTATAATGGGGTCAGTGGAGCCTACAGAGGCATCAAGGTGGCTGGCAGCTGGAAGTGTGACACTATTGTCTGTGCAGTCACCCAGTGACATCTGAAACGCTTGCAGTATTTTCTCTGCATGGGAAGGCTGTGAGACTGCTTTGGGTCTTGTGCCACCCAGTGAGGTTATCTTACATGGCATTAAATACCCACATGTGCCTGTTCAGCTCCCTAGGTGTGATGTCTGGTGTCTTCTCAGGTGTCATGGGCTACCCTGAACTCCTCTTCCTGTCATCCATCTTATGGTGTGAGGGTCCTGACCAGCTTAGGTGGTTGCAAGGAGCTGTCTGAGAAATAAGGAACACAGCAGCTCCTACCCTTCTCTTAGGGGCTGCATTCTAGCAGTAGAATGTAGTCTCTTCTGGACTTTGCTGACCTGTGTGATGATGATGCCCTGCCTGTGACTGCCATGCCTGTGACTGACAAGTTGCCCCTCTTGCCCTGCTGTCATCCCTGCTCCCAGCTCCCCTTCACTTTCAGGAACAGCATCAGCCCTTGCTGTTCTCAGGTGCACGTGCTGTATTGAGTCCCTGGGATGTTTTAGTTGACACCTTCTTTAGTCAGCTCAGTTGAACCTCTCTGCCTGCTTTGGGGTCTGTTGAAGCAGTCTCTAGGTGCCAATGTCTGTGCTGACTTAGGGGAATTTCCAGGCCCTTCTGAAGCTGCAGATTTAAGTCCTCAGGCATTTTAAATGAGAGCAGAGATTTGTTAGGGGCTACTGAAAGAGCCTACAGTGCTGGCTGACCAGGAAGTTATTCCAGGTTGTCCACAAAAGTGGGCAGGAAATATCAAATATAGGAAATTACTGAAAGGTGACAAACAGCAGAAGCTTAGAAGTGACTCCCTTAGAGTAAACTGGGAGATTTTTGAGATGCCTTTAAAATTAATTACAATCTGTTGTTTTGTTGCAACAAATCTAGGAGGTAGATGTAACTTTACATAAATGTAATAACTTTACAGAATCAACTTTTTCTTTGGGTCAAGGAATCTTTTTCCCTACTTATCTGAAATGTGCACAGTAATAAAATGTGGGATTAATGTGTGTTAATGAAGCTTCAGGCATACATATTTATGCATAGATTTTAGCATAATGATATACAAAAGAAGTTTTTCAGTGAAATGATAATATTAATAAAAAATCAGTTAATCTTTGCATTGTTTTTCTTTCTTTTTTGCTTCTCTTTTTTATTTATTTTCTGTAACTTGGGACACTTATCCAGTGCAATGAACAGGTAAAAATCAAAGTAAAATCTGGTTAGGGCATGGCAATTCCTTTTCAATGTAAATACCCAGATCTACATGCAAAGAAATATAAAGATAGCTGTTTTTCAGCAGTGATTATTTTTTGCTGGCCTAATTAATTTTTTTTTTAAGTTGAAGCCATCCAGTCAGGCAACAGTGTTAAGTGATGTAAGTGTGCTTCAAATTCTGTAAGAAAAGAAATGCAAGTAATGAAGAAGCTACATCAGCTTTCTTCATCTTGGGGACCTTTTTTCACTGAGGTGACTTAGACAATATTTGCCAATAATGGATATATATGCAGGAACCAGGACTCCTTTACCTGCTGTTAGAAATGATGCTCATGAAACAGAAGGGTGACTAAATCACAAGGATCCTGTTTTCAGTTTGTAGTTCAAGTTGCCTCCCATGAACTCTGCAAGTGAAGATGATTTACAGATGAGTCCAAAAAATAATTCTGAAAACCACTTGAAGGTTTTTTAAGAGTGTTACTTTGCATTTTATCCAAAGCTCTTTTCAGAAGGCAGCAAAGAGCCATGATAGACTTAGCTGTGCTGTTACACTGGGGCTGTCAGGGTTTAAGCATTGCTGTAATGTATCATGAGGAACACTGTACTGCTTGCATTGGATATGTGTCAAAGCTCTTTCTTTCTCTCTCTTTCCTTTTTTTTTTCTCTTCAGCTGCAGAAGACAGGAGCATTTGTAAGCCATGAAGCACAAAAGACAAAACAAAAGCATTTTTATTACTATAATTGAGAATTTGGAAGAGGGGAGTTAAGTGCTTGTACCTAATTGTACTGCAATTACCCTGTTTAATCCAGCAACAGGCTTCTTTCAAGCCTCATCACTATACCTGTGTAGAAGAATCTCATTTCACCACTTACAAAGGCTTGTCACTTTGGATATTAAGCACAATGAAGCTTCTCATTTTCTCTGCCTCAATTTTCCATAGGGATCATTAGAAAGATAAAGACAGACAATGCAGAATGTGACCTCATTAATGACATTGTACCAGCAATGAATGGGATTCAATGTCTGTAATATTTACAAACTAGTAAGACATAAGTTATTAGTGTCTGATTGTTTACCTTACCTTCACTGCTCATATGTTCATTGCTTCTGGTGTAAGCAAACTCTTCATGGGCTTCTCTTCTTAAAATCCCAGCAGAGTGCTGCTATCCCTGATTTATAGATGGAGAAATGACATTGAGAAAGATTATTTATGTCTGGTCTTTTAAATATATTGCCTTCTCTTTAAGTCAGCAGAAACAAGGTGCCCATGTTGTCCTGTGGATCTGAGCCCAAAGTCATGTACAAACTGAGCTCCCAGAAAGTCCTTTAATGATGAGTTTGACCCTCCTAGGGTATTATTTATACAAGATCTTGTTTCATTTTCACTCTCTGCCTGAAAAACACAGTCCTCCTAATCTCCCTTGTCTTACATCTGTTTAGGAGTGCCTGATATGATCTGTGCTTTTATCCCTCCCTTCTGCATGTGAAGAATCTGACCACTCTTGGTTCAGTTGACGTTGTGTGCTATCACCCTCCTCCCCTGGGCTGTGCAATGCCCTCACTCATGCCCCAGAGGCTGCTCCAAGGGACTCTGAAATTCTTTGCTCTCTGTATCATGACACAGGCTGCTGCCTGTTTCTTCTTTCTAACAGTTCAAATTATTGTGGCCTCTCAAGATCACAGTGAAACTTGAGGTATAAACTGGGTTTTCTGCTACTCAACTTGAATGCTTTAAAACCTTTCTCTTTGTGCTTAGTCTTCTTGTTAGATAGTGCTCTGTTTCAGCCTGATGGGATAAACTGTGATGTTCCTCAGCACTCTACTCTGGCTCCTCAGCTATTTAGCATTCATGTGCTGGGATCCCGCTTCCCTGTCTTATAAAAGTTTGATATCACCTAAGTGCTCCTCCCAGCTCAAAAGGCAGTTGGTCCTTTGTGGTTTTGCTGTGCTGGTATATCCAGGCAGTGTCATCTTTAGAGCTCTTCAATGAATTCTGTACATTTGAGGCTGCACGTTTCAAAACTGGCTCAAGATCAACTTCCATAAAATGTGGATTTTGCCAGTAGAAAAAACTCTGGTTGTCCATTGGCAATTTCTACATTTTAATGATAATTTGGTTAATCACTTTAAGGATAATACAAAACCTTGCCTTTTTATAATGTCTTGTTTCCCAAAGGATAAAAAAGCAGTTAATAAACTCAGTCTAATCTAATCTATTTCTGCAAGAATGGAGTGCAGACTCCTTTGCAGAAGAAAGAAGTGGATATCTAAGAACATGGAACAGTGCTACTGAGGAATTTGGGATGGGAAGCCTATGTAGGCAGATAAAGAATTACCATATGCTCAGTGCTGTCTTTTGATGGAAATGGGAGACAAAGTCACTTGGAGAAGCAGCTAAGGTTTGGTTGCTGTTGGTGATGACAACACAGGTACTGCAGGAGCAAGGGAGAGTACAGTGTAATCTGGGAGGAGGAGAGGGGACTGGAGGTAAAGCTGATGTCCTGAAGCAGGGGCTAATCATGTGAAATGCCAAATATTACCAGTTTCTGAAGTGAATCTTGGATATGGCAAAATATGCTGGACTAATTTGGAATAATTAATTGGAACATCCATTCTCTGCTTTGAAAATAAAGTCCCTTTTTTGTTCAAATTAACTCAAATCCAGTAATTTTCCTCTTACCCTCTTTCCCTGGGGGAAAAGGTAAACCGCTGTCCTTTTATTTTCTCTGATCTTTTGCACTCAGCCTGTCTGTGTCTAACGCACTCCTATCAATATGCTGTATTTTTACAAAGAAGACCCATAGTTCAGAATTTGGGTAAACAATGATCTTACACTCATGGTAGGGTGATAAAGCCACAACATGGTTGGACTGAATTTCACTCTGTAGTTTGCAGACAGTTTATTTCCCATCACTGTTCCTTGAAGCTCAAATTGAATATTGCACATTAGAACTTAATATGTGTTGCTTTTTCTTGCCATATAAAAGAAGTTAATATATCAGTGAATGATGCTCCAAACATATGTTCAGAATGTCATTTAGTGTAGCTATAGTTATCTGCCCAAGAAAATATCAACAAGCAAGACAGGTAATCACTATTCACCTTAATTACTGTAATAACACATCCAATATTCAGGAACAGTCAGGCTGTACTGTCCCTATTTATTTTATTACTGACACAGATTTTGAAGTTGTGTGATTAATTAATGCTTTTAACAATAACTTCAGTATGTCTATTGGTGGGAAGGGAAGTTATGGCACTGAGTTTTCGATCACTTTTAGGTTCTGTGATATTTTGCTTTTCTTTTCTTTTCTTTTTTCCCCCCTCTATTTCCTTTTCTCTTAGCCACAGAAAAGTTTTCTAGCTTTTCAAAAAATTTCCCTCTCCATTTTGGCATTAGGGAAGAGTCTGTGGTCTGACCCCAGAAACCACTTGTCATCTTTTACACAAAATGGGCAATGTGGAATTTTGATGTAGGAACAGGAGGTGCTGGTGCTTCTGTTTGTCTCAAGGTTGGCTCTCAGGGACAGAGTCCATGAAGGTATGGGACTTCTGACCAGCTTACAAGGAGCCCTGGCTAGTCCAGGCAGTCCTAAGTCTATTTTAGATTGCACTTCGGAGAGCTCATATCCCCATCCATCTCCCAGATGATATAAAATCATTTTACTCTATCATCAGCTAACAGAGCATATACTCTGCAGGTCCATAGCCCATCTACAGTGTGTTTTAGATGCAATTAGATAATTTTGCCTTTTCAGACACACTCTCAGTTCCTCCCTTGATGCTTTCAGGTGGTTATGTATGCTGCTAAATGCACCCAGCACTATTCTGTGACTTGGCAGTCAAGTAGAAGAGAAGAGACCGTGGTTGCACTATCAGACTTGTAACCACCCAAAATAAGATCACCCTGTCCAAACAGCTTTCCAGGGGTGTTTCCTGATTTCTGTTAATGCCTTCACTATGCCCATGAGTTAATGAGCTTGTGAGCGCAAGCCAAAGCCATGCAAGCAACTAGTGTAGCAATTTAAAAGTATAGATTTAATATCACAGGTAATTATTGTAGACAGTCATTAAGTGCATAGAGATAATGGTCAAGATTTATTGGTATAAATCACTCCATTGCCTCAAACATAATTTATAACAAAGAGCTTGGAGCAAACTAATTTTCTTTGTATTGCCAAGGAGGCAAAATATGCAGGAAACCAGACTTACTTAAGGACAGTTTGGGTTAAAAGATGGTATTAGCACATCAGGAAAATGTACAGAGAGCTGTGGTAAATGTCACAGGGCATGTGGTCATCCTTATCATCATCTAAGTAGGAGTTTGGGTAAAATTAATTTCTAGTACAGAGTGCACCTAACTGAAGGGATTATCAGTGAAATTAGTTTTTGGAGAGAGGGGTTATTTTGTAATAAAGTCTTGTTTTATCTGAAAAGCTGAGCTTTGTGAGATGGTAAAGATAAATGTTGTCAGTCTGCACACGTCCTTCAGTGCTGGTTGATGGCCCCACAGGAGGAGAAAGTAAAGTATCAATGCAGAACAGAAAATGGCATTCATTAGTTTGTAATTAATGACAAGTGAGATAGGATAGCAAATGGAAGTGTGGGAGTGCTCAAGGGAATTCTTCTACAACTCTTCCAAAAATATCATTTAGGTCTTTATGTTTCTGTATTATAGTGGAGCTATTGCATTGGTTAAATCACCAAATTTTCCATGATGTTGATAATTCATGATAGGCTGAATTGAAAGAATGATTAGGAACCTTGACTAAAATTTGTTCCTGTTGTGGTTGGTTTTCATGTAGGAAAAGGCAAGGTCAGCAGAAGGGGAAGAGAAAGTATTTATTTCCATATTTTATAGATCCATAAGGAGAGTAATGTAGTTTTCCCAAGGTCAGGCTGGAAGTCTATGGAAGTGTTTGAGAGAGTCTTTCTCTCTGGGAACTCATTCAGTCCTTTCCTGTAAGAACATCCTTCTTTCCTACACTAAAGGTTGAACACCACAGCCTGTGTTTTTAGTGTCACACCAAGAAACACTGACACAGAAAAGTGAAAAAACCCAGAAAGGTGCCTTAGAATGATTGAAGCTGAACATTATCTTTGTCTTGATCAAGGACGAAATGTAAATCTTCAGTGAAGGTGTGAATTCTTAGCAACAAACGCAGTGAGAAAAGCATTCAGGAGATAAATGGAATTTATCTGACAGTGTGAGTTCAAACTAAAATCTAAAGTAAGTAATGCAGTGAACAATGTTTAACAAGATTTCAGTGACTCCTGGTGCCTTTATAATCTGCCTAGCCTTTTGAAAATGTTTCCTTTATAAATGTTTATCCCAGCTGTCTAGTGAGATTAAGAGCTTTTCCCCTTGAGTTCCATGTTCGCCAACAGTTTGGGATTTATTTGCATTGGCAGTTCCTCTGGCATCAAAAGTGTGGTCACTGCCCCAGGCTGCCATCTTCAAGGGGTCATACAGTTAATTCCCACAGGATCAGCTGAGCCTTATCTCTTCATTTTGGGAGAGCTAAATCTCAATGCTGAAGAAAACGTGTTTGGTCGGTGCTGGGTCAGTTCTGCTGCCCTTTACGGTTTGTTCACACACTGTGTTTGAATCCTGACCTACAGAGAGGGTGGCCTTGCATGAGGTGCTTTCTGAGATGTCTCACATCCACAGAGCATCCACAGCTCCTGCACAGACTGGCAGATGTGCTGCAATCCACAGGGAACCAGAGTTTTCTGGACTGGCAGGTGGACCCCTGAAATGCCTGTAGTAGCATGAGGTGTTTATATCTGCGTGGCCCAGGGGATGGGCATTCCAAGGTCTGCTCAGACTTCCCTGACTGCAGTAAGTAGCAGCATGATTCAGTTATGCAACCAGGACACATGGTGACACACTGAGAGACCATAATGCGTCCTGTTTTCCAGCTGCTTCTCCTGACAAAGGGGACTCTCGTAGATCATGCAGGAAGCAAAATCAGAATTTTATCCTAACATTGGATACTTTCAAGATTTGGCTGGATACGGTGCTGGGCCATCTTGTCTAGACCATGATATTCCCAAGAAATGTTGAATCAGATGTTTGTTTAGGTGCCTTTCAATCTGGCATTCTGTGAGTCAGAACCAATTCTGAAATGTGCTTTTTACAAATTATTGTGGAGAGACTCCAAAGTTGGACTTAAGCATAGAATTTCATCACTTGCACAGAACACTGGAATTGAGTAAGCAAGTTTAGGTTCACCTTATTGACAGTTGTCCTCCCCTACAGCTAGCATTCAAGAACAAAATACTGTACAACAGATTTTCACATAGTGAATGGAACATCAAATCATAATCAGAAATATAATAATGAAATTGTTTGGGTTGGAAGCAATCTCTTTGAAAAAAAATGTAGTTAAACCCTCCTGCAATGGACAGGCACATGTTCTACTAGACCAGGTTGCTCAGAGCCCCATCCAACCTGGCTTTGAACATCTCCAGGGAAGTGTTTCAGTTTCTCTGGGCAGCCTGTGCCAGTGTCTCACCACCCTCAGCATGGAAGATTTCTTCCTTGTGTCCAGTCTAAACCTTCTGGGGTAAGAAGCTTTTATGTTAATGACTGGATGGAAGCAAATCCTTGGCTCAGGTATGAGATATTGGATCAGGTGCTGAACTTGTGAGTTAAACTGATATACAGTCTCTTAAGTGGGATGTTGAACTAGATTATTGCAATCATTGCTCTGCTCCAGCTTGGATAGAGGGCAAAATCAATGCCAATGTAGATACTTTTAGCATTGCAGGTGGAAATTTGCCATGCAAATGCAAAATGAAATCAGTTTTAATCATGTGTTTACGTGAAGGCAGACACTTAAATGTCAAGGTTTGATGTTAGCAAGGTGGACAGGAAGACTACCCATGAGTATCATAGCAAAAATTGAATTTTACCTCTCAACCACAATAGTAAAAAAAGATCTTGACAATGCCAACAACTTGGTAACTTGGAGCATAAATTGATTTATGACCTATATAAGAAGGGGATTCACTGGGGCAGGTTATAACAGCACAACTATTAAAAGATTTATTTTTCTTCTTCCTAAATTGGCAATGCTGTTCACTGCTATTGCGGAGCCAGGATTAGATGGACTTCTGACTAGATCAAGACAGTAATTCTTCTATCAGATATTCAAGATAGAGAAATTTTCTTTAGGCTTTGGACAGAATTTAACTCCTTAAGTTGAAAACATACTTTTTCTGTGTTATGAGTTAGAAATTGACTGCTCCCTTCAGAAATAAGACACTGGTGCATTAATCAATTCTGCTTTGCCAATGGCATTTACAGGGTTAATGTTTTCTGACTACTCCACCTGGTAAATTACTGCTCCTACACTCAGCTCAAACTCAATTTCCTTCCTTCAAGGTTTCAGTAATCGTATCACCAGGCAATAGCTGAGTTGAAGTTTCCTTTGAATCTGAAATTGTATAATTGAACTTTTGAACTGAAGTCCACCCATCACTTTGTAGCCAGACTCCTTGGTGAGAGAGATATTTTTCTTTAGTTTGATGATAGCTGATTACTAAACCCTTGGCTTTTTCTTTACTTTTAATGCACCACGCGTTATATTTGTTTGTGATTTTACCTCAATCACAGTAATCTATTATTCCTGGTACTATTTCTTGCATTTACAACCCACCTTTCACGGCAGGCTTTCTAAGCACTTGAGAAGCATTAGGCTCAATAAGAGGCCTATAATGAAGATAAACAATTACACTGTTATATGTCTGGTGCAGAGACTGTAATTTTCCGTATCTTACCACGGCACCATGGAATGCTGAGCTGGTTGGCCTCTAGGCACTATTTCTTTAGACACTACTGCTGTATAAGAAGCAATAATGTGCTAACATAGAATAGATGAGGTAACTGAGGCACTGAGAGCCACTAGAGAAATTTTCAGAATCTGGACCTGCACAGATTTCTGAGGATTAAAGTCAACACATGTAAGGAGACAGAGCAGTGTTTGACGTCCTGCATAGATACATTTTCTCTACTCCCAGAGTAGTGTCAAATAAGAAGGACCTCTCTGAGCCTAAGACAATATATTACTTTTAAGCTAAGTCTGCAACAGTCTTGTATCTGTTATCCCAATTTTATTTTAGTTCATCAGTTTCCCTTGTCTGTCATCGGGAAGATCAGACTCCCGTGGAAACTGAATAAACTATTTGTCACAAGTACACTATATTAAACCCTGGTTTTGGTTTCCAGTCCTGTTAGGCACTGTGCTTAAGAGATGTTTTTCTGTCTAGATAGACCATAAAGATGTCCAAGTAGGGAGCAGGAGGAAGGTTGGCTGACTCACACCCTAGAGCCCAGCCTGGTCCATGCAGTTACTCACAAGACCAACATCAGAAAATCTTCCTCATGCTGCTTTGCAAATGTGTTTCATTCTCAAGGAAGAATAAACACAGAGATATAGGGAATTGGGGGTTGGGATCCATGTGTAATCTCTGGCTGAGGGAATCAGTGCTAATAAATAATGCACTTTTTGCTGGTTCTAAAAATATTCTGGGCTTATTTGTTTCAAAGCATTTTGAAAAGACATCTTCAGCTATCACATGGTTTGCTTGGTTTTTCTCCTGGGTTATACCTGGTATAGCACACTGAGCACAGGTGAGAGCTGAAAAATGCTGATGGTGTCAGCTGCTGCTTGGGGCATTTTTTAACACTGCCTGACTACCATTTATCCAAAATGGTTCTTTACAACACAGTAATTATTGCAAAGATTCATCCACAAAGGTTTTGCATATACATAAGGGAGCACAATCAGTGACCAGGTCACCTGTGAAGGAAGTTATTGATTACAGGACAGAGAGATGATTGTGGAAGCAATGCCTTGTATGTGCAGTTGTAGTCACTTGTAGAGCCCAGCTACAAATAGGCAGTAACGGAATGCCAGGGTAAAGGCAGCTACAGGACTCTAGAGGGGAAAACATTCAAAACCAGCAGCAAAAGTGTTGGCTTATCAACATGATGCTTCAAATTAAGTTAACAATGCTTGTCCTACTTTCTTATTTGCATCTACAGCTGTGTTTTCTCACAATCTCTAAGAAAATATATTCATTTCATGGCACTCAATGGGATTGGTGAGCTCCAACCAGCCTCCTTTGACTTAGTTACTGGTTTGGTGATGATGGTGGCTAATAGATGAACATTTTTTTGCTTCTTTAAATTTACTTGAGTCAGATGGAAACCATAAAATTATCTAAATGAAGAGGAACTCTGATGATTTCCCAGTGATGACTGCTTTGAATTTATACAGGTGCACTTAAAACTGTTACCTGGCTTGTGCTGACTTTGAAGACAGCAGGTGATAAGAAATAAAAAACAGACAAGCAAATCAACCAAAACCAAAACAAAACCCTCCACCACTACCTAAGGAATGCAGCAGGTCATATTTTACTAGCCTTTTTAGGCCTCTAATATTTTTTGAGTTGTATATGCAAACATAATCTCTCTAGAAAGGACCTAATTTGGCTACTCAAATCTTTCGAAAAATCTCTCAGTACTTTTCTTAGGATCAGTGGGGAGAATGAGACTGCAGAGCAGAAATGAACACAGTCTCCCCTGGGAAAAGCACATTCTAAGCTTTTGGTCTTTGTGCCATTTGTTTGTGTGTAGCACACCATAAAAAATGCCTTGTTCCACTTGTAGTCCTTATATCTGTAGAAGGAGTAGCTAATCCCAATGATTCGTGGAAAACCTTGTGTGCACCCATTTAAATATTTGGGTGTGCAAATGAACTGTGGTGCCCTACTAAGATGTCAGAAGTGGGTTTCATTGTCCTTAAAGAATCCAGCTTTTGGGAAATATTGCTCCACTCCAACAGCTTTAAAAAGTCTTCTTCCCTTTCTCATTATTATTAAATAGCACGCTTTCCTCCCTTGATCAGGGAATAGCCCTCTACATTTGACTCCCTCACCTTTCCGACTTCTGCACTACTGAAGGGCAGAACGGTGAGTTAACCATCTGTATTGGGAATTTTTCTTGCAATTCATGGTGCCCGTATTCTGTTCTTTTCTGAATATAAATGCCATAGAATATCTGGGTCAATGATGTCTAAAGTTCTTTTGCTCGCATCTTTAATTGACTAAACTTAAAACAGGCCCTTTTATGAACTTCTTTGGGCTGTATTGACAGCACTTTCTTTTAAAGAAAATGTCAGGGAATCTTGCTTTCAGGATTGAAAACATTTTATGTCTTATATGTGTCTTAAACCTTTTTACTGGAATGGGGCTTGAAATGCACACACCATTCAAAATTTGAATGTTTGGATATGTTCTCTACTTTGTTCCTCCTTGTCTCTGTTTTTAAACTTTTGAAAGAAGAAAAATTTTATGCTCTCTCTCTGGTACCATTTGAATTCATTTATAGACTGCTAGGATCTCACAGAGATTTACAATACTAATTAATTAACTTTCACATTTCCCTTGGGTTGTTGCTAAAGATTATTATCCCCATCTTACAGGGGTCACCGGTGCTCTCCTCTTATTCAACCTTGTGTAAATCAGCAATACCACCACTAAAATCAATAGCCTTATACTGCAGTAGAATTGATATGAGTTGGGGAGAAATCTGGTCCAGAAAATGTACAGTCTGAGCTTAAATGTGCTTAGTTATGTTTCCTTCATGGGACTTCATTACTTGATGGGAGCCTACAAGAAGAATGGAGATAAACTATTTGCAAGAGCATGAGAGGACAAGGGGAATGGATTCAGACTGAAAGAGGGTAGGTTTAGATTGTATTTAGAAAGAAATTTTTTACTGTGAAAGTGATGGCACACAGGTTTCCCAGAGAAGTTGAGGGTGCCCCATCACTGGAAGTGTTCAAGACCAGGTTGGATGGAGCTTTGAGCAACCTGGTCGAGTGAAAGGTGTCCTGCCCACGGCAGGGAGGTTAGAAATAGATGAGCTTTAAGGTGCATTCCACCCAGACTGTTCTATGATTCTTTGATAGTTTGAATCTATGATTCTATGACTTTGAGAGATGAATAGGGGGGAGGTCTTTGTGGGGTCTATGATGGATGTGGTCTATCAAAGTCAGGAAAAACCCTGAGGGAGACCCAGGTCCTGCAACATTCCTTGGGAACAGAAGCACACTTAGTAGTCATGCTTAGCAAAGATGCTCCAGCCAGCTGTCTGCACACAGCCTGGGTACCTGCAAGCCTTCTAAAGGGTCCATGAGCTGGGATACGAGATCCACGAGCTGAGTGCGGAGAGATAGAAGTGAAGCCTGGCAGAGAGATTTTGTAGAAGCCTGGTCCCCTTCCAGGATTTCAGTGCTGTTCCTGCAGATGAGATCTGAGTGTGATCAGCCGGTGCCTTCCCATAGTGATGGTGTGATTCACAAGCAGTGCAAACACAGCTTTGAGAACAGATGCCACCCTTTCCATTCATAACAGAGTACTTTGGCAGGCTCTGCTCTGGGATGAGAAGCACCTTCTCCGTGCCTGCAAGAAACAACAGTGTTGGCAAGGCATGTTTCTAATGGCTTTGTTAGTTTGGGAACAGGCTGGTCATTACTTTTCAGATCTAAGTCCAAAATAACTTGTCCAAGGTCAGATAGCAGAACAATAAATAAATATCGGCTCCCTTATGTTGGCTCTTGCTTTTGGATTCTTTCCCTAAGAATCCCTTTCATTTAATGTGCTTGGTCTTGAACTGTGCCTGGTAGTGGTTTGTTTCTGGACTCTCCCATAGCAGCTGTATTTATGGTGGCTCCACAGGCACTTCTTGATCTGTCTCTCCCAGTGGAATTGTCTATTTTTATGTGCATCTTGATTTAGAATATGTATTACGAACTTTGTGAGCACTCTCTGGACAAAGACTTGTTTATGGTGCTCACGTCATTCTTAGTTCAGAGAGTTTATGAGCCCAAGACTCCCTGTCACTATATTACTTTGGAATAATATCAATCTTTTTCTCCTGTGTTCTAGTATTTTCTTAGCCATGCAGGAAAACTATCCAAGTCTTAACAATTTTCTCATTGAGATATTTTGCACCTTTCTTCACTAAATCTGGCAAACACAATAAGGCAATTCCTTTGATTTACATGCTGGACATGCATCTGGACATTTTATCTACTCTTTCCATTAAATTACTGTTGCTTTTGCCAGATTATATTGGTGCTATCTCTGGCTGCTTGAAAGATAAGGCTGGCAAATAAGATTAAAAATAAACACAATTATTTTTAAAAGCCCTTTGTGCATACATAGTTTTTGAAATCTTGGTAAAATTAAGCCCTCTTTTTTCTTCAAAGAATTCCATCTAAGGCATATTATCATTATTACTTGAACTTTACTGAGGGCCATTCTTTCAGCTAACAGTCTCATGATGTGAGGTGCTGTATGAAGAAAGGTGCTGTATGAAGAAAGAATAGACAGAGGACATTTTGTTCCTTGTTTTATGGGTGGGGATGTTCCCCAGATTGCCAGGAGACCTGAAGCAAGATAATAACTGAGTCTTCTTGAGTTCGAGTCTAATACCTTAACCATTTGACCAGGCTCCCAGTTAGGAATGTGAGATAATGGCTTTGGTGGGCCTTGTGCTGGCTCCATCCTTGCAGTTGGTATAGCAGATGCTGCCACTTGTTTTGTTGATGTACACAACCTGAAGGAATGAGGTGTAGTAATATTTTCTACTTCCTTCTCTCTACAGCTGCAGTTTCTCCACTGTCTTGCCTTTGGCTTCATCAGCTGTCCTGCCTTTCTTATTTCTTTTCCACACAGTACCTGGGTATCCTTGTAATCTTTCCTTCTTGCTTCCTTCTAGAGGAATACATCTTGCAGTCCTTACCCCACTGTTGCTTTGTGACCCTTTACTTCTGTACTGCAATAAATATCCAGGAAAAAAAAGTTAGTACTTCTCTCTGATTATTTCATAACTAACATCACTACTCTCTTTGTTCATCACTGACATTTTGATACTTTTTTAGAGAGCTCCTCTATCTGTTGCCTTCATATCTTGTTGCTTGCTCCTTCTACTTTCTTCTGCTCTTAATATCTCTACTCCCAGTTCACTCTGTCTGAGGGGAAACTGAGTTAAGGAGACATCAGTCACTTGCAAAGCCTGGAGGAACAGCAGCAGGAGGGATTGTACTGATATGCACCGTTTCAATGGGGAAAGGCAGTTCCCAATGTAGCAGGAACAATACAGGCACTTGCTTTTAAGGACAGTGGCTCTAGGACACAGTGAGTATCCCACAGTTTTTGAGGTTGCTTAAAATTTGGCTTCCCATTGTATTTTACCCACTGACACTCAATTAATTTCCCAATTTTCCAACCTCCCTTACTGTTCCCACTTCAGCATGCCAACGAAGCTACTTTCCTGCACAGTGAAAACCTTAGGCAAACCAATTCTCTGAAGTTCAGAGGATAAAATGATGACTCTTCTGGGCTGGCCAAAATAATTTTGGACAGTGCCCAGCACCATGGTGTCATAATCTGTCATTTTGGCTCCTGTGCAGTAGGTCTGTGGCTCATTTCATCTAACTTTTAAGTATCTAAAAACTGGCCAGTGAAGTATGACTTAGTCATCCTAGGCTTCCTTGGCTTCCTTTGAGAGACAAGGCAAGTCCTCTTATCTGCTTTGGAAACCTGTCTGCTCTTGCGATAAATCATTATCTTGGACCTCTTTTTTTTTTTTTTTTTTTTTTTTTTTTTTTTTTTTTTTTTTAATAATGATGGATAAAGGTTTTGTAACTTTTTGGGTGATTGTGCCAGACATTGACTTTCTGAAGTCTGTGATGTGCAAGGTATCAAGGTAGATCAGGATCTAGGTCAGTAAAAATTACAACAACAATGGTGATTCTGTGTTAGAGATTGGAATAGCTTGAAATTAGAAAGACCAGCTCCTCAATAAAAATAATAGGAAAAAAAAATAAAGGAAAACAAAACAAAGTGAAACAAACACAAAGCGTGGCTCAGAGCTTGGGTGGGGGGGGACACTAATGAGGTTTCACTGCACAGTGAAACCATTTATTGTAAATGGTCAGAGTTTGACAGTGTTCACCAAGTCCACTCTAAGTGTTAAAAGGTGTTGTTTTGGGTAAATCACTCAGCTGATGAGGCTTCTGGGTGCATCATTAATGCTGTGTCCTGTGTGGGTCATGAAAAGCTAAGCCATACTGAGGCCTGGGAGAGAACTGAACTGTTGTGTGATTGAGAATTTTTATGGTGTTTACAAAATATGGCAAAATTGAGAGGAGGTTTTACACTTCATATTAAGCTGTCTGGTGAAAAGAATGGCACTGCTAAAGCTGTGGTTAAAATGGCTGCTACTCTGGAAAAAAACAAGGAAGAATGAGAAGGCTGGAGCAAGTCAGGATTCTAACAGAGTGGTCCTAACAGCCCTCTGCCCCAGCACACTCTGTAAGCTGTAGAAGCTCTGTTGCTGTGAGAGAGCAACCCAGGAACCTGTCTGGAAATAAGAGAAGGAAGAGAGTGCAGCAACAAATCTTGCACCAAGATGGAAATTTGAGGGGCGATGTGAGGAGAGACACTGGGACAGCCTAGAAAGGAACCTTCATTTTTTTTACATAACCTTGCTTCCAAATTTGCTGAGAGCTTTATATACTGCTTTCTGAGAATAAATAACAAACTGGACCTATACTAGTTATCCCAAAAGCTCCAGAATCTCAAGGCTAACTTTCCTTCAGACCTAATGTTGGTTGGGACACATCTATACCACTCCTGGTCTCTGGAAGTTCTTTTCCCAGAACAGGAAGGCTGCACAGAGCCTGAGCTTCTTAGGGAGCAGTAGCTGAGCATGCCAGGGATCGCACAAATTATTTAATGTCACAGAAAGCCTGTCTGTGTCTCCCATGCACAGCTGAGTTGCAAGGTGTAGCAAAAATGTTCCCACCAGACTTACTGCAAAAGCAAATCCAAGTGGACAAGCGGCATCTTCCTTGAAGTATTAAATTGAAATATATTGTGATGTTTGAGCAACTATTGGGACATCTGAAGCCCACAATGACTTTAAGAGATGCAAAAGTAGCTCCTGTAAAGCAGAAGAATCAGTGAGGCCAATGCTGCCAACTACTCCCTGGAATGGATTTCTCACTGCTAAAACAGGGACTACCTTGGAGGAAACAGGCTGAGGTTTCAGGTAACCACAAACAATGATCTGGTTCTAGGCAAATCCCAGATTTGTTTGTGTGACGGGGCAAAGAGAAACACAGAAAGGACAATAGGGAAGATAAAAAGACACCCTGGAAATATTAGCACCAAGGACCTGGGAAAAAACAAAGAAAAAGAAAAGGAAAAAGTAGTATAGTGGGCAAAAAAGTGTTTAGAAATGTAAGCACCAGAGCTGTTCAGGGAAATGGTATGTTTTGTGCTAGCTTTGGAAAAAACTCAGGCCAAAATATGAGTGCATAAATGGTATGTGATTCACGATCATTTTTGCTCTTAAGGGTTCAGCCCCTGTGCCCTGAAATGTGAACTGCTTGAATACAAAATAATCTTCTCCATTCTCTTGATGCAAGGCCTTGACAGAATGCGGTTCCTTCTGTTCCTGGCATGATCAAAAGGAGAATTGAATTAAATGATGTGGCAACTGATAATTATAATTAATGATATATCAGATCTTGGCATTCTTTTTTTTTTTTTTTTTTTTTTGTTTTGTTTTGTTTTGTTTTGTTTTGGTTGGTCAGGCTTAGGGAACGTATTTCCTAAAATTCTTGTCTTGCATCACCTTCACAGAAATGATGCACTCCGTAAACACTCCCCAAAATTCCAAAATTTTATAATTTTATGTGATGTGATAACATCCTGTTCTCAGAAAAAACATCTGTGATTTACCAAGTAGTGGATGCTGGATATGCAAGGAGAAACAAAAATTTCTGTCTTTACAGCAAATTTCCCCACTGGTCCCAGAGCTGAGTGTTTTGCAGACTTGGTCAGTGGCGAGGTGGACCAGAGGAGAAGAGAGGAGATGGCACATGGCATAGGAGCACATACCTGGCAAGTCAGAGCTGTTTAAAGTTAAATCCATGTCTTTTTAGTTTTGTATGGTGCAATAAATCTGCACCTTTTGGCAAATGGAAGGTGGGAAATTGAGCCTCAGTGCTGCATGTTGTAAAGCAGATTTAGTAATAGTAATGAAAGAAAAATTGATCCACTTGTGTTGCAAGATTTGGTGGTTTATGTAGGTGCAGAGATTTAAGGATATAAATGTTGAACATTGTTATTTAACAATGAATTCCAACAGGTTTAATAAAACATTTGCTTGTCAGTTTATGACAAAATTTCTTTTAATAATGTGTGGTGAAAAGCCTTGCATTTCAGGGATATATAATATTTTACTGTTGTTACATTTGAAAAACTCAGCATAAACTTGTCTTTACAATAACTGCATTTCTAGTCTGGCCTCGGTTCTCAGTGAGGACAAATGTCTCTGTCAATTTTGAGGAAATTATGAGAGAAGAAATTACGGGAAATTGAGGAAGCTCCCAACAAGCTGCATAGGATGAACTGGCTGGATACATTACTTAGCCTTTGCTTTCTCTGAGCACAGGTGTATAAGGAAATGTGTTCACTTTTAGCTACATTCAATATGTAGCAAAAAAGACTTTGTTTTTGAGTTGCCTGAATGAAAAATGCATCTTTCACTGTTAAAGGACAAACACATTTTCCTAGTGTAGTCTAACTCAAATACAATTCATCTACCTGCCTACCCTGCAGTGGTTCACCCTTGTGCTCAGTCAAAGCAGTGAGAAAATGAAGCCTGATAGGAATGGGATTTTTTTAAAGTTATGAAGGATAAATAGAGATCAGCAGAGCATTAACTTTGTGGTGAAGACATTGGTGTGAGAGTTGGGAAATTTCTCTTCAGTTCTAAGCCTGGTTACCTCAGGCAAGTGAATTAGTCTTTCTTTATCTCAGTTTCCCATCCCCAGCATCCCTCTGCTCACTCCTTGGATATTTTCTATATTTAGGCTGAAGTCAAGTTATTTCTTTTTGTTAAACATTTGTACACTGAGGAATTATGTCTGTCTTCTCAGTGCTATTTTAACACACTTCAAATAATTGTGGTAAGTGTAAGAAAAATGTAATTCTACTGCAAACATTCGTTCAGGGCTACCATTTGTGCTGTTGTTTCCTTGGGAGAGGAACCGCATCCTGAAGGTACTTGGGATTTCAGTTTTGTTGGCTTGTCAGGGAAGTTTATGACAATCTTCTGAAAAACAGGGCTTAAAACTTTTTAAACCAGGTGCTTTCCATTTCTGCAGACTCGCACTTTTGCAGGTGTCACAAGCCTTGCAGCTCTTTTCAGACTGCGGTGGGATTGGATGTGCTCTGCATTATTGGATGTGCTCTGCACTGAGCTCCACACCTGCTTAAAAGCACTGAGAAACAGCAAGATCCTTCTGACAGTTTTATTCTGGGAAGAACTCCAAGAATGGATAGCATGACTTTTGGGATGTATTTTTCCTCTAGCTCCCCAAGTGTTTCAAGGAACAAAGATGACCAAGGAGAAGAGTTACATTCTACGTGCACTACCTTCAGTAAGTGCCACAGGTTCTACCTCAAGAGTTCAATGCTGCAAAATGATTTGACATTTCATTGGAAAAAGCACTTTTGGAAAAAGAATCACCAAATTCTGTTTTGATCCTATAGTATACCTGAGTAGTTTGGAGACAAAAAAACAACTTCTTAACTTTTCCATGGCTCATCATCCTTTGTAAAATTAAATCAATAAAAATCTGACTAATTTATTGAATAAAAAAAATGCAAGTGTTCCTTAATAAAGCACAAGTCTAGTTCTGAAATGAATGAAGACGATTCCCTTGACTTCAGTGATATTAAAGTTAATTATAAGAGAATTTTTCATGTGTCTAAAAGGTATATTAATTTCATTGTTAAAAATGAAGTTATAAGAAGAGATCCTATATGAGGCCTAACTTTATTTACTGTAAAAGCTGCATGTTCACTTCTGAATTAACATATAAAAGGTGTGCTATATTTTAAAGTCTCTTCACTAGAACCCCTTTGTCAAAGCTGCTAGAAACTAGCTGCCTGTGTTGCTCATTTTCATCTTTATCCCACCTCTGGTCTTTTTACTACCACTGGTATTTCTGAAATAATTTTGTACAGGCCCTTCATGTCATTCCCCATTCTCTAAATGGTAAATTCTGAAGTATACTTAAGCTTTTTCCAATCCATGGTAATATAACAGAAATATACCCTTAAATATCACATCACCTGCTTTAAAATGCCCTTTAAAAAAGTGTTTGCTGTGGTGCCATCAAAAAACAGATGAAGATTCACTAACTCCATCTTAATTCATAACCCCTGTGTCCTTCCATCAGAGATGGACACCCATCTGCTGTCTCCTGTTTTATATTCTGATTATAACCTGTTAAACACAGGAACTATTGCTTTCTCACTTCTTTTAAATTATCTGGTACAATTTTCTTCTTGTCTGCAACTACGACTCAAGTGTTATGGAAAGAAAATATAGTTATTAAGATTTTAAACTTAAAAATAAAATCATAGGTAGGTATTTATTTTGAGTGTATTTCAAATTTGACTTTGGATCAAACAGGTTATTATTATGTGTGGGCTTACTGAGAGGATATTGAAAATAGTCTCTAAACCCCTTTTATTTAGGAGACATGCAGTCTGATAAAAATTTCCTGGTAATTAAGGTGGCTTTGCAAGTACTGGGCTGAGTCATCAACATTCCCAAAATAGTTGACATTACTTCTGTCTTTTCTCTTCAGGATTTCTTTAATTCCACTCTTTGAGTGGCTATTCACTATTTTTTTATAGTTTTTTTTTCTCACCCAAGGGTGTTTTGTTCACAAGGAAGAAATTGCATCAATAGAAGTACCTAGTGCCATATGAGATGCCCAGGATATCAGTGTTCATCTCCAGCTGATGGTCTGGAAGGGAGCAGGTCTCCCACAGGTCAAAGCCTTAACCCAAGCGCCTCATCCAGCTCTGGGTGTCTCAGGAACTGAGCCTTGCTCTCAGTGCCCAGTGGCTCTGTTCATGACCTCTGGTTGCATTAGTGTTCATGATCTGTGGCTGCATTCATGTAGGCTTACAAAACATCAACTTTTATGTCTTTCTGACAGAGTCTGCACTTCATGCTGCAAAGTGAAACCATGAAAATCTCTCTTTCATAATTCATAGAATCACAGAAACATTAGGATTGGAAAAGATCTCAAAGATCACTAAGTCCAACTATCAACCACCTTGAACTAAATGTTCACCACTAAACCATGTCCTCCAGTGCTATAGCCACACATATTTGAGCACTTCCATGGATGGTGACTCCACTACTCCCATTGGCAGCCTGTTCCAGTGCCTGACAATCCTTTCCATGAAGAAATTTTTCAGTGTTCAAGAAGTGTTTGAACAACACCTCCTGGCTTTTGGATACATGGTTTGACTTTTAGGCTGCCCTCAAGGAGCCAGGATTTGGACTCAATGATCCATGTGGGTCCCTTCCAACTCAGAATGTTCTGCAACTCTGTTTTTTGTTTACTAGCTGAGATATCTGTTCCCACCATTTCTGTTCTGCCAGGACAAAACCTACTGGCCAGGCAGGTCCCACCTGGTTACACCTGTCTTTGTGTGCTCTTGGTGTCAGCAACAAACATCCATCCACTGATGATGTGCATTGCAGTTTCTACAAATGCTTTCTATCTCCTGTACACCTCTATGATTTCAATTTTCAAAAAATTGTATCCTCCTAGCCAAGCTCTGAGAGAAGTTTCATTCTGAGCAGCTGTGATGGAGCTCTCAGCTGGCTGTCCCAAGCCAGTTGTTTCCTGCAACTTGGGGGAAATGCCATCAGACTTCTAAGGAAATTTTGCTCATTTTCCATATAAGAATTCTGCCTCTCATCCTGAAAACGTGTGTGTGTTTTTTCCTCATATCTTCAAAAACAGGTGGTTTATTTCCTTTGAAATGTTTAGTCAGCTGGTTTATTTACTTTGAAATGTTTAGTCAGGGGACATTGTTTCCTAAACATAAGACCTTCAGTGCTTTTCTACTCCCTTCTTTTCTATGTCAGCCTGGAAGCATCTGCTCCTCCAAGCAGACCTCGGGGTACAGTGAGCTGCTTCCTCACCAGCCTGTCTCGTTTCTTACAGAGCATAAGACATGTCCTTGGCATCAGAAAGTGGAACCAGGATGGGGGTAGTATTTTTATTAACTCATCTGGGGGGGCTATTTACGTAACACTGGAATTTAGCAAACAGAGAAGGCAAAATACACTCCAAACTTCTTGAAAAGTTGGTTTCCTGCTCATTTTTCATGTTACTCTTAATAATGTCTGGTATTCCTGTAACATCAGTGATTGATTGGGCTACTATTTTACAGACACTAAACATCTCAGAAACCAGATGGGATTATGTTTTGGTTTATTTATTGGAAATTTGTGGTAAAAATATAGGCAATAAACCAAGACCACATGGGAAATAAGTGGCAGAACGAAAACATTTTTTGAAATTCCCTGTTATCTTTTCTGATTTAAGGTGTTTTTCCCCTCTTCCTGTCTTAATAGGTATTTCTTGCTCTGCAGCACTTCAGGATGTGGTTCTGATAAGTGGAATTTGAGAGAGTATTTAAAATTTGACCTTCAGTGAAATTTGTTCATTTTCAATTTCAAAAACATTTGATTCATGATTCTTATTGGATGAAAAAGGAATCAGACACACTATATTTAGAAAAAGAAGAAGAGGAGTATTCGGTCTGTATCTAGCCTAAGTAGCTGATACCTTTAAAAAAAAAAGAAAGAAAGTTTTTTTTTATCTGGAGGGCTTGGGATTTTATGCTCCTTAACATTGAGTGTGTGATCTAAGCAACTGTCTCATGGTGTCCCTCTGAGAGAACTAGCAAAGTTCAGCTATTTATAGTTTGAAATAAAACACACCTTTACTAACTGTCCTTTACAGTAAATGGACTTTTGTAAGCACAGGGATATGAAAGAAGAACAATTTTGAAACTTTTACTTATTATTTTCAACACAATAAATATCCTTTTAGAGATCTATGTGAATTTCATTTGCATACTTAACAGGAATAAACCTCAGGGCTAAACTCTGTTATTTTCTTTGCTTGCTTTTTATGTTATTTTTAAAATAATGGCCAGGAGCTACTAAAGCAACATAAAACATCCCATGTATAACCCTCAAAACACTTTTGTGTTTAGTGAATTCCTCTAATTTTCCTTTGCCAAGTCAGGATTTGATAAAACACCTGAGAAACTTGAACGGTCTTTATTTGTCCAGACTCCATTCTCCCCTGTGGAGTCGTCTGATAATTTACGGCCTTTTGAAGAGATGTCAAGGTGGGTGTGAAACAGTGACATTTGGTTTAATCATCTTTTTGATCCAATTTGATTTCCTTTTATCTGGCTGCAGATGCACAGGCAGGGTGCCTAACAAAAGAGAATGATTATCACATTGGGGGGCAAAAAAAAAAAAAAGGGATTTGCATGCTCCAGATTTGGAAACACCACGGCAGAAAAAAATGGTGAGTGACTGACCTGAGCATTATCTTGGAAGAAGACCTGGGATTCAGGCTGCATTACAGCAGTATAATTGAGAGCTTTCCAGAGGGGATCTATGGCTGGGAGCTGATCAGGACCAGCTTGGTCCAGACAGCAAACACTCGACAGTGTGACCTTTTGTTATGGGTCTACCTGACAATTTACAGCACTGAAATCAAAATGAGGTGCAGAAAGATGCAGTGGACCAGCTTTTAAACTGACTAGGCTAAAAAAGATGCTTGGAGTGCAGAAAGAATAGTACATTGGCACAAAATTCTCTGGTTTTGAGCAGAAGAAGGTGACAGGTACAGGAGTCTGTGCAGTGTGTGTGTGTGTGTGTGTGTGTGTGTGTGTGTGTGTTTGTGCTCAGGTTTGATGAATTATTATTTTGAGGAAAGGGACAATATTTTTGCAGACTTTAGTCCTTCTGGCATTTAGATCAATCTGAAATTGCCTCTTAGACACTTTTTGCCTGAGAGCTGAAATTTCCAATTTACCTTATTTAGTTTATGTAAATTACAAACATTACTTTTAAGACATACATGGATGTTTATGAGAATGCCAAGATTTTTGTCTCATAAACCAGCCAAAAATGTCTTATGTAAATTCTATGCTGTAGATTGGCTATTACAATTGCAAGATCAAAATTATTCTTGGAGGTGATAGCTAACACGGCATCCAAAGACCTTTTGTTCTGTTCTGTTTCATTTTCTTACCAATTATAATACTTAATAGAGGAAGTCAACATGTTTCTACCACTGCAGAAAATGGATTACTGAAAAAATTCACAGCTTTGGTGTATTTAGGGACTTAAGCTTAAAAGCATGAGTTCTTAGGGTTTTTCTTTGATTTTTTTTTCTTTTTTTCTTTTTTTTTATTTAGATAAAACACTTCAAACTCCTACAATACCATGTAATTGTAAAATAGAATCTAATCCTGCAGAACATTTCAGATGGAATTCATTTCAGCTGAGTTTAGCTGTCCAGTGAGTCATCTACAGTCAACTGAAATGTAGGTGGGTGGTTCAGTTTGTAAGATAGGTGTCTAGGCTAAACAAGATGGATTAGATTCTGTAGGTGGTCTGGAGTGTACCAAAACTGCAGAGATTTCTCTCCAAGGGAGTCAGAGGATGGAGGGGAAATTCCCAAGTTTTAGGGAGGATATGACTGCCCAGTGCCCAGCCCTGAGGCTGTGCAGGACCTGCTGGTCCCAGGATTCAAGTGCAGATGCTCTCTCTTCATTAACCACAGACAGAGCATAAATACAGTCCACCAAGAGGCTGAATGTTGAACTTGGCTGTGATGCCCACATTTTGCTACTAAACAAAGTGATGATTCATTCCAGTCACTTCCCTGCTCCTGTGGTTCTTATCTTGTAGCCCATCCACACCCCAGTGCAATGCAGAGAAGATCCAGATGAAGTAGTCTGGGGTCTTCTCACTGAATGGCCATCCTTGCTTGGCCTCATCATACATGGGATAAGGAGCATTCTCCCTCATGTGGGAGCAAGTTTACATTTTTGTCTGCACATTCTGTATGCTGTATGTGCAGTATTTATGGGTGTGTGTGTTTGTGTGAGGGAAAGCAGTGTACCTTTGGCAGAGGACAGGTGTACTGGGCAATGACTTGACTGATTCCAAACATATCTTTAGGGAAACAGTAACACAAAGGCTTTACAAGTTTGCATATGGATCTGACTAATTTTTAATTGTAAGCATGGGAAAGGCAAAAAATATCCACTTAGAGAGGCTCAAATATTTACAGCTTTGACAGCATTGCTCAGAAATCTCTAAATAATGTAAGTTGAATGGCCAAGAGCTTTGGGTATGTCTATAGGGAAGTAGAAGTTCTGTGGCAGGAATCTAGATTTATTTTTATTATTCCCCCTTCCATGAAGAGGATTTTCCATTATAGGTGCTTTCCAGTACCTGAAGGAAGCCTGCAAGAAAGATGGAGAGAGACTATTTACAGGGATATTCAGTGATAGCGGTATAAAATGACTCGAGTCCCTTCAGATATAAATCAAATTTTGCAATTTTTCCAGGTGTTAATCAGTAGCTATAGCTGGGCAGTTATGATTAAGCAATTGCATTGTGAATGTTGCTTTAAGGAATAAAAAGGCAATCCCAGGACAAATGGGCTGTCTGGACAGCAGCCACCAAGAGTGAAGGCAGCAGTACTGAACCATAACTGAGGGAAAGGTAATTCTGGCTGTGGGAGATTGCAAGCACCAAGTCATTGACCACCTACTCAGAACAGCCTCCTGACTCAAGAGCAGGGAAGAACTGGACCTGTGGGCTAATTAACATGAGAAAAAAGAGACAGAACCAGCAAATAGGTGTTTGGGGCACTAATGAAAGTGAAAAAGAAAAGTTATATAATTTGTAACCAATTAATGATTATGACTTTATTAGCATGTACAAATAGTGTAAACTTTTGATAATCAGGGAGCCAGCTAGGTTACCACAAGCTCCCTACTCTGCACAAAATAGAAATACTTTGCCTTGGTGTATGAACTGGTGCTTCACAGAAGGTAACTGGTTTAAACTGAAAGAGAGTAGGTTTATATTGGATATTAGGACCAAATTATTTACTCTGAGGGTGGAGATGTGCTGGAAGATTGCCAAGAGAAGTTTTGCCTGCCTCATACCTGGAAGTGTTCAAGACCAGGTTGGATGGGGCTTGGCATAACATGGTCTAGTGGAAGGTGTCCTTACCCATGGCAGGGGGTAGGAAAGAGGTGATATTTAAAGGTCCTTTCCAACACAAATAATTCAGTTATTCTGTGATGAGTTTGACAGCCACAAAGCAGCTGGAAATTGGACTGGCTGTTGGAGAGAGGTGTAGATGCCAGAACTCTGGTAATAAAACTGCATTAACCTCCTACGTGTGTTGTGCCTGGATTTACTACTACAAGAAAATACACCTATTATACTGTTGAGGTCTTCTTTGCTTCTTCCTTCATGACAACCCAGACAAGAAAAGGTTTACCTGTACTTCAACCTGCTCCATGCTCATTGTTTCTCCTGATGAAAGCAAAAAGGCTTCAGCTTTTTCTTTGCAGAAGAGAAGGTCTCAGCATGACTCTAGCTGTAGCTCTGAGAGTTTGTTCAAACTGCTGTGAGGCCTTTCACAACATATGTTTGGAAAAAATTAAATAACCCCAGGAGTTGTTTTTTTTCTTTCTCCTTCAAATAGGAAGAGGGCTAAGCTTGCTTTGTGTCAATGACATTGTGAAGCAGTTAGTACTTCATAAAACTGATAGTTAATGCAGATGCTGGTGGTGGAGGCTGCTTTCACAAACACAGCTTTAAAACAAAGCATCCTGCCAAACAGAGTCTTTAAAAATGGAGTGCTTGGATGGCCAGCTGTCTGTCAGACCCCTCTCCCTCTGCCTGCTGTAATAAACTCATTCTCTTTGGTGGCAGGCCAGGGAACTTAGGCTTTGCTCTGCCGCTGTATCTGGCCCGAGTTCCAGTGGGACAGTTTCTTAAAAGCAATACTTTTCTTAAGTCTCAAGCTGTGTTAGAAGGAGAGAAGGGTTCTTAAAATTCTTCTGAAATTGAAAAAGGTGCCCTACCTTTCTGTAGGGATTTAGCTGTAGCTTTACACAGTCTTGCAATTTTATTTTTAGCTTTGGTCATGGCCCACTGGTCTAATTTCACTTGAATGTCCCAGTCTGTAAACAGGATGATTGCAAAATTATGGCATCAGAGTGCAAGCTGGAAATTTTTTTCCAGGAGTTCTTACTTTTAACAGCTCGTCTGGACCAGTCATTTGAACTGGTTTTCAGCTCTGGGGAAAAAAAAAAAAACACAAAACCAAAAACCTAGAAATATCTGCTTCTATTTGAGAAAGTAGGATTGTATAACATGAAATTAACAGTAGTCCAAAGAAGCAGCTTTACATAGTACACAAATAAAACCTAGCTGCCTTTTCTTTCTGGCTTTGTTACAGGCCACTGTAATTATAAAAATGCATGTGTAATTGTTAACAAAAATCACTGATGAGTATGGAGAGGTAGTGGAGGACTAAGGAAACCCAGAATGAACCCACTGGGATACAGAAATGTTTTCACTCTCACAGTTGTTCTGTCTTCCTACAGGGGCAAAAGGGGAGCAGAAGGAAATAGTAGCCCTGGTCTGGCATCTCTCAAACAGATGCTTTGCCCCTGTGCTAATAGAAAACGTGCTGTGATTTCCACCTGGGATATGGCCACATCAGTGGGCTTGCCAATAAGCTGATGTTAAATATCTTTTGCTCTACTGGAGTTGCACAATGCAGGTTTAAGAGACTGAACACCCAAAACCCTCCACCTATAATACTGTGGACTGGCACCTGGTGACTTTAGCATGGGCAGGATGCTGCTCTAATAATCTCTGCTCAGGGGAGGTCCAGCAGAAGAGGCTGCAGCTCATCCACTGCCTGATCATCAGCCCCAGCCCTGTCTGGGAAAGGCTCATGCATCTGTCAAGGTGCCCCGTTGGTGTATTGTATGTTCAGCACTGTAATGATACACAGTCATTGCATCAGTCATATATTTTATACCAATGACCTTAATAAACAACTGCTGTACATATTGAGTCTCCCATAAATACATTTCTATAATTTTAGTGGAGACCTTCACACTTAAATGGTATAACATTTTTTACAGTTAATCAGAGAGCATAAACAACCAATGCAGTGGTGTGTACGTGTGGTGAATACACAGCTCAGTCTCACTTGTGGAAAGAAAAATCCTTCCCCCCCAAATCTAGTAATTCAAAACTCTCCAGATATAATAATCAAAATGCCAGTTCTGCTCCTACCTGCCACATCCTCAAGTGCTTCCCTTGCTACATTTCCTCAGCATGTTGCATAGACATGACAGAAAATTGATCTAGGCAACCATTTATCGATTTACCTTCTGGTATGAAAAATTGTGTATTAACCTGAACTGAGCTGGTTCATCGTTCCTTTCCTTCTCTCGCTGACATTCCAGAAAGGGGAAAGACCTTGCCTGGGAAAAGAAACTCCTAAATTTCCATGACACATCATTTATTTGCCATTCTTTTTCCTGAATTTCTATTGTTTGCATGAAAATGCTGACCAGTGCTGAGCCTGGTTACAGACTGGTGGGAATTTCAAAACAGAAAAGGCTCAGTTGCAGTCTGAATTAGGGAAAGGCTCTGCAGTGGCTACAGTCCAGACACAGGAGAAGCCACGTGGAAGATTACCTTCTATGCTCCAAAACAGAACTAAGATCTTAGTTGGAACATGCAATTTGTTACACATCAGGAGGTACAACCACAAGACATGATTCCTTAAGGAATAAGGCTTTATTAGTTTTAGTGTTCATAATATTAATAACTAACATTAAAGACAATTTTTTATTAAATTAGATTATTAAGTAATAAATAAAATCATGGAATGGTGCGTTTTGGAAGGTGTAGATACTGTAGCCTGAGGTGTGACACATGGATAAAAAAGGGGAAAAGTGGAATTAAATTAGATTTTCATCATTTTTTTTTCAGATGACCCTTTAATTGAAAGTAACATATAAGCAATTGACCTTAGGAGCTTGGAAGATTTAATTGATGTGGAACTCACATAATATCAAAAATTTTGATACATTTTTCATTGTTCTTTATATTCTGACTACAATCAACTTATATTAAATATGTCCATGACAGATTTTAAAAGTTCTGAAAATAGCTCTGACCTTGGCCATTTTAAGGAGACTTGAAGCAGTCAGGGATGTTTGCTGAGAAACTATAGGAAGGTTCTTCTTGACAGAGGATACTCCTTGGTTGGTGCAGATGGGATCACTAACCCTAGGCCACCCTGCAATCTTGATGGAGACTTGTGTTTCAAGACAAGGTGGGCACAAAACTTTGATGCTTTGAGGGCTTTCAGGTTGTTTTAATTGTACATCTGGTGTACTTTCAGTAGAATTGGGCTTGGGAAAGGAGGAAAATACATGAGTTGCTGCTCATTTTCCTCATTAGCTATGTGGAGTGTAGACAACAGCATCATGCTCAAACCCACCCCCTCACTCTTCATTACTGTGTTGCTCCAGAACAGAACTTCGTCTCTGTAGTTGTCCCTGAAGAATAATGATTTTCACAGATATGAAACCACAGTGGATGAGTCTTTCTGTTTTATCACTATGTGTGCTTAAAATAAATCAGTATCTAAAAGGCAGAGGAAAACAAAAGCTTGGTTCTCATCTGATGTAAATTGACTCAACCCCATAGAAATAAGTGGAGCTCTGCCAAGCTGCACAAAAGGACAGTATTGTCTGAGCCCTGTGCATATTCCAATCTCTTGTGAATGTACAAAGAAAAAGAACACTTACGTGTCCTTTAAAAGAAAACACTATTTAAAATTAGTAAAGGAACCTCATGAAACCTGAGGAATTGTAAATCTAGGTTAGTTTATAACCACAAAATGTTAATTTCCTCAAAGTATTGAGGTTTTCTTACTACAACTACTATTCTCTACATGGCACATAATATAATTATGTATATTACAGTAATTATTATTAGCTATTATGCTGTACATAGTATTATAATAACTTCCAAATTGAAAAGACTTGCAAGCAATGGATCTGGAAACAGAGGAACTGAGCTGGCACAACCAGCCCAAGAACACAGAGCAGATCGTTGACAGAGTTGGGAGTAGAAAAATGTCCCCTGGCTGCTGGGCTAGTGATGCTTCATACAGAAGTGTTACTGTAATAATAATAAATAGGGGTGGGATATATGCCTCTGGCTCTGGGAGACGATTATTTTCCTTGGAAAGGTGAACATCACCTTTAGTACAGCAACTTTTCAGGAGGCAAATATATCTAATTAAGTAAAGTGATTGTCAAGTGTATTTTAAGTTTAACAAAGCTCACATCATACTTTATTTCCCTTTTACATTTTGTACAGTAATTGTGTAAAGTGCATGATTTACTGTGGCAGCATTATTCAAACTTAATTACAGTGTTAAGAAGCAACCGTATCTTGAAAGAAAATAGCTCCACTGCTGTGGGGATCCACATGGCAGCTCGATTATTGAAGAAATTTTTTTATTTTGTAAAGAAAATAAATCACTGACAAAAAATTTTTGGCTCCTAAAATCACGTTTCAGATCAACTTTCAATAGCTTTCTTAAAGGATTGAAATAGCTACTTTGTCAAGAGATTTCAGATCTTTCTTTCTTTATATCCCCCTTGTGATTGATCCCTATATAGACACAAGATATTGTCCAGTCCTTAGGGGTATATTCTTTTATACGTGGGGCTGAATCCTAAGAAGGAAATAAAAGGATTTAAAATATTATTATATAGCAATAGTGAGATGTCTCTGGTGGATCAATATGTCTACTCCCTAGAATACATAGCAGACACCATTCATTCAAAGTAACTAGGGAGAGAAGTAAAGAGTTTTTACCCACATTTTTTTCCCTTTTAGTACAGGAAATTTTTATTTATTAAATTTAAGGCCTCCTTTCCCTTAGCCTTCTAAGGTCTGCACTCTGTAGTAAAAGACAGATCCCAGGCTCTTATTTGTACTTTGCAGGATAGATGTTAAAAGGGAAACCAGGACATCATCCTTGCCCCAGCCCCAGAACTGAATTTTCATTCTTTAACATTTTTGGTGTTCGAAATCAATTGATTTTTTGTGAAATTGAGACATTTCTTGTCATTTCAAAAAACCATTTGTTCTCCAGCTGTCCCTAGGAGTGCAATGAGGTGCTTATGGCTGAGGTAAAGTGCAGGCTGCAGAGCCATCTGCAGTTTACAGGCGCTGTCCTGAAATTCAGGACTTTTGTAGCACCTTTCAGATTGCCATCTTCAGGTGTCATATTTATTAAATCTTTAATGACACAGAGGTGTAGATGACTTCCTTAATGAGGCTTGTGTTGATAATTAGTGGCAATGAGATCTTGATAGTAGTATACAGTTACTAATGCTTTCTCCATTTGATTTTTGTTGTGATTGTGCTGGAAAAATGTTCTGGGGTGAATATCCTTTTTTTCCCTTATGATATCATACGAAGGGAGGGAATGGGCTCAGCAAAACTGAAACTCAAAAAAGTATGCTTTAATTTGGGCTGTTGCATTTACGAAAACGTGAAGTGATAAATCTTAAATAAATATATCTAATATTAAGGCTTAAGGCATGCATACGATGTCTCGTTCCGTGATCAGGTTTCACTATTGAGCTCTCCCTGTTCCATCTGATAAGGGATCATTTTCTGCTTTGGGTTTTGCTTATAAGTTATAGCTACTCTCATCTTCTTTGGAGAATGATGACAATGTGGAAATTGATCAAACCCCAGTTTAGGTCAAAGTCATATATCTGCAAAAGGCCATAAAATCTGCTTTTTGAGTTGGGCTGTGCTCATCTCCCATAGTTTTCTACCTGCATGTTTCTGTGAACAGACAAAAAAAATCTATAGTAGTGCATATACAGTGCATTACGTGCACTTTCTTGATATAATTAGTTGAATCTTTTTTTGGCTTGAGAGAATTTTTTCCCTTGAAGAAAATTGATTTTTTAAGTTATCTGATTTGTATTTAATAGTGTATTCAAATCTCTTCCTCTAGAATCTATAGACCATCTTGCCTAACCTACATCAACAATGAACTTCTCAGAATACGTTAATCAAATACAGTTTCCTTGAATTAAGTGCATTTTTCTTATTTCTTTCTAAAACGAGTGACATTTGGTCTGTTTTTCCATTCAGCTGAAAGTCAAGTTCTCAATTTCTCTGTTAGTTAAGAAGCTGAAAGTACAGCATAATAATATTATATAGGAAGCAGTTCAATATGTATATACTGATATATATCTTTTACATGCATGTATCCCTCCTGCTGTCTAAGTATGGTGGCCAGACAAACATTCAAGTGAAATGCACAGGTTTTTTCTTGCAGAACCAAAGGTCATTTGTACACTTGGCAAAGACACTTATATTTCCAAATTCACAAGGGAATCTCCACTACCAGGATTCAGGAACCATAGGCTCCTGTTGCCATTTAAAATATGTCATTTGAAATAAAGGTTGGTACTTTTTTTATCCTCCAAGTAATACTTTTTCCCCCCATCAGTGCTCATGTGAAATGCATAGGATACTGATCCTGGAAAAGGATGCTGCCTGGAAAAGTGGCAGAGGGACATGTCTGCACCATGTGGAAATCAGTTTTCACAGTGGAGACAGTGGTGTCTCAGTGCCACAAGCAGTGCCCCATGCAACTGGCACACAAACATCACAGAAAGGCTTCTGTTCCAGGCCATCCCCCACTTCTATTTTTAGTGACTTTTTCCCATGGTGTTCCTAAGGTGTGGTTAGCATTTCAGTTACATGTGTTCAGCCTAGGAGTTAAGCCCAAGTCATTTTTCTAGCTTACTCTTGCAGTCACTAAGGAGAAGCAGGGACATTCAGAGAGTGGAGAACAAGTAGTCTTTTAACAAAGGTGAAGTGAACTGACTTCTGGCACTGTTAGTCCCTCTCCTTTGACTATTAAGGAATGAGATAGACTGAACAGGATCTCCAAATCTTTAAGTAACTTAGATAAATTCCATTACTTGTTTTACCATCATTTATCTCCTACCATTTACTGATAAAATATTGCATGTAAGAAGAATTTTCATGTAAAGAGGAGTCAACTTGAATTAAAATCCATTTGTTGTCCTCACAGAATTAAGCTCTTTGCCCTCCTAGTTTTTCCCTATATGCTTAGTTCCAGTTCCTCTGGTCCCTGCAGGATATTTGATCCAGCGATGAACTGATTTTAGCTGAGATATAGTGGAAGTTCTGCACTGTAGCTTTTAAGGTGCTGTGCTTTGGATTTGTGATAAAGACAGCATTGACAAAGAAGAAATGTTTTTGTTACAAGTTGGGAAGGGACGTAGGCAGGACTGCTGACCCTAGGGACATTCCTGACCATATAATAATGTGGTCAGCAATGAAACTCTTTGGGGGGTGGGGGGGGGGGGGGTGTGTTTGAAGGTTGGTTGGGGCTGACATTTTTTGGGACTGGATGGGTCTTGGTTGGTTGCTGGTATGTTCTTTTCATCTCTATTTGTTAATTTGTTTTTATTTATTAAATTGATTTTATCTCAAATTGTGAGGTTTCTCACTTTTACCCTTCTGATTCTCTCCCCCATCCTACTGTGGGGAAACTGAGCCTACCAAGGTTAAACCATGACAAGCAACAAACTCATCTCCTTCTTCCTTGTATTTCTTCAATGCCCCTGCCCATGGCAGGGGGATTGGAACTAGGTGATCTTTAAGGTCACTTCTAACCCAAACATTCTTTGATTCTATGATTCTGTGGTTCCAGAGCTAGAGTCACCAGCTTTGAAATTTGAAGTCACATTTTGAAAAACAGGCTCTGAAAGTATGAGAAACCACTAGACACTGTACATATACTCATATAAGCCTTCACACAAGTATTCTGAATTTCAGGAGCACTGAAATTGGTACTGCCATGTTGTGTGGTTAACCAAACTGTATTGGCTGCATTGGCTCCTTGGAGGAGACACAGACCTCTGTGGAAGAAACACAGGAGAGGCAAGCCCAAAAAGCTGAAGACTGATTTCCATTAACTACTGACATGTTCTTCAGGGTGGCTTAAAGAAAAGTAACTGTCTGAGAGGTGCAGAGAGGGAACATTGTTTAACCTTCTTCAAGCACAGAGATTGCAGTACCTCCTCTATTCATCCTTGAAGTCAGGAGAAGGCACCAAACCCCTGTATCCGCAAAGCGCTCCTGTAAAAGAGGACAGAGAAAATGCCCTAGATCATCTGCAGGGGAAAGCTAAAGGCAAATGAAAATGACAACCTTGTTCACTTAATATGCAAAGTAATTCAGTGGGTGTTGAATTCATTTGAATAGATATGATGCCGTGTAGACACCTGCTGCAACTGCACCTTGCATCCTTGTTACATGAGTGATTTCTCCTAGTGAGAGCCAAGAACATGCTTCAAAACCCTCTGCTTTGAAGTAGTGGTGATATGAGGCTCCAATACGCAAGAGTTGCTTGTTGAGGAAGTATCTTAACGTATTTAAAATGCTTTCATGAGGAAAAGAGAAGCTTAGAGTGTTGTCACTGTCGTCTGCAGGCTGACATTTACATCCAAGGTAATGGGTTTCCATTCCTTGTCATGAGGTTCATGTGCAGGATTCATGATTAAACTGGTTTACGCTTGACTTTCTTTGTGCCAGACCAGGTTATCAAGCTGGCTTCTCTTCCTTTTTTGATTGTTGTCTATGTTCATTATCAGATGGCACTGGAGAGAGCAGGTAACTTTTAGGTGCCATTTGTGTCACTTCTTTGTCGTTCATTCTTTTTGAGGGGGAGTTATGGTGCTGCTGTTTTGCAGTGGTTCAGAGGAATCAATCTGCCCACCTGAGAACATCCATCACCTGTTCGATTAGACAGTGCAGTCAGTGAGCAGGGAAGAGCATTATGTGGCACACATCTCCTTTTCATGAATCTCCAAGAAAAGAAGAGCAAGCTGGAAAGCAGAATGTGTCAAATATAATTGGTTCACTTTTCTTGGAAATGATACAGCATAAAACACTTCAATTTTTGGAGCACAAGTCAGAGAATCTGAAAAATTTGGTTATCAGTGTAGCCCTTCTCTCAAAAAGGAAAATTTCACCTACATTGTAGCATCTATCAAGTTTTGCTGCCAGAATGAAGTCTATTTATATTTAGATTCATGAAGAAATCTTTTTAAAAAGGATTTGGGTGAATTTGTTCAAGAACTCAGTACTTCCTGTGTTTAGAACTCTGATATTTAAATCAATTAAAAATAATTTTGACACAGTTGTCTGAGAAGGTGACACTGAAGACACCTGTCTCATTAACTGTATAGAAAGGGTGGAAAATTATCTATTCAGCTATTTAAATGGTGATTCTGACATTTGAGTTCAGAAATTTTAATTCCCATTGAAAGCCAAATTCAAATGTGCACACAGTAAACCATAGAAGTCTCTTTTGTGCGTATATGAAATTTTTCAGCAACATGAGAATGAAAGGGTGGTGCAGATATATTTTATTGCTGGTTGTTGCTGGTAATTTCACTTAGCATTAGATAAAATACTTTTCTTGCTAGTGTTTATGGAAGAGACTGTGGCTTTATATCTATTTCAGACATACAGTGCATGGAAGTATTCTACAATTATCAAAGATTTACTGGCTATTGTTTCTCCTATAGTTCACATGGAGCATATTTCAAGATGCCGTGGGGGAGGTGAGAAATGCTTATCCACACAGTTCGTGGCTGTCAGGTTTATGTTTTTGTAGTCCCTGTTACAAATAGGTAATAACAAGGAAATTTAGGGAGAGATTCAGTTTCAATTCTTTATCCTCACACAGGCAACTTTTCTGCCAAAACAGGAGTGTCAGCTGGCAGAGGATTGGGAGGAGGAGAAACAAAATAGTAAAGGACAGTTGAGGATAATGAGGAGAACGCATCTCTCCAGCTGACTTTTGCTTCATGTTCCTCTCTTTCTCAGGCTGGGATAAGATAATGAGAATCTCTTCCTTTGAAATCTGGACCCTTCACTGAATTAAAAAAGGTGCAATGGGAGGAAATATGACTAATGAAACCACTGAAAGATGTGCTTTTCTTTGAGTCACTTGGTTCTTTGCACTTTGAAATACTTCAGGATTTTTCCTTAGCGGATGGTGGCTTATGGGATTTACTGTGTTCAGCAAACTATGGCTGAGCCAGCCAATGGAGCCGCAGAAAGATGAAATGGTTTTGTATATTCATCCAACTTTTCATACACTGTCTGGCTGTAATTGAAGTGAGAGGAAGTGCAGTCTGACAGACACGGTGTGCCCTGGGGTCTGATTAGAGCTTTGGGCATTCAGCATCTGGAAAACTATTGTCCCCTGGGTTTTTTTCCCTGTCCTTGGATTTTCCATTATTTTAGTTTTTCATCATTTATAATATGGTGAATCAAAGGTCTTGGTGAGAATTGGAATCCCACTGTGCCTAGCAGTAATTAGATGTGCCTGCTTGTGTGTTTGTGTTTGTGTGTGTGGGCACCTGCACATATGGAAGCACCCCTGAGTGAAGGAGTCTGGGTCTAAAAGACACAGGAATAACTGAACAGTAGGGAATCAGAAAAATGACGTGGGAATTAATCATCTGGCACTTATTAATACACTTACTTAGTTGCATCATGTTTAGTTGTTTGTATTGATATATCTACAGCAAGATGGTGATATTTAAACATTTGTTTGGTATTTAAAAATGTACCACAATGTTTTGCACAGACAAATGTTGATACCTCTTATTCAGGGCACATTCAGTAAATAGGGAGACTATGGTGAATGACTGAGATGTAAAAGACAATTTTTCAGTACGTAATTCCAGTGAAATGGATTTTGAACACAAAGCTGTGCTGGTTGTGACTGAGATAGAGCTAATTTTCTTCACAGTAGCTGGTATGGGGTTGTGTTTTGGAATTTTGCCGAAAACAGGGATGTTTTCATTACTGCTGATCAGTGCTTATGCAGCATTGAGGCCTTTTCTGCTCCTCATCCCACCAGCGAGGAGAATGAGGTTGCACAAGGATTTGGGAGGGGACACAGCCACGGCAGCTGGCCCCAAGTGACTCAAGGGTTATCTCATACCATGTGGCATCATGCCAGCAGAAGAAGCTGAAGGGAAGAAGAAGGAAGGAGGATGTTCAGAATGATGGGATTTGTCTTTCCAAGTCACTGTTACATGTAAGGGGCCCTCCTCTCCTGAGGGTGGCTGAACACCTGCTGGTCCATGGGAAGTGGTGAATGAATTCCTTGGTTTGCTTTGTTTATGTGTGTGGCTTTTGCTTATCTATGAATGTGTCTTTATCTCAACCTGTGAGTTTTCTCACTTTCACCCTTCCTGTTCTTTCCTCCCATCTCTGTTGAGGAGTGAGCAGCTGTGAGGGATGAGTTATCAGCCTGGGTTGAACTGTGCCAAGAGCCCTGTTCCAGTGCCTGGGATGCCTAGAATTTGCTCTGCTGGAGTCACAATCACACTTTAACCCCCTTTGCTGCTGCCAACAGCTGATGTTTTGAAGAGCTGCATTAGAGGAGATGTCTGATCTAGGCTGGAGCTTATCCTAAGAGACTTACCAAGGTTTCCACAGCAATTTTATGGAATATCAAGGATTTAAGTACAATCAATTCAAAAGCACTTAAGTCCCTAACTAGTACTCTAAGAACTGGAACTGGCTCCTTTGTGCATTCAGTAGATATGGTCCTGTTACCAGTTACACAGACTAAATCAGACTTCTTTCCTGCACTGAATGGTGTCATCCTGGCACCATCTATACTTTGAAGGGCATTGCTAACTCCTGCTTGCCTCAGGGAAGAAGCAGTTGAGAAATGGAAAGGGGTTTTTTTCTTAGCCTGCCTTTGGATATTGTACTGAGCAAGTTAAAGGTTGATACAGGTTGTTCTTACAGCTCTAGAAGGGATATAATCTGCTGAGACATGTCTTTAGTACAAATGTGCACTGTCCCTTGTACGAACAACAAAGCAAGATAAGTCACAGTAGATGGGCCTAGACTGTCCTAAATGGTTGAATGCCAGAAAGAGTGTCTGCAGGCTTGAAACTGGGGACTAAAAATGGAATTAATATGCTAAATGCTTTATTGCAATATATGGTGCAATAAAAGCAAAAAAAAAAAAAAAAGCTTCAGAAACACATGGAGAGCATAACATGCGTGCAGAGAAGTACTTCAGAAAGGCTAAAGTTATTGAGACATTACTGGTGGAATAACAACATCCTCCCCCCCTCTTTAGAGTATGAAAACCAATTTCTGTTTCCCTGGGCAGGAGACCACTGGGTCAGCCTGGGATGCCCCAGAGAAATGTTTTGCACCATCACATTAAATCATATCTTATTGTCATTCATCTATGAATTGTCACATGGAGAGTTGAATCTGAGTTCATTTGTCTTAGGTTAAGAACAGTTCCAACTTTGGAGATTTATAGGGCTTTCTCCAAATTTATTGCAACTTTTTTTTTTCCTGCAGTGCTACTGCACTGAGATTGAATAACATGGACACAGTAATCTTTCATAGACCCAAACAGTTTCAAAGCTGAATATTCAGTTTCCTTCTACTTTTCAGCTTTAATTACTATACCTGGATAACACAGGCTCTCCAAAGACAATATGCCAAGTCATTTTCAAATACTGTTGTGCTCCACACCGACTGCAGTGTGGCATTATGACATAAATCCTCATCCCTTCATGATATTAAGATCATGCTCAAACTGTGTGCAAAAATCAGGCTACTTAAACAGTACTGCTGCAGTTCACCTTTTCTGTGGATGCCCACTGATGTTATAGTACTGAGGGGTTTTTTTGTGCACAATGACTTTGTAAGTCTCTGGTGGCACTATGTCTTTACAGAACGTGAAAACTCGGGGATTGTAATCATGACAATGCAGAGGAACCCCCATGTGGGGCAGGGCCACGTCAGATGCTCTGCACATGGAATAAACCTGCGGTTGCCACTCTGAAACAGAGCTAAAAAAAAACTGGATAAAATAATCTTGTCTCAAATGGGTTGGAAACATGTTAGGAACAAATGCCAGGAAGTGGATCTGGGTTAACATTTGGAAACTGCATACATGTCTGGAGGGTGGTTTAAGCAGTTCTATTTTTGCTTTGAAGGGGAACAGAAGCACTTTCTCCGTCCATTCTCAGCTGACGGGATCACAACTCTTGGAGGGGAGGGGGACGGGAAATGAATGGTAAGGCTTATTAAATTGTTCCAGTTATGTCACCATTTGGATATGGCAGAAAGCTGAATTGAAGTAATTAAGATGCCTTTGAAAACTTTTTTTTTTTGGTCTCAAGTTTTAGGGCAGATTTCAGGGCTGATTTACCTTTCAAAGGGGACAGATATTTCAGATAGATCCTGATATACAGTTTCCCATAAGTAGGCTTTTCCTGCCTAATGACTCCTTTCCTAATGGCAGTGTTTGGTACAAATTGGGACATTTGCGGGCAATTGCCTACCAGCGGTGGATTTCAGCAGGATTAGATCCCAACTAAGAATTTTGCACTTAAATTCTGCAGAATTTACAAAGATGGTGCTGTTAGATGAGGACATAGGTAGGACTGTGTCTTATTTTTATGTGTGTTGTGTTCTACTTTGATCTCTTTGCAAAAAATTCAGACATGAATAGCGTGTTGACATTACAGAGAAAACTGGGTGTTTCACGTGGGCAGAAAACAGAGCTGCTCCACTCCATTTGGGTAAATGTCAAAGCTCATGGATCAGCAGTGGGTGTGAGCAGGGACGAGCAAATGCAACATCTCCCTAAATCGGAGACATCCATTCCTCGCTTAACGGAACAAAGTGATTTTTCTACCTACAAGCTGACGGCTTTGAAACCACATACTTTTCTTTGAAAACAGTAATTGTGGTGCAAATACAGCTGGTGGACTTTTATCATAGCTATGTCATAGGTTTATGACTTGTCTAATCTTAGTTCATGGGCAGTATCTTTCATGTGGCTGGACTTCACAATATGATTAACTCTGCTTGTCTCGCTGTCTCATTTGTAGCAACTGAGGTATTACAAAGCAAGGAGTTGACAAACTTTTTTGGTGAGCAGTCATCCAGCATGGGGTGAAGAGTGTCCTTCCAATTAATTCTCTTGCATTCCTATTAGGCACAAGCTGTTGACTTTACTCCTTCTCAGCTGTAAAGGTAACTTGAATGGGTCTGTGAAATCTATTTTTAGTCATATGAGCACAAAGCACCTGATTTAGCTCTGGCTGACATTGGTTTAAATTGGAAGGATATCTGTTAAAGTCATTAAAACCTATGACGATTTGGGTTAAAACCTAAAATATAATGAAACTAGGCTAAAGTCAAAATAGAGTGGACTTATGTAACTGCAGACATAATTGTTCCACTGAGTTTCCTAAGTCATGAAATGTGCTGCTGTCTGAAGTTCTTCTACAGAAAGGTATCAACACCATATATTATGTGAAACATATTTATTTTTAGAAGGTCATAGCCTTTTTCATTTCTTTGACATAGTGAAAAATCTGGAAGTCTGGGTCAATTTGTCTTAAAATCAGGGCACTGAGCCCAGTCCTAAATTCTGTCTCTCTTTTATTAGGCTAAATAATCCTCCTTCTTCTAGAAGTACAAATTTACTTACCTGATTTTCATCCATGCATCCACCCATATGCTAATAAACTTCTCATCAGTGCAGGATTTCAGGGCTCCAGTGAATATTTTTACTAGTCTTCAAAATGAAGGAGCCTTAGAAACCCCGTGTACTGTAATTTCAGTGCTTAACTGAACTAGATTCAGCTCTGTGTTTTCCAAAGAAATTTGATCACATCTGTATAAGGGTAATTTAAAAGGTACTTTCCCCCCCCTTGCTTCTCCTACTTATCTGATGTTGTTAAACACTCAGATTTGTTCTCTCTTACTACTTTGTGACTTTGTGGCTGTAGTGACAAATCACATTATATTTCACCTTCTCCTTTGGTGCGGCTTTCTGAAGGTTTGCATTCTTCAGAGCTCCTTGTTTTGATCTTTCATAATGCCATGTGACTGAAGGGGAAAATGATAAGCAGGAGACTCTCTTTAAACTGTCCCACTGGTGAATTTTTGCCCATCTGTTTTGAAATATATGATAGTGATGAATGCCTCTTTCCCTAGAACTTCTGTACCTAGGCACTTTGTACTACTTTATGTTTATCTATAGCGAGATAACATTGGATAACATAAAATAAGACAGTAATATAACATGAAGATGGAACAATAGATGTAGAGATTATTATTAATTTACTTTTAATGTTATATAAAACCACAGAAAGGAAATGCAGGCCTTTCTCACCATATAAAAATGTTACTTTACTTGGTTACTTTGTAAGAAGTTTCAGACTCTGGCCAATATTTTTGGAGCTGTATGGACATCTAATGGTGTAGCAAAGGATTGGTGAGTGTGTTTTTCAGCAATATTCCCTAGTCTTTTAGAAAACATCCATAGGTTCTTAAATCTATTTATAGACTACCTCTCACTCCAAATAAAACCACAGGTGCCTAATCCAGTGAAGAAGTCAGTGCAAACCAAACCTAGATGGGATTCAGGTATATTTTTACATGAAAGCATATCTGACCTGTATTCCAGCTGTTTCTCCAATGGGTTGTCGTGTTGGTCATAAAAGTCTTTGGTCTAAAAGCCTTTGGGTCCTCTGTCATTTCTGCCACACTGCCAGAATCCCCCAGACTCCCTGGGGCACCTGTGAAAGGCAACTGAATTGCTTAGAGAAATTGCTCTGAATTGCCCTGTGGCAATTTCTCAAAGCCAGGATCACATTTGAGGGAGCTTGGGGAATATTTAACATCAGCTTCCATGGAGGAAGACATTCTCAGTCAGGAAGAAAAGCACAGTTCTTGAGCTTTCAGTGACATTGGAGGTGAAGTGGATGTGGGTACCCTTGTGGTCACGCTGTCTATACACTGGGTGCAAATCGCAGCCAAGGAGTTGCTGACATTTTAATTGTAAATATGAAATGATATAAAGGAGAACTAAATTCTGCCCTTTGGACTGAAGAAAATACTGGCTATATGTACATAGACCTGAGGAGAGAAATTGGCTCTGATGTGCCGTCCTGCCTGGCTGAATAGAAAGAGAAAGCAGCCATATGACTCATAATTTCACTCAACTGCTACTAACCAGATCTCTCTCTAACATCACAGTGCAGAACAGCCTCTTAAACGGAAGGAAAATCCCTCCTCTGGCATGAATGGCCTCTGCCATTTAGGTCCTTTATTTCAGTACCTTTCTCTATAGGTTACTCTTTATATAGGGCACACAGGAATGTTTTAAAGGTATCTGCAATGTAAAGGAGCCATACAGGGTTTGGTTACAGGTTCCAGGAGACATTTCCAGCCTCAAATCTCTTGAGACACTGCAGCCTGTTCTGTGCGAGACGGTAAAGCAGCACTAACTCACTGCCATGGTGGGACACAGCAAATGTCAGCAGTGGGCATCTGCCCCTCTCCCTTAGACAGCCCAGCTGTGGATTGCCTGAAATGCTCACTTGTGAGGGTGAAGCAAGTCCTGCTATCCAGTGCTGTGGAGCTGGTTTTTTTCACATGCACAGTGACACCATTCTTAGATGCTTATGATGCTCAAGAATTATAATTAAGTCCTTCAAAAGCAACTGTTCCAGGAAAACAACCCTTTAGATATATCACAGAGCTCAGAGTTTATCTTGCTTCTCTTGTTTCTGCTAAGCACAAGCATTCTGCTTGAGTTTTCAGAACGAAGCTGATTTCTTTGTTTCTTGAGCATCATCAAAAGCAATAACAGCTCTGGTGTACACATTATATAATAGCAACATAATGTGCTCAGCACAGCCTTAATGCTATGCAGTCGTCTATACCTGCGTGAAAAGTGGCTGCAAACTGACTGTAAAATTCTCCTCTGACCTTATGCATACCCGTGGGGAATTCTGCCTTGGGAGCTTTTTATATAGTTTTCATGGAGTGGAGGAAAAGTTCAAGGCAGTTGCGTGTCTGGCTTCTCTTCCTCCACAGTGTTATTTTGCATTTAATCATGCAACTCTGTTGTCTTGAAAGCACAAGGGACTCTGTAAACAAATGTATTTATGATGCACAAGTACTAATAGATTCATTCCCATTCTTCTTACTGTGCTGCCTGTGCAAAGCTGAAGGGAGTGAAAAGCAGCAACTTATTCTTGCCGACAAGTAGATGCATAATCCCTGAATGCACTAGGAAAGCTATCCATTGAGGAAGAAAGCAACATGTTTGCAGACTCCACACCCCATTATCGGGTGATTTGTTAAAGCTGTCACTGCATACAAATCTGTTGCCATCCTCCTCGACTAAGGGGAGTTTTCAAATAGTTGGCTGTAGACTTTATTCTGTCTGAATGGAAATTTTTTTCCCTTTAAAATATGCTAAAAGCCAAAATACAGGGAAGTTAAATTGTGGTAGCAAAGAGCCCTAAGACTCCATTTATTTGCTTCCCTAAATAATTACCTATCTCATTTTTAGTAGCATGACTATTATTGATTAGGCTGTAATATACAACCCTTACCTTAATGAAGAAAATGCAGATCATTTGTCATTACTTCTGTTAATGCTTGCAGTTGCTGGAATTTGGATTTTATAATGCTATACACAGAAAAATATCTATATTCATCTGTCTATGCTTCATTCTGTTTTTTAGCATCAGTAGCCTAAACAAGATTGGAAATAATTTACATATACATTCCTTTTCAGCTAATCACCTTAAAACAACTCACTAATCAGAAGTTAATCTTCACAAGTTTCTGGTGAGTGGGGGAAAGGCTTATCCTGACTTCACCCTGGTATAAATGAGGAATATAGAAGACGTGATGCTTGCTAAGTCCACAAAGAAAGTGTTGTGGAAATGGGGATAGAATGCAAATGTTTGTGCTTTCTGTCCACTTTGTTAAACATAAAACATTGCTTTTTCCTAGAGGCATGACTGCTAATAAATACTCTGAGGTTAATGGCCAAGTGAGTGTGAATCATAATTATATTGTGAAAAAGATGGATCTCACTAAAATATTTGTCAACAGTTGTTTCATTTCTCTAGAGGAATAAAATAAAAATTTAAAAAAACACCAAACCCCTCAACAATTCATCAAGGACTTGTGGCTTCTCTACATGGTTATGTGACATTAATTTTGTTGTTATTGTCTTTAGGGTGTTTCTAAATGCTTCTGACAGCACAGGTTGTGCTCCCTTCTGATCTGTGTTGACATGACAAATCTGGGGAGGATTTCCTGTTGGTGTAAGTCAGAATAGCTCCAGTTGGAATAGCTTGAATACACAGATGTCAATGTGCATGATATTTGGATATTTTCAACATATTTTCTCATCCCACATTTTGTTTCCAGATGCCAACAAATAATGTTAGATTTCTAAACAATCTTTTAGAAAGCAGTTTCATTGCTGTATTTTCCTTGAGACTATTTTAAAAGAAGGTTGGCAGTCTGAAATTTCATTAAAATAGGAAAAAAGAAAAGGCAATGTGTTCTTTTAACAAGTTAGAGAGCAAAGAATCTCCAGATTGATACAGAACTTATTGGTTTCTCTGATATAATTGATTGGACCACCTGGTGCCCAAGGGCATCTGCTAAACTACAGAGTTGAACTAACTTTGATCATGCAAAAGAGAGATTGGACTGTGCACTTTCCTCCAGTGACTGGAAAATGGTTACCAAGAAGGGAGGAATTGGCATATGTGATCTGTTTCTACTGTGCTGCTTGACTAGTTACTGATAATTCAGCAATCTGACAGGCTATGGCTTGGGAGAATCTAAGTCATCTTAGATTTCCTCTTTTAGCCTAAAATGTAACAAGATGAAATATAAGAAATTGTGACTGAAGTGAAAATAAAATAAAATAATAAATAAAAGCATAAATGATATCACCCTCCTGAAATGAAAAGCTCTTCTCTTTTCATTGTATTTAATTTGTGAAGCATGAGATAAGAAACCTGGGACTGCCAAGTTAGTTCAGGAAAGAAGTGGGAAAATGAATTGGAAATTTCAGAAACTTTTTTTTCCCCCATGCTGTAGAAAATGACATTTTAAAGAATGACAACAACAACAACCAAAAAGTCATTGTATGTGATGTGCAGCCATGGCAGTGACTGGAACTGGGACCTGAATGATTTTGATTCATTGCTCTCCAGGTGTTGGGGAGCCCTTCAGGAGCACTTTGGAGGACAGTGCAAAAGCTAAGGTGGTATTATCCTCGCTGACAAATCAAACTTCAAAAAGACAAACTGTTCTCTAGAGCACAAGGGTCATTGGTTTGTACTGAGTCATCATTGCAGAGGCAGGAGACAGCTGGTGGCACTGGGAAATAACCAATTCCTTTAACAACTGGCTGCTGTTGTTTAGTTTGGCGTGCATACACGTACACATAAGTATACATTGCAGTATTTTACAATCTGTGTATGTCTCTGTTGTCTGTGCTTATTACTGTCATCTTGTGAAATCAGTCCTTTCATGAAATAATTAAAGGTTTCAGGCATTTTTGCCAGCTGACTGGCATTACAGGTGTTCTGGATCATATGCCTGTTTCACTTGGTTTCATAAACTGACAGAAGGTGAATCCTGGCATTATCCATGTGCTTTCACACTGTGGTTATGTGGGAAATAACGTCTCTAGCCACTTCTTTCTATTCAGGGAATTAATAAACAACAGCAGTGATACAGAGCAAAAGAGCAGTCATGCATTTTTCAGTCCTTTGGAAATTCCCTAGCCATGGGACCACGTGCCCTTTTGTTGACTCTCCTTCTGGGAACTTTTTTACACTGAAAATATCTCCAAGTAGGTTGTCTCCTTTTAATATCTGTATTCCTCAATGGCTATTTTTTTCAATTTGTTCACTGGAGTGTGAAGGAGAAACTGTTCTTCAGGTGGAAGTCTCTTCTATTTGACTCCCACACAGCACCAAAATCCTCTTTGTATCCAGGAGTGCTCAGGGCAGTAGTGGGTTCATTTTCAGTTTTACATCAGGACATATTAGGATTCAAAAATTCTAGGAAAATAATTTCTGGAACACAAGTAACTCTGAGCTACTGAGGTACTGGAGAGAAGGGCAGGGAAGCTGATGAAAGGTCTGGATCACAAATCTGATGAGGAATAGCTGAGGGATCTGGAGGAATGGTATGGAGGAAATCAGGATTAGGGGGAATCTTCTTGCTCTCTACAACTCCCTGAAATGAGGTTGTAGCCAGGCACAATCAATCTCTTTTCCCGGGGAACAAGAGACAGCATGAGAGGAAATGGCCTCAAATAGCACCAGTGGAGGTTAAATTGAATATTAAGGACAAGTTTTTAGCTGAATGACTTGTCATGCACTGAAATAGTCTGCCCAGGGAAGTGGTGGGATCAGTGGGTATTTAAAGGACTTTTAGGTGTGGCACTTTGGGACATGTTTAGTGGTAGACTTGGCAGTGCTGGGTTAATGGTTGGACTTGATGATCTCAGACATCTTTCCCAGCCTTAATGATTCTATGATTCTATGAATTTGTGAGATGATGAGATTGACCTGATTAAAGCCAACTCACTCTCTCTTTTCCAGGTGTGCAGCAGGGTCTCAGGTCACATCTGAAACTCCATTTCTTGTCCATAATAAATTAATATTAAATAATAATAATAATAAAGGAATCATAAGGCCTGAAGTCCCATCAAATCTGCATTGCTGTTGCAGCACCTGTCACTGGGTCCACACCTGTTTCCCTCCCACTCCTATTGCAAATAGATCTTTCTCATTTTGACAGGCAGTGAGCACTCTGCCATAATAGCAGCACACTCCAGAGGTTTTGCAGCTGGGATGGACCATGGTCCCCACCTGATTCAGGTGCTCATTGATGGAATCCAGCACACCATCAGCTGCTCTCCTGGGTTGCTCATTCATGTGCTGACAGGAAGAGTTTCCTTAGCAGGTAAGTGTGGGCTGCAAGTCTCAGCACTAGCAAGGGTTAAACTGTCAGGTTGTCACTGAAGGTGGAAGGCCTGCAGCAAACCTCCTTCCCCTGTAATCTGTTTTAGGGTGTTTTTTAAAAGCATTTATTTTTTAAAATGGACAGAAAGAAATCACTTTCTGAAATAGTCTCAGTTTTGAAAATAAACGTTAGCTCTGTGATGTGCATTGCTATGTATCTTTATGCACAAATATGAGTATATAGCTTTAAAAAGAAACATAATAAAAGTATTGTTTCACATGATCCAAGAGAAGCTAGCTTTTGGCATGTCCCACCGTGTCTAGCTATGAGATCTGGTAATTTTCTGAAATAATTGAAAATTTTAGTTGTATCTGGGATTGAAACAGGCATTTCATGAAATTAATGAATATTTTAGACATTTTTTTAAAATTACAATTTTACCGTATGGCTACAAAATATGTACATGCAGATTTATTGAGGAAAGGAAGGGGATCAGTGGTTTCAGTCCTCTGATTACTCCATTTTCTTCTCTCCATCTGCCACAGCCAGGCCTAGTCTTCAATGCTGTGCTTCATAGGAGTTTTCTTTGGCTTGAGGACAACAAAATGCTGCCACCCTTTGTGGATCTTGAGATAAGTTCTGCCTCCACTCATACAGAGATGGGGACCCACATGCTTTTTGCAACTTGTTTGTGTGGAGCACGAACCTGTACCTCACTTTTACTTATTTATGTCAGACCTGCCTCTGTGCCTCCTCACTGCAGCTGTTTCAGCAGAATGTGCTACCCTGGTTATTGTTGAGGAAAATATAGAGATTATTATATTGAAACAAAAAAAAAATTGTTGGATTTGGATCTGGCCCATAAGAATTATTTCAAAATACTCTTTTTTCAAGAGGTAGTGTGCCCAGAGACAAAGGGCTTGACAACTTGGGTGTGTTTCACTGTAAGCCTGATCCATTATAGCCCAGGGAGAGATATGATTATGGCCACATCTTTATTTGACAGACTTTAAATCTGTAGGTTAGGGAAACTAATATTTTGACAAATCCTTGTATCTTTTTGGATTCTAGTTTACTTCAAAAATTTTCTCATGGATCCTGGAATGTAGGGGGAATTGAATTAATTTATCAAGAATTATTTTCCAGACTAAAGTTCTTTCGCCTTAGTCTTGTTCTAATTCTGGATATCCCTGTATTCAAGCTACAGACAGATTATGTAAGTTTGAGATCCAGATTTAGTAAGTCTCTTGGTTGTATTGATTTTTGCATGAATTTGAAATGCAAATTCAGTGTCTTTCTGGTCCAAACACAAGAAGTCATGATTCTACTTAACTGAAGAAGAAACCATATTTGGCAGCATCTAGGAAAGATAATGTATTCCAGGTAATCAATTCATGCTTCATTGGCTTTTTCCAGTAAGATAATGAATAAAGGTGCAAGCTTTCTTTTTCCTGAAGCTGATTAATTATCTCCACAAAATTTACTTTACTCATGTAGTGATCATCTGAGGTTAAACAAATCCCTGAGTATTCAATGTACTTGTATTCCATTAAGAACAGATCTATTATGCATCCATCCACCCTTTTATAAAAAAAGCATTATGGTATTGTTGTTGGCAACATTTGGGCTATAAGCAATTAATCTTGTATTACAAGGCAAGATGAAACCAGAGGAAAACCAAAAAAAAAAAAAAAAAATCATTAAGATAGGGTAAGACAAGATCAGTTAGATAGGAACTAATAACCTCTGCACATTTTTACATTAGTGTCTGACTCCTGATACAATACTGTAAATACCTGAGACCAGCTCTACAAGGTCATGTAAGTTTGTAATTGGTATTGATTTAAATGGAAGCAGGAAAATCTAAATAAATTTCTGAATGGGAACTTTGGACCTTAAATTATTTTGAGTAGAGACAATTCTTCCTGTGACTGATATAAAAATGGAGTCCAGGTCATGCCACTCCTTGCAAGTTGTTGATGTGACCTGGCCTGATGATCACCCTTGTCTTTTTTTTTTTTCTTTTTTCTTTTTTCTTTTTTTTTCTTTTTTTTTTCAGGATAAGCACTGTAATGTCTGAATATCTTGGAGGGACAATTAGCACAAAAGATTATCATCAGACTGAAACACTCTTCCCAAATAAAAATATTTTAAAAGCTGCTCCATTTCATGCAAACAAATATCTATATGATATGCTCTCATAAAAAAGAGATTACTGCTCATTTTGGCCAAAGGAGTGTATTGGTATTATGACTAGCCAAGTCCTATATATAATATATTCTTTTTAGTCATAATGCAGCAGAAAATTTAAAGGATAAACTATGGAAAAGGACTTGCAGTCCTAAAAATCCTTAGGCATTTCTGAAGAGTTATACCAGTTATTAATTTGGCTGCCAAAATTTTTGCTTGGTTTTTATATCTGGATTGTCCTTATTACATGCAGCTCTTATAGACCTTTCTTGTGTAAATTTTCAGTTAAATTTCAGCATCTTTTGAAGTCTGAAAGAATCTTGCAAATGGGGTGTGTGAGCTTAAATGGACATAGTTGAGTGAAAATCCAGAGAAAGAACCCCTGAGTCTTAGGTTTTTTTTAATTCAGTTGATGCAGACATTAAAAGAATACACCCTTTGGCTACAGCTGCAAAGATGCTCAGGCTGAACTTATAAATCTCACAGCAATTCCAGGAATACAAATCTAAAATCCTATATTAGTTCCTTCATCTGAGGAAATGGCCTCTAGTTGTGCCAGGGGAAGTTTAGATGGGATATTAGGGAAAATTTCTTCACAGAAAGGGTTGAAAAGCATAGGAATGGGCTGCTCAGAGAAGTGTGGAGTCACCAAACCTGAAAGTGTTCAAAATGCTGTGCATATGGCACTTGAGGATGATGATTGAACTTCTTGCTCTTAAAGGTCTTTTCCAATGTTAATTATTCTGTGATTCTGTGAAGGATGAACAGAAGGCTGTTTGTATCAGTGTCTCTGTGTCTCCACAGAGAGAGTCAGGGAATACACCTGGGTCAGTAAAAATTGCCTGGTGGAAACATTTATGTTCCTCTGTTGGCTGTGATGCTGCTGTGTTAGCACTGATACCTAATGTTAAATTAGGCAAGATGCATCTGTGCTTCTTTCAGAGACATCTGCTATACAGAGATCCAGATTCCTCCGACCCAAACTTTGATGACTCTTTACAAACTGTACTGGACTATCCTAGGTTTGGGTTATGGCCAATGGAAATGATAACAGACTGACCCCATCCAGCAGAGGTTCAAACTACACTTTTAAGCTGCTGTGGACCAAAGAGGGATATCCTGAGAGATATACCTCATCTGAGTGTCAGAAATTTGGAAGGATGAATCTGGCCTGAATTATGATGTCTATAATCAGCTAATGGCTAACAATTCTGCCTAGAAAGGTAGTTAAATCTCCTTGCAACCAAACAGTAATGTAAAATTATGACCAGCTACCCACAATAAGGTGGTCCTTATTATAAACCTAATAAATTGATTTTTTGATACCTTACTTCTATGCTGACATGTCTTACATGGACGGTCTGCATGTGTGTGGTAGAAAGAGAGTGTCTGAGGATGTGACTCTCCTTGGGACTCAGTATCCACATATGTGTTTCTGTTAAAAGTCACAATCTGTACTGTGGAAATGGTGAGTTTCCCTGAGATAAGGGAATGGAGGTAGGTGGAACACACACTCTGAACCTCATACAGCAGTACAAAAAGACAATGACATAAACATAATTTAAACTATTTTAAGTCTTGGAATATGTTACCTGGGTATTATTAAATCAGTACAAACCACTACTGAATTCTTAAATCTCCAGATAAAATCCAAAGATGACATTTAGACTTAATTGAAATTACCAATAATATTCTCAGAGAACTAAGATTTTGTTCATTGGGATTTCCAAATGCTCAACACCACTCAGATTATGGCCTGTGTATCAAGTTGTCATCAGAATAAGGCATTCTCTCCCAAATATATTCATGATGTCTTTTAAGTGAAATAAGTTTTTAATTTAAAGTATTTTTCTTTGAATTTGAAATAATGGCCATTGATTTTTCTTCTTTTAGGCTTTGATAGAGAAAAATCAGTAGACAAAGGCTGTGTACCATTAACTATAAGTGAAGGGCTAGTTGACCTCAGCTGAGCCATTGATGAGGGTGAGGCTAATGGGAAAAAAATTGATCTCTTCATAATTTGTCAAGTGAAGTGTGGTTAGCTAAAAAATCTCATTATCAACACTGTTCTTGGGAATAATAAAAAATATCTGTTAAGTCAATTTTATTAAGCTCTTCCTAGGTAGAAGCTAGTTGTCAGTCACTATATAACCCAATGTTGCTGACATGTAGGTGTCACACAAAGTGATTGGTGATGTCATTCTCAAGTTTCTAGCAAAGGAATAAGTGAATCAATTTTCTCAAAATAAGGAGATGCAATTTAATAGAGGGCAATAAGGATTGTTCTTCAAGGGAGACCTATGAATTAATTTGGGAACTCACATGTTCTTTGGCCTCTCACAAATGGGCTTTTATTTTCTCTTTTGGTCATAAAACATCTATCATAGGACTCATTAAAAATCCTATTAAATTATGTTTCTGTTAGTTGTGTCCCTCATGCACTTGGGAAAAGTGTGAAATGTCTTTTCAATTGAAGGCACTCTGTTTATATGTGTAATACTTTCTTGCCTGGGGAAACAAATGATGTCTCCGTAGGGTGCCTAGCCCAGCATGGAAGCACGATCTCCATGTAAACCTGATATGTAGGACACCACTGGAGAGTGTGCCTTGGATATCAAATGCAAAACTTCTGTTGATTGAGCAAAAGGACTTACCCTCCTGGAGGCAGCTACAGCAAAAATATTCTCTGTAGATCAAATGAAAGCAAACAGCAAGTCTTGGACGGAGGTAACAGTTCTGTATGGCAGAACAGGATGGTTGGGGCTGAGCTGAAGGCTGTCCATGCTGTTCAGTGGTCCCTGGCTGCCACTTTTGTCCTCACCAACTATTGTTTTTGCTAACAATTATACGGTCAGAGCTTTTAGAACATTCTCCTCATGGTATGGGTTTCGCTGTCTTGTTTTGGAAAGTAAGAGAGTTTAATGACATGGGGATGGCCAGCCCTGATTAGATGCCCTGCAGGAACAGTTTTATGCTAGCAATAGGAGTAACACACACAGCCTTTTCAACAGAAAAAGATATTGTTGTCCATGCTGTTCTGGGTTAGGACTTCACTTATTACATCTGAATTCCCATCCTAACCCAGCTGCTGCTTTTTGGCTTTGGTCAGATCCTTTCAACACCCTTAATCTGTTGACTTCCCCTGCATATTTTTGATAACTGAAATGAATGTATTTCACAGGTATATGAGAAATATATATTTTATATCTATATCTATCTATTTATATATACACACACATATGCATGAAGGTATATGTAAGGTATGATTAGGTATGATAATTGGAATAGTCTGTAATTTTCAGTGTAATTGGTTTTGTTTTTTTTTTCCCAATAATTTATTGCAAGCAATAACTCTTTTCTTTATTATGTACAGGTGTGCCCATGGATCAGATGCAAACACTATTCATGATTAACAGTCTTGTTCTTAGGGAGCAATGTGCAAGCTGAGTCTTTTAATACCTTTGAAGAGGCCAAAATAAATTATTTTTTTATTAATTGAAAATATTTAGTGAAGATTTCATACGTGAGCCTATGGGTTTACCTCTGAGCTGTTCAAATCACAGGTAGCTTTAGATATTTGACTTCTTTAACTTGGATAAGCCTGATCACTTATGTCTCATGGCTTTCTTTCAAAGTTGTATTTGTAAAATTAACTAAAAAGGGAGGGACAGGTGTCATTCGTGGCACAGGGAGGTTTGCAATAAATTGTGTTCTATATGTATTTTATAACTATTCATGTTACTGTCACTATGCCAATATTATTTTAAATAACATCTGTTAAGCTAAGTCAGTGATTAAAAGAACTTTCACAGATGCCCTTTTTTCACTGATCTAATGAGTGGGGCAAAGTAATGAGAATTCCTGCAGAGAGGATGGCATCACTTCCTGTTCTGTTCACAAAGTGTCCACCAATACTCCCTAAGGGAACTGGTCAAGTTGCTTAAACTCTCTCAAAAGGCATTAAAGGGGATCTCACTTTTAAAACATAGCCCAGGGAAATACAGCAGCACATAAATTCCTTTGGAAACTGCTTGTCAGGTTCATTTGGAATGGTAAAAGCCAGAATGAGCTTCCAGCTAATAATTATTTCTGAGTGGGAGGGTTGTCGGAGCTCTGGGGAAAAAAAAAAGATTTGAGTGCTAGTAGTGAATTTGTTTCTGGAATGCTTTGCAAAACATTTGTGATTTTTTTTCCATCCCCACCCACACTTTTAAAGTCTGCTGCAGCACCGGCTTGCAGCCACAGGGGACATTATCATTGAGTTGCCAGGGCCCTGGATCAGGCCTGTAGACTCCTCACAGCCAACAAGGGAAAAAAGATCTGATTTTTTGGTTGAAAAGGTGTGTGACCTCTTATAACTGGCTGTTTAAGTATTATGTCTATGCAAATGCCATTAAGAAGCAATGATATGTAATTATCAATATGCAAGACTTAGCGAACTGGTATTAAAAAAAAACCCCAAATAAATGCACTTAGGATTTGGGAGTAATGAATGCAGCTAAATACTTCCTTAATGGGCACTGATTCCCTTTTGGTGCCCAGTGAACACAGTAGACAGTCACAGTGATTTCACGGGGCTCTGATGGGTGGGATTCATCAGCCTAAATGTACACATGTGCGTCTGACCTATAGCTTACCCTCACTTTGTAGTCAGGAATGGTAAAGAAGATATTTGTTTATGGTTGGGGTAGAAAGCTTGGCTTAAGATGCATTTCATCTCACCCTAATTTAGATGTTTGAAAGAGGTTTTGTGAATTCTCTTCTAAAACTACTCATTTGTCTCCATTGGCTCTAAATGGAGCCTGAGTGACCAGCTGAGATGGAGATGAATCCCCCTCTCACTGAGTGAAAAGGTCAACATCTGCTGTTTATATAAGCTGCTTTTTGCTTGAGTTGTGCTATAAACCCACCAGCATGAGATTCTTCTCCTTGCACAAAGTGCCTCTTAGTGCCTCAACAGCATATATAAGGCAAGCTAATGCAAATGAACGTTTTTCTCCCATCAAAGTTGTGCCATTCTGTGGTAAATGATTCCTGGAACACACAGAGATATTTGAAAATTTAAGCTCTGCTGAAAAACTAAAGCAATTTTTGAAAGTGTAAAAATAACTAAACATTGCAAAAAAATTGCGATTTTCCATTTCAAAGTGACATTTCAGTTGGAAAAGTAGCAAACTTTGGTCATTTGAATTTACTTCAAATTGATGAGTAAAGCACCTACATAAAGTTTATTCCTTATTTGAAATATCTTTTAAATTTGTTTAAAATGTATATTTTGACCTTGCTTTTTTTAAATTTTTTTTTATTCCACAATCAAACAAAAAAAAAGGTCCCCCCAAATCAGATCTTCTCTTTCCTCAGTGCACAGTGATGTGATACACCCCAACAGGATGCTTTGTCTAAAGTTCATGTATTTGTAAAACCTGTGATGTGTTTGCTTTATCTCAGCATTTCAGCACTTGTGTAGTCTTTGCCTAGGGGCAGGTTTTCATCAAAATTTCTTGAAGTGCTGTAGCAAGGGACTACAGACACAAATGCCTTTTAATGTTACTGTCCTCAGCAGGCTGCTCTAGAGCTGGAGCAAACCCACACACGTCAATGAGTTACCTGAACTCAAAACTTGTGCAGCAGTTTGGGACCTTAAGTAAGGAGATTTGCAGATACCCACTTGGTTCAAGTGGGGACAGCAAATAGCAGCACATCCACTGCAGTTAACAGAGCCATCCTCTGGTAAGTAACATTTTCTTCTTCTCACTTAGTGGCAGCACAGTTCAGCCTTTTCCACTCCTTATGGCAGGGCCTCCCTCTGGTCATGCTGTTGGCAGCCAGGGGAAGCTCCTTATTCTGGAGAGAGGATGAGGTCTCCCCTGCTTGCCTTCTGTTCAGCATTGCTCTGTGGTGTATGCAACAACTCTAATGTATTCACGCCAGCAAACTTCCCAGGGAAGCCCATATATCCTTGAAGTCAGGGATTCTTTGTTTATTTTGGGCTTTTTTCTTTCTTATCTTTCCCTCTCTTTTCCTTTCTAGAAATAGATTCATTCTCTGGTAGGCTGAGAACAGCCATTGACCGTGTTCCTGTGCTGTTGAAAAATTACTGCCAGAAGTGTTTGCTGACATCTAATCAAGGCAGGGATGAGGGATTTCTTAAAAACAGGACTTCTGATGCGTGTCAGCTTGCTTTGGTTGGTCAGTTGTTGTCACCTCAGCTTTAAAGAATTTTAATTACAGTAGCTGTTATGAACACATTCCCTTCGGGAAATATCATTTTCTTATATTTGAATTAATCTGTGTGAGCACAGTTTACTTTCTCCTTAGAGCAACTTGTCTCATGGTTTGAAATCTGAGCTATCCAAACTTTCCAAATTTGTGAGCAGATGCTACTGGCAGGACTCCCCTGTGTGCCAGTCATTTTTTCCCCCAAAAGGATATGTGCATACAGGCAGGCTGTGGGCACGCAGCTGTGCATGAGGAGGCTGAATCCAGCCTCAGGAGCAGGCGGCTGGGTGCTCCAATGCAGCCAGAAGGGAAAAATCTCTTACTGAGTTGTCATCATTGCTCTTAGACAATCCCCAGTGACCTCAGGGCGTCTGCTTCATGCTAGAAATTTTGGAGTGGAAGTTTTTATGTAAAAGTGCATAAAGTGAAATCTCCTGTTTGCCTGATTTTCTATTGAAAACAGGAATTTCATCTCCAAGCTCTCTTTGGCACTTCTGAACTGTTTTTGAAAGTTACTACACTCACGGATATATTTGCAATACATCAGAGCGGCGTCCCTGTGGAAGTTACAACAAGTTGTGTTGGTAGAAAGTTAATGTAAGGGTGTCTTGATTTAAGCATTTGGATATTTTCCATGTATTCAAGTCATTTGGCAATAGTGTTTACTTGGAACCAGAAAGAATGGAAACTTGCTTGATAGGGGAATGTGATTTTTCATTTTAAATGCCTTTCTTCACATCTCTCTCGGATCTCAGTTGCAGATAACTGCCCTCAAAGGATGCTTTTCCAACAGCTTCATATTCTTTATCTGTAGAAGTTGCAGTAGCTCTTTGGTTCTTAAGCCAATGACAATAATAGACTGATTAATTTCTCTTCTGCCATCCTCTACTTTGCACCCTCTATAATGCTCCTATTGCCATGATCAGTACTTTTATCTCAGGGGACAGATGAATTTCTTGTATTTATGACTGTTTACTCTGCATGGCTTTTTTTTCCAGAGAGCAGAGAATTGCATTTCCAGTTTATTCACCTTCTCATACCTTCAAAGCTGTAAGCCATGTTCTATCAACCATAAATGCACTTGATTCCTTGGAGTACATGCTCTGAATTTACAACAGTGTGGTACAGAAAAGTCTTTTGAGACATTAATTTCATAATTCAGTTTATTCTACTTGAATTATGAGCCAAGTAATAAATCTACATTATTTATCTGCACTGGTGATTCCCAGCCAATTGTGTAGGCTACACTTTGAGGCGGCTGTCTTCAATGCTGTGTCTATTAAAAGATATTACAAAGTTTTTCTTTTTCCTGATTGCAGAGTTTATGTTGTTTGAGAGGTCTTGTTCAGACTTTCCATTGTGTGTATTCCTGTAGTGTCTTTAAAAATGTCTAAGCAATTTCTCCATTCTCAAGCAGTGTGTACCTTCTCAAGACAGATTGAAATCTCATTAGAAGTTTGGCTTATCAAGACCTGAATCTTCTTCAGAAGGGAAAAACACCACAAACATGGGATTATGAGTGGCTAGGCACAGATTATAGCAGATTTTACCATAAAGATTTAGGATTTTGGGCAGTTTTTCCATCAGTGTCCATCAAGAAGATTAGACATGAAGAAATGGCTGGCAAATCAACTAAGGGAAAGAACTCATGTGGAAATGGAAAAGGACAGTTGAGAGGCCATTCAAGTTAGATCAGCTGTTCTTGATTAAATCTCCCACATAAGACCTAAGAAGTAGCTGTAGTTCTCTGACCTCTGAGGGTGGTCATTGGAGGACTGGTCATTGTTAAATTATAGGCCAGTTAGGTGATCATCCATTACCAGGAAAATACTGGTGAAACTAGTAGAGCTAGAAATCTAACATTATGATAAGCACCGTGTCAGTATAACTTGAGAAGATCAAATTATATCCAACGAAAATAGTTTGCATGTAAAATTAGGAAACAAAAGTGACCAGGTGAGGAGAAATTATGTAACTAGACTCTAAAGAAAATTGATCTTGTCTAATAGGACACTCTTAGTAGCAAATGGGGTTTATAAATCTGCCATAAAGTGAGAGCAAAACTACTGGGGATAAAAAATAGATTAAGGGATTAAGGGCCCATTCTCAAAGTGAAAGAAAGACTGCTTGCTCTAGGGATTCTCCTGTCTTGGAGTGTATGAAATAGTTTCATTTATCACCTTGCAAGGTGGAAGTGGAAGAAGAGCTGTAATATCTGCAGACTCTACCAACATGGAAGGGGATTGCAAGCTCTTAGGGGATGAAATTTGAGAGACTGAAAGCAAGATTCAAAAAGATTCATGTGTGTCTTGACATGCTGAAGAAAAAGTTTCAGGGAAAAATAGGACACAACTCCTCAGTGAGAAGAGGTGCAGAACACTATCCTGAGGAATAATTAATTGCATATATTTAAGAAAGAGAGCACTCTTGGCAAAGCAGAAGTTAAACAGACGCCACTGAATCCCTAACTGAATGTGAGTGAAGAAACTCATGCTGTGAAAAGTAAGCCACATACTAGAGTATATGGCAGACATGCTCTAAGTTTTACTCCTTCTGCTTTACTCAGCATTCATAAGACCTTGTTCTGTTCCCAGTTTTGAGCAGTGCACAGTAACAGATGGGCCAACTGGAGAGAGTCCAGCAGTGAGTGCTGGTAATCCACAGATGTAGAAAACATGACCTTTAAGGTGAGATTGGAGGAATTTGTTTTGCATAGCCAAAAATGAGAATACTGAGTAGGATGTGGTAACATTTTCTCCAGGACTGTCAGCAAAAGGAAAGAAATAATCAGTTGCCTGTGTCCACAGACATGACAGGAAATAATAGCTTAAAATATAGCATGGGTTATTGAGGTAAGACATTAGATGAAAGCATGTCACTCTAATGATAGAACAAGTCTCTGTCTGGAATGATTTAGATGTAGCAGATCCTGACTTTGGACCAGGGCTGGATAAGACAAAATTCTCAGCCAGAGATGTGTTCCTTTGTGGTGAAAGCATTACTGCAGCAAATGAGGCATGAAGCACCTCGCTGTCCCAGAAGTCACACACTTGAAATGAGGCACAACATAAAATGTGAACTAAAAAGTTGAAAGGCACTGGAATACTTGATGGCAAGGGTCCTTTCAAAGCCCTCTTTCTCTGACTTTAGACTACGTCTTCACCTAATTTGATTAGAAGTGCTTACCAAACCTGATTTTCTGACAAGGTAACCCGCCTGGTTGATCAAGAGTAGCCAGTTGATGGAATCTGGATTTCGGTAAAGCTTTCCATATGTCTCTCACAGGATCCTTCTGGACAAAATGACCAGCATTCAGCTGGATAAACACATCATGCCATGGGTTGAGCATAAAGGGTAACATCAGACTGGTGACCTGTCAGTAGTGGGGTTCCACAGGGCTCCATCCTCAGCCCTGTGCTCTGCAGCATCTCCCTTAATGAGCTGGAAGCAGGACTGGAAGGGACACTCAGCAAGTGTGCAGACAATACAAATCTGGGAGGAGCTGTTGACTCCCTTGAGAGCAGAGAGGCCCTGCATAGAGACCTTGACAAATTAGAGGGCTGGGTAATCACCAGTGATATGAAGCTCAACGAGGGAAAGTGATAGATTCTGGGATGGGGCAACTCTGGATGTACAGACAGACTGGGGAATGAGATGTTGGAAAGCAGTGCCACAGAAAGGGACCTGGGAGTCTTGGCTGCAGCAAGTTGAACATGAGCCAGCAGTGTCCTGGCAGCCAGGAGGGCCATCCTTTTCCTGGGGGGCATCAGACCCAGCATCACCAGCCAGGCAAGGCAGGGGATTGTCCTGCTCTGCTCTACACTGGGGTGGCCTCACCTCGAGTGCTGGGGGCAGTTTTGGGTGCCACAAGATAACAAAGGTATTAAGCTGTAAGAGAGCATCCAAAGGAGGGCTGTAAAGATGGTGAAGGTCCTTGAGGGGGAAGCCACGTGAGGAGTGGCTCAGGACACTGGGTCTGTTCAGCCTGGAGGAGACTGAGGACAGACCTCACTGCAGTTACAACTTCCTTGAGATGGGAAGAGAAGGGGCAGACATGGATTTCTTCTCTGCGGTGATCAGCAACAGGACTTGAGGCAATGGCCTGAAGTTGTGCCAGCGGAAGTTTAGCCTGATGTTAGGAGAAGGCTCTTCACCCAGAGAGTGGCTGGGCACTGGAGCAGGATCCCCAGCACAGTGGTCACAGCACCAAACCTGACAGAATTGAAGCAGTGTTTGGACAAAGCTCTCAGACACATGGTAGGATGCTTGGGGTGTCCTGTGCAGGGCCAGGAGCTGGACTGGATGATCCTTGTGGATACCTTCCAGCAGCATATTCTGTGATTCTATGAAAAAAAACCATTGTGACTATAGACTATACAGACACAGTTTGTTTTGTGGCTGCACATTCCCTTTTACTGAGGAAAAAGGAGGACTGGACAGGAATATTTCTTGCTTCTCTCACATTTAGGTTGTGCTAATTAGGCTCTTCTCTAGAAATTTTGATTTTCCTAACCACATTCAAACCCTAATGATTAGACTCTGACAGTTTTGATATTTTTTTCTTTTCAGAATATGTGTGCAGATGCAGTGTTTTTAAGAATCATATTTTTCAAAGAACATTGAGTGTCGCCTTTTACAAAACCCTCCTACTTTGCACACAACTAAATCTTGCCTGTTTCAGCCCAAGGATGAGACATGTAATCCCTAGAATTTTGTAAGAAAAGCTAATATAGAAATAATATTTTAGAGAAATATCAACTAACAAAATGTTATTGTTATGCTATGGCTATTATTATGATATAAATCTTCTGTCCTTAATGCAAATTGTATTAATTTTCTCAGCTTTTGTTTAAAGAAAGTTATTTATTTAGATTTCTAAATGTACTGATTTCTGTAGGGTTGTGCTGGATGACTACCTAAACTGTAGCTAACACTTTAAAGCTGGTTATAGCAAAGTAAAATAAGCCACTGTACCCTGTTTGCCCAAATATTTCTTTATGCTAGGCAGCAAAGATGAGCACAGTGATTGATTCTCCCTTATAAAATTAGGATGTATTTTAATAGATTAATTTGTTGTAAATACTTTTGCATAAGAGGAAAATGGTACATGCACAAGTGGATTGCAATAAAACTGCTCTTGAAAATGATTTGAAATACAAAGATATTTCTGTTAATGAGCAGGAATCCAGCATAAAAAGAAATCAGGTAACAGTGACTCATTACCAAGTCAAACATTTTCTTTATGACTTTTTTCTGTTGCATATGTCTTTCCATATGCCCATTTTTCTGTTCCCCAGACATGGCCCAGGTCATATAAGGTTCATATGAAAAACCCATTCAGTCCTATATTCATATAAATCAAACTAAATAGCTTTTCTAATGCTTTAAATGAACTGCTGGTAATCTGTTAGTAGTCACTCATATGGGTTTTACATGGATCTGTAACTGTTCAGCTTGTTCCTACATCTGTTTCTGCAATTTAGGGAGCACATCTTCTTGTGCTGTATGTGAAAGTAATTTCCTATAAACAGAAGGAGCCATGAGCTCTCTATTATGGGGCAATCATATGGAGAAGGAAGGAGAAAAGACATAATGGCTATTAGGTAGTTTCATGGTGTATTCATGAGGAGTCAGTCTCTCATTTCCAAGGCTGTAACTCAGAACAGCATTAACACACCTATGACAACTCAGATTTTACTCACTGGATTGCTCATTTTCTCACAGTTAAAATCAAGTTGTTTTGTCCCACAACCTCCAAGGGCAGTATGCATACAATTAAGGGCTGGTTTATGAGAAAACATCACTGGTCCTAGGCTATTTTACTTTCCCAATGGGTTCTTCAAAATGTGATGTTCCATGCTGTCTCTGAAACGTATAAGCTGTAACTCCACTATATACTCACTTGCTACTTAGAAATTGAATTTTTTAGACCATTCTTACTGTGGTGTAGATGTTACTTTTATTCAGCCAGCAGGCTGAATGAACAAGCAAAATGGGCCTCTACTAATATGAACAGCTTTAATTGAAAAAGCTGTCACTATTAGAGCAGATTATATTATATTTCTTTATGCAGAAAGATGTCTTTTTCATTTTCTCTTTCTCTAGAAGCACAAAAAAAAAATCTGTCCAGCAAGCAAGTGATTATGAACTCACTTTTAAAGAACTCTCCGAATAAATAATGTATTTACACTTGGCAAATATAAAGTCCTGAATCTTTTTTATTCTATACAATTTTTGAATGCTGTACAATGAAGTGGTAGCACAATGGTCCAGAGTCCAACTTCTGACTGCTTCTGTGTGCTTTTTTTGCCATTGGTGCCTACATACTGCATCGATTTTGAAACAGCAGAATTCATTCTCCCCAGAATTAGATGTTGGTGCAAATCCTGGGGAAGCAATCTGAGAAAGGAGTGGTATCTGTTATCAGTGCTGGTGTGGGATCATCTCTTTGTGTGCTCCTTGATCAACTAGACCCAGAGACTGTGGTCTAGAGACCTGAGTTTTGTTGTGAGAGTAAAAAAATCTGAGCTGATTTAACAGGAACTGAATTTAAGTTCCAGTTGCAGTAACTCACATAAGAAGAATAATACTTGCAGGCACAAGTCTAATATCATCTGTTTTCTTGAAGAATTCTATTTATTTTGTGCTCAGCCCATTTTCCTTTTTTTTTTTTTTTTTTTTTTTTCATGCCAAGGATATAATGCAGACTCCATAGCTTAATAGTTTTCCCTTAACAGCCATCTCAGGACACAGATGATTTTGAACATCTCTGGAATTTTAGCACACAAGTTAGATGGATTTGTTACAATGTTCAGCAGCAAAATAGCTAACAATGCCCCATTGAAATAGAGGTAGTTATGTTTCAGGCTTAACATTTTTTGGAAAGTAAGGAAAAGTCATATCCTCAGAGCTGTAATTTCAGGTGTTTATCTTTGCAATGTCCCATATTTCACTCTCATGTGTTAACAGTCATGGAGATTACTGGTTTCATAATAATACAAAAGTAAGCTGAAATTCCTCTATAGGAATGTATAGCAGAGCATGGCTAATTTTGTGGATGGAGCTCTGCAGAGCATAGCTCAGGCTGGGAACAGATGTACTTTTTTCAGCCCAGCTCTGCTTGTGAGGAGATTACTGTACATCAGTGCTGACTTGCTCTTATTTTCTAGCAGAACTGATTGTGTGAGCACTTCTTCACCCATTTCAGTTACACAAAGTCATATTAGCTTAAGTAATGGGAGTAGGTCATGGTTAACCTAGTTTTTTTTTTGTTGCTGTTTGGTTAGTTTTTAATTATTTTTTTCCTTTTTACAATCAAAATGGGTTACGGAATGACAAGAACTGACTAGTGGAAGCTGTGACTTTTGCTGCAGAAGAGATGCAGGAGACAGGCAGTGGACCATTCTGATTTCCAGGGTGTGCATCAGTATAAAACTTTTGAACAATTTTGCATGTGACAATGGGAGAGCTCCCTATCTACTTCCCTAGATGCTCTGTCTGCAGCAGGAACTAGAAATGAAATTTCAGTAAAATGTAACCCCTGCTTGAAACCTCAGGACAGACACAGATCATCCACCTTTTTCATCACAGTAGACATGCTGAGCACAGTGCTGAGGAGAAGTGAACCATTTCATTCATTTGAATGCTTCAGGACAAATGTTGAGATTACAATAATAAAATTAGGGTGGTGAAAGTCTTTAAATGAAAAGAACAGAAAAGTGTTAACAAATGAAGCGATGAAAAAAAATGATATGGCAAATGAAAATGTGCTCTAACTATAAACAAAATATAGTTACTCAAGCCAAAAAACATGCATTGTATTTGTACAGAGCTTTACTGGAGTCCAAATCCTCATAGCAATTGTAGAGCATCCTCAATATCCTTAAGTATAAATACACAGGAAAGTTTGGTCATATTCTTTAGATATTCCTTTGGTAGGTGCAGTGAAATGATATGGTTAAGAAAATGGTCCACATCAAAAATTCTTGAAATAAAGAATGGCAGCTGAATGCTTTATTTAAAGCACTATACTTCCTGACACTTGAGAAACAGACCAACACAGCACATGATCTACTTCACAAGCAGTTTTGGATAGTAAAACAAAGCAAAGTAATCCCAGACTAGATTTTTTTCAATGAGTAGTAAATCTGTTGAAAAAATGGTATTTGTGAGAGACTGAAAAATCATCTAACCAGACAGAGTTCCCTTTCAGCCTTTAGCTGAAAAGAATGGAGAAAATTAAACCTGGGGAAATGCTTTGCCCTGATATTTTGAAATAGAATATCTCCTTGAGGAAAGGACAATTTTTTTCCCTACATTTTAAAAAGAATTATGTGACAGTTATAAATATGAAACTCAAATTCATTCTGTAACCATGGTGCAGCTCAGGCCTGTCACTGTGCAAACCAAGTGCACTTCAGACATGAGTTATCCCTGGGTGTCCCAGGAATTCCTCATCCAGCTGCAGAGATTAGATAATAGACTGATATGAATCAGTGGAGAGACTTAAGACAAGGTGAACTTAACCCCTAGCCTGGTTCACCACAAAGCATCTGATTATCTGCCACAGGAAGTCTCCAGGTGGGAATTTCAGCCTGTCTTTTCCCAGCAGCTCCAACTTGGATTCCATGCTTGGACCAATCTCTATGCTTAAATGTGCTGATTAACACTGAAAGTGGAGAACCTGACCATTCCTGAAGCTTCTTGAGGTGATTCCTGGCGCAGAATTGATCAAATTGGACATCAATAAGAGATTTCAAACAGCCAGTGAAAACTCCTTCAGTGGGTGCAGAAATGGTCAGGTGGTCTCTTGTGTATGGTAAAGATAGGCAGGTAAGAGATGTTTTTATGTAGTAAGATCACAGGTTGAGTGGGTGTAAGAATTCAGTATTAGAAGAGAGGTTTCAAGAGTTTCACTCTGAATAGCTGAAGGTGACATTGCAAGGACCCTCAAAATTGCATCATCATCCAGGCATTGGATGTTCACAAGGTAATGTTCACAAGGGGAACCAAACATCTTAAACCATCCTGTTTAAGATCTTTGGTTCCCCTTGTGAACATTACCTTGTTGCAACAGATACAATAATTCAGATTCTTTTAAAGGTTCTGTCTGTGAGTGTTCAATAATTCTTCACATATAAGTTCATTAAATAGTAGGGGGGAAAAAAAATAAAAAAGGTAGGCAACAGTAGACGAAGTACCTTGGTGTTATTCAAATCCATTTTCTTCCATTTTGTTAGTTTTCTCCCCTTTCCCGGAAACAAACAATTGTAGAACTTCAAATAAAATGAAATCCCAATCATATGGAAATTTTTAAAATTAGGTTGTAATTCCCCATCTCCTCTTTCTGCAGTTTGTGCTCTCAATTGATTAACACACCTCCCCCCAAACTTTCAAATATTTCTGTTAAATAGAGTAAATTCTACATGCAAAGCTGGGCATTTTATTGTAGGTTTTGTGCTTTTATGTCCAGTGTCATTCTGTTCACTAAAGGGTGAATAACTGTAACCATATGCCACTTTTAGAAGGTCAAGAGGAAGGTCAAGGGCTTCCTCCAGGAAGCCATATATTCACAAACCAGGTATTCATAAACATCGCTGTCTTCTGGCACTTTTGCCTCACCATAACCCATTCTAATCATGGTAATTGCAGCACTTGAGAAAATATCCCACAGATGTGACCCATTCCATTGTGAGTTTGTTCTACACATACAGCATATTACATTTAATAAAGTTGTATTATATAATTTAACCAGCTGTTGATTATATTTGGTTATATTGAGCACTGGAGAAAAAGAATCTGTTTCATGGGATGCAGCAGAGGAAATGAGAGAAGGAAGCAGCTAAAATTTATAGATGCCTTCCAAAACCTGGACAGGCTCAACCTAGTTTCTCTGGGGTCCAACACCTTGGCTCCCCAAGGGTACAAATGCCAGGCAAGGTAACTGCTTGGGATGTGCTGACTGCTGCTTTTTACTGACTACAAATACAGCTCTGTCTTCCTGCAGGATCTCTTTTGTGAGCTCTTGTTGCCAACATCTCCTATTTAGGGAGACAGGGAACTGACAGCAGGATACTGGGCAAATGTTTGACCTAGTTGAATTACTCCTAGGGGTTCAAGAATTGTTAAGAGAAAAAGCACATTATCAAGTACAGCAAACCTTTTCAGTCCTACAAAGTCAGCACACAGAAAAAAGCCATATGGACTCTTCAGCTCATGGTGATCTGGAAAGACCTTAGGTACTTATGTTTATAAAACATTCCAGGCTTTTTCTCAGCTTAAATTACTTAAAAAACCATTTGGGCATAGGAGACAAAGACTTCAGTAAGATAGGAAATACAAACAAAAGCCTCTTCAGCCTTTAAAATATGCCTCCAAAATAACAATAAACTGAGGCAGCAAAAGAACCCCAGCTTTTAGGCTATAATTGCTCTTACCCAAAAGTAACTAAAGCAAAAACCAAAGTCAGATCACATGTAACTACTTTTTTCTTCCCATGTGCTTTGGTTTTATTTAGTTCTTACTCAGAAAGCTGTTGTGAAGAAAGTGAGAGAACAACTTGTGATTTACACCAGGTAATTATAGCTACTGCCCCACTGTTCTCTGCACAGTGTTCCTCATGTCCTGTGTCGACAGGAGGAATTCCTTTCTTCCTTGCATTCCTATCCCAGACCTGGCTGTATATCAATGACTGATATTATCTGTGCATAGCTTTCTGTTTACATTTATATCCTCTAAAGCCAATGAAAAGCTTGAACAATACTAAGTGCACAATATAATCAGCATGTAAAGCTTGTCGTGTGTCCCAGGATCTTTGGATGAAAAGCTTTCTATATGCATCATTGCTATTAGTTTTTCCTGCATCATTTGTCAAGATAAATACATAGTGTTGTTTAGCACAATGTACTGGAAACTTCTGACTTGCAAATTAATCTGAAATGTAGAACCATATAAAAACATTTTATGCATCTAGCGCTGATGATTTAATTTTTGCTCTTGAGAAACGGTCGAAAAGGAAAGTTAGCAATACATATACACAAGTTAAAAGAACACATGTAATGAATTAGAAATCATTGCCTTCAGTTAGACATCGATTGTCACTATGGAGCAGTGACTATGATGGGAATTAAATTAGATTAACACAGCCAACACAAAAAGCTTCTATTGCTGATAAAAAGAAAAGAACAGGACCTTTCAGAATGCAAAGGCAGATTCAGCCATAAAAAATATTGTAGAAATCTAATTCTAGTACTTTTCATGGAGCTCAGCATGTAATGTCTGCTCACATGTAAAGATACCCTTGAGGATAAAAAGCGGGAGGAGGTACTTTATGTTTATGCTTTGGGTTGTCTCTGTGGAAGGAAACTGAAGAAGTTATGAAGTTGATTAAACTTAAGTTGTGGTTGGCAGTTATGCACAGAGCAGGAATGAAGGTTGATGCTTCAAGGTCTTTCTGGTAGCAGAGATGATATTTTAAATAATTTTTATATATTCCACTTTACTCAGAAGTGTCACACTGTAATATGTTACACTCTCTCATGCCGTGTTAAGACATTTTCAGGAGATCCACATGAGATAATATGGAAAGAAATCTGAGACACATTATTGTGAGGAATGGCCCTTTAGGCTCTGTGAGACAAAGTGGGTTTGCATTCTGGGAATTTCTGCAAACTGCTGTGCTCTTTACTCCATCTCTGTGAACAAATAAGCTGGGATCAGCTCTTTCCCCCTTAATTCCTGCCGCTTTCAGCTGTCACAGAGATTCTCCACCCTTTTCCTAGCCTTGGCTCCTGACCATAAACAACGAGCCCCTTGGGCAGCACCAGTCCAGTGCAAACTGATTGTGGATCCTAACTATAGGTAGGAGAAAAAAAGAGCAAAAGCCCTTGTGCTTTGCCAGTCACTGCCACTGCAATGCCCGAGGGAGAACCCCAGAGCTACACCCAGTGAAAACTAGCTGAAGAGCTGCTGTTTGTGCTTGCTTATCCTTTTTGGGTCAAGCTCTTTGGGGAGATGCACAGGACATCTGCTGAGTCTGTGCAGGGTGGTGTAAGTGTGGGAACACTTACCCTCAGTCCCTGCAGCTGAACATGCCCATTAGCACAGCAAGCCCACACAAAGACTGGACCTGACCTCAGGGGCCACTGTTTAATTTCTCCTTTTTCCTTCCTCTCTCTCAGTGGTTTATTTTCTCATAAATGCTCTGACTGCTGGGGTCAGTAGATAGTCTTACAATTACACAGACTTTGTTCCTCATTTTAAACAATTGCCAGCCCTTTAGGAGCCAGATTTGTCAATATAAATCATTGGAGTTAAAAGTTCATGAAATGGTGGGGAGATCTTTTGTGTGTGTGTTTCTAAGAGAAGGATTTTGCCTCTAAAGTGGAACAAGTAGGAGAATGTGAAAACTGGAGAAGAGACACCTGGCAAGTCTCCTGCCAAGCTCATGGCAAACCTGCCAAGTCCCATTCCCTAAGACAGAGGCTCACTTGTTAACCTCAGCAAGGTACCCCCGATGTAAACATCAATTTCACTGATTCTATTCTTGTGCTCCCATAACTTTAATATTATCAGGATGTAATAGTTGTTTGGATCTCAATAAATCCATAGAATGAGTAGTAAATTTTGCAGGGGACTACTTTGAATTGACTTTATTATTTAAATTATTTAAAACCAATTTATATTGTAACATAGAGGTCTAGGTCACCCCCTGCATAAGATGACTCATTAAAATAGGTGCCTCAAGCCAGGAAAGATGGTCCTGGAGTCAGCCTTCAGTGAGCATACAGTTTGGGTAGATAGTTTTGAGCAGATCCCTTATTTTTCGATTACTAAAGTTAAGATATATATTTCACATGGCAGTAATTTCCTGTAATTATCCATTCAACCTCCTTCATTGTTGACATGGAAAGAGCATAAAATGACGGTAGGATGTTTATTCCTTCATTTTATTTTTTCTTTTTTTTTTTTTCCCCATGGTGTGCAAATGAGGAATATGATCCAATGGTGGTGGTAACTTTTGAATACAGTGGTTGCTGGAGTAAGATAAGCAAACTCACTTTTCATAGCCAGCCAGATACATCAACTGGGAGGAATAGAAGCAATTTATATTCCTTAGATAAAAAATATTCTGTTAAAAACACTTCTGAAAGATATTTATATGAAACTTCTCACTGACAGAATCCTAGTCAAAAGTCTATTCATCTTTCCCTAAGAGAGGTATCTAAGATAGGGCAGATGAATCACCTTCTGGAGGTGCCTGTCTCTGAAGACTTCTATTCAGACATTTTTCTTTGTCTGTGTTGGGTGAGGTAAAGCTCTGGCAACTGCTGATTTTAACCCCAGTAATGAAAGTGGCTGGTGACAAACTAGAAAGAAGAGAGAAAGTAAAATATGCTTTGTTGCAGGTGACATGAAAATGCCAGAATAAACTTAGAAATAATTAAAAATTAAATCCTACCACCTGGGAAATTATTCAAGAAGAGGTCATAGGTTTTCAGCTTCCTGAAGAGATAAAGCTCACTATTCTGGGAAATCTAACATTAGTAAGAGTTTTAAATGCCAGAAAAAAAAAGATGTCCTTGAAGAACTCCATAAAAAAAAAAAAAAAAAGGAAAAAAGAAAAGAAAAAAAAAGAAAAAAAAGGCCTTTGGATTAGATTCTCATTTACACTAAAAATTTTTTTAGCATATTTGCACTATGGACTAACCTTGCAGTAGGTGCAATTCCACCTACTTCCCACTAATTACTAAAATTATCTCAACTATGTTTTTTGGGACTGGGCTTTCCTACTTCCCAAATAAGAGGCTGAAACTATGAATTGAATCTATGAATGAGCAAGTATTTATGAAGACTCACAAGAACTCAAATATATTCAGAAATTATAGCTGTCTTTTGTTACTAAATACAAACAAACAATTTGTTTGTATTTAGTACAATGTAGTATAGTCTGTTCAACATAATCTGTCATCATGTAAGCGTTCCTCATATGGAAACAAATGATTGCAGGTTCCAAATATTTTCATAATTATCTTCATATAATATAACATTCAACAATATCCAGGATAATGTTTCAGTTCTGTGAATTTCTAGCCCAAGCAGCCTCAGAGACCACAAAGAAATAATGGGACACAGGATAAGAAATGAACTCAGTTCAGCACTGATTTATTGCCTCCTATTTTTAACCTGGCTTCCTAAGAAATCAATGCCCATGCGTTCATGCTGTGTATGTGTGCAGGTATTAAATTGGGCTTACTGGACAATTTCAACTACACCTGTGTGGAAAGAAATCTCAACGACAGTAAGGCTGAGAGTAATCCCATGTAACTTTGGATGGCTGAAAGTGTGGATATGTCCCTTTGAACTAAACATCCCAGGCTCCCTTCATAGGCAGTGGAAGTGAATTATCTCTGTATATGGTAATCTATGTTATCTATTTTAGACCTTCATTGTAGAAAGGGACAAATTTTGCTGTAGAAAGAGGGATGCTCTAAACATGGCAAAAAACAAGCAATGAGGCTTCCTCCTAACATATGTTTTCTGTGAGGGTTCTCCAATGTTTAATAAGAGCTGAGCTCATACTACATCACTTCAACTGGTGGCATTTTGTGGTTAAATTTGGATACAAAACCACTTTAATCATAGAGATAAACAATTTCAATAATTAAACAACTCTCCTGTGATGTGGAAGAAGAGGTGTGGTCCAGGTGAAGTGCCAGAGGGGTTAATGTAGTGGTTCCAACTATGCTATGCAACATCCTGGAGGAGGGTTGCACGTCTTTTATGGTCTTTTTAGATCCCTGTCTCCTCCTGGAGCTGCACAAATAGTCCCAAATCCCCACTCCAGGGACACAGAGCCACTCACAGTCTCTCTGGTTCCTAAGTCCTCCTCCAATATTCTTTACTGGGTGGAGAATATCTTTCTGTTGATATCCACTGAGGTTCTCCAATTTGCCATCAGAAAATGGCTATTTCACTGTTGTTAGTGCTCAGAACCTGCTTATTCTGAACATGGTTGTCCTACTTGACTATCAACAGGTTGTTGCAAGGTTTGGCTGTTTCCTTGAATGCACTAAAGTTATTCAAAGTTATACCTTCTGTTCTGAGGTAGAGGAAGTTGTTCGGCCCATTATATTACTTCATACACTTCTGCCTAAACAAAAGTGTGGTTGAAGTTTGTCCATTCCTACTAAACACAAATTTGGTTAAAGTGCTATCTTCACAGTTCTGCTAACTAGGTTTTACTCTTGCTATCTGCTACATGATGTCATGCTGATTTTTTTCTCCCACTCCTGTACTCACCTGACCACCTTGCTCTCTTGCAGCCCTGCTTGCTTCTCATCAGGCTTCATTACCCCAGGTGGTCAGGGAATTATTTGCCCAAGTAGAACAGCTTTAGAAGTAAAGCCTAACTATTTTTTGTAGGATACTGGAGGAAAAAGAAACAGAGCTATCCCCTTTATAAACATTTCTTGCAGCCATTTATACAAAAAAGCTGCCAACATGACTGTACAGGAAGATATAGAGGTGCCCTTGTTAATGCATTTAAATGGTCTTCAGTCATACCTGAAATATCTTTTCATAAAGGCCCTTGAATAAAGCTCATGACATTTTGACTCAAATGCTTACATTATGAGGTAGTAATAAGGGTGCACAGGAGCTCAGTTAAAATCTGTCTCACTGAAATCTATCAATGCAGTAGCTCTTAGGAAGGTATGAGAGGAGCTGTTTTCATTGCCCCAGAATACAAACTCTTCCTAAAGAGCTATTTAACAGAATTTATTAATTGTCTAGACTATGACATGAGATGTCTGATAAATTCGTAGAAAGAAAGAAACCTTAGGTGTTTCTATGGCAAAACTAACTGTAATTCTGAAAAAAATATGTTTTGTTCAGGCTGCTTGAAGAAGTTCTTTGGCCTGGGTGAATGACAGCTGGGAGAAGGATTTGCATTCCCCTGCTCATGCTTCAATTCTAGGGCTGTGCAGAATTGTATTAAGCCAATGATTACAATCAAAGCTAATGGCTTTTGGACTTTATGTGATTATCTGTAAGAGTCAAGGAGGAATTTTTCCCCTGCTGCCAAGTTTTTAGTCTTTTTTTATTTTGGTTTTGGTCCCCCCTCAGAAGTATCAGAAATAAGCAGCAGCTGGGTATTGGATAGGTCGCTGATTTGGTACAGAGAATTCTCACAGGTGTCTGAGTGGTTTATTTTCTCACACACTCAGAGTCATATTTGTTTTGAGATGTGTAGTTGAGAAGGAAATTTGTCCTAGATTATTCTGAAAGGGCCTTTTTGCTTTTCACTTTCTTCTTCACCTGCAGATACATCTTTTTAGCTGATACACAATCAGTTTTCTTCTTTCATGTGGACCTTGTCCACCTTGATCCCTACGCTGTCATACCTCTCAGGTTTTTGAGGACTGAAACATTCATTGCAATTAAATATGTAGGCTATTGAGATAAAATATAAATTTCTCAGAGAGACCTGAAATCAGGTTAGGTGGCCCAAGTGTTCCCTTTGGCTTTGTTTTCTGTGGAACCTTAGACTCTACAGAATGTCTGCATGTTGAGAGTGGAGAAATTTAATCAATGCTCAGATTTAGTGGGGAACAATGGTTAATCAGATCTACTGATCTGCAGGAAAGCAATCCAAGTACTTCAGAATCTTGCTATTAGACCAGGCAGGGACTGAATTATACCAAATGTTGTAAATGAAGACATTTTTTTGACTCAGTGAATTTTGGATGAGCTCCCAGGTCTTAAAACCTTACAATGCTATTTCATTATCCTGATCTTTGAAATAGGTAAAGTTTTTTGATGATGTCATTTTTGTTCCACATTGCAATTTCTGCTAGAGAACTAGTCTGGAAGAGAAAAATTATTAGAAAAGCTTCTTATTGATGTTACCTTTAGACCTTGTTTATTTCTACTGAGTCAAAATCCAACAATAGTGTGCTCTCAATAGTGTAGCAGGTTCTTGTATTTGGTGTTCCATTTCATTGAAGATATGCTAAAATCACTCTTTTTTTTTCTAATGAAAATATTTTAACTACACATACTCAAAACATTACTGGAATAATTTTCCAAATGAATAAATTGTATCTTCTTCCTCATTGAACTTCAAATTTGAATTTGTATGTTTCTGCAATTTCCTGCCCTTTGTTTCAGTGACCCTCTTTCAACCTATCTTACTCACTGTAATTATTTGCCTTATCTGCCAGTGAGAACTCATCTTCTTATTCTCAACTGTAATTACTTCATTGAGCATTAAAGTGAAAAGGCCATTTTCCTCTTGTTGTTCATCTTTTTCAGATGTCAAGTTATTTACAAAGCCTTTGAATTAGTAATGTTGTGATGAGAATTTTGGTAAATTATATGTGAGAGAATTAGGCCCATTATAATCTTGAATTCTCATTTGTCCTGAAACATTTTTTCTCTTCTCAGTTTTCTAGGCTTTGCAGGAAAGGTTTATTACTGTTTCAAAGTGTTCTGCCTATGACATTCTGCTTAATGATACCAGGAGATGTGACCCAGCCAATGGTACATTTTTCTGACAAGCTACTAGGACTTCAAGTGTTTTGATCTCTTTCTTTTTAAAGACATGAAACTAAATTAATATGAATGTGGCTGTAAATTCTATCATTCTTAACAGGCCTTAAATCTTTGATTCCCCCCAATAATAAACAAAAAATGGTTTCTTTGAAGATGCTCTTCTGAGAAGTATCTGAAATTTGCTCAGTTATATCAATATTATAAATTTACATTTACTCAGTGAAAAAAAGCTTGAATTTTGGTCTCATATCTGTTAATTTTGGATGCTCATTTCTGTCAGTCAGAGAGCGGAAAGGTTATTGAAAAATCTGTTTTCCGTTATTTTAGTCACTGTGATTTTAGTCACCAGATTTATCCCACTTAATTTTAGATATGTTGTAGACATGTCTGTCTTATCTCTCTGACTGCTAAGGAAGCAGCAGCTGACACCTCAGGTATGAATCTGATCTCAGGTGAGAGAAATTGCTCTCTGGAGAAATTGCTTTATGCTGACCATAAAGAGAGCCTACAGCAGGAAGTATCCCTCCTGCCCAACTCTGCTGTGTGCTTGCATCTAGGTGGGATGAGTTTGTGTACAAAGCAGTTTTTCTCTGGAAAACCTAATTGACTTGTAAGAATAGTTATGTCCAGAGCACTGAAGAAGGTCAAAAAACAAAAAGGGTTTTTTTAGCATATATATATATATATATAATTGATCTACAGGCAACTAAATGAAAATCACATGGTTCTGGTAATTTCAGTTATTGAGTTATTGTCCAGTGCCACAAGAGATTTTTAAGAGAGTCTTTAAACATAGCTTGAACCTTAAATTATGGATCTTAGAGTGTTAAAAAACACTTGGTATAGAATAAAAGACACCTGCAAGAATTAGGTACACTCACTGAATTTTGTTAAATCAAATGTGGTAATACTGTGTTTTGGTGCTTAAGATACATCTTATCTGTTTTTGACATTTCTTTGATGAACAAAGAAGTTTTTGCCATGATCAGATTTTCTAACCTGGCAGTGGAAGGCTCCCAGTGACACCTCAAAAAACCCATAATTAATTGGCATGAGGGCAATTGTTTTCTTCTAAAATAAAACCATAAAAGCACAGAATACTTTTGACAGTAAAAGATTTAAATAATGGGTTCAAATATCCTGGTAGTCTAGAAGCAGAGCTGTAGCTGTTTTGGAGTGAGCTTTGGAAGTGTCCTGCAGCAGTTCCTATTTCCATTCTTCATTTCTGCAGGGCTGGGAAAGCCCAGTCTCTTAAAAATGCACAGTCCCTCAGAAAAGGGGCATTTTCTTTCTGTAATCATACTACTGTGTTCATTTATTATGTTATGTAACTGCAGAACTGCATTTTATAGCTTTAGTCAACAGCATAGAATCACTTAGATGAAGTAAAAACGAATTATTTTGAAAGCTTCTTGTAATTCCCTAAAGACAAAAGAGCATGGACATTAAGGATGAGACCTATCCAATGGAAAGTCTCTACCAAACCTCAGCAGATTTACCAATGCTCCATGGTCTGAGTTTTCATACTGCATCTCAGAATGCAAGGTCAGACTAAGCCTGTGCCTCAATAAACACACACACAAATTATAATGTAGCACCTGCCCCATGGTGGGCTGATCTTCAGAGGAATGTGCTGAGCTACTGCCACTTTTTAACATTTTCACGATTTTAATTCCATCTGTCCCCCTGCTGTTTTTTTCACTGCAGTATCCACTCAGCAGCATTTCCTGGAGCAATGTTTTTCTGAAGTTCCAATGTTCCATCACAGTCACAAGCACACATCAGGATGTGTCGAACTAGCAAAAAATCATCAGGCAGCACAGCTGCTGGATTTTCCTGATATGCCTGGAATGTTGCAGAGCAATGAAAGACTTGGAAAGTTGCTTTCATAAATCAGCTTTTGCAACTAAGGCAAGTGGTTTTGCTATTCTTTTTTTCTTGATTCTTTACTTTGCAGCTCACTGTGCTATGCAATCACTTGCTCCAAGGAAATCAATTAGTGCAATCAGCTAGGACTTTCTTTGTTCTGATGATAGATATTTTTTTGAAACTGAGAATTAAACACATGGAAAGAGTGGCCTGTTTTATACAAGAACTATGGCAAATCAAATCTCAGAATGTTTTTCCATTGTAATTTAAACCTAAAATTTTGAAACAAACAATCATAATTCTTTTATCTTTTGAACAAAATATGCAACCATGGTGACTTGGACAAGTGACTGATAAAATAGATACTTTTTTTTTTTGTCAATAGTTCATAGTATTTTCAAATTCATAAAGAAAGATTATACAATGTTTCCTGATTGAAACAACAGAGGCTCCTAAGAATGTCCTTACAGTTGCATAAATGCATAGCCATGCTGGACAGAGTAAAAGTTCCATACTTAATAATACACTTCAAATGCAGAGTTTGAAAATCCAGTCCTAAACTTTAAAAATTATTAGGATATATTGCTCTTTTTCAATGGCTAACTTTTTGTGTTAAATTAACATAATTTGATCTTGAAGGCACTGTGTTCAAGTGAAAAGGTTTAACCTCTACATAGTACTGATTTCAAGCCATGTAATAAAATTTTAAGAGGAAATAGTAAGCTTTTATGCCAGAAATAGAAAATTGGCTGATCTGTGGTATTGGCTTGGAATTGACACTTGAGATTTTTAATCTACAGCTCACAGCTTGTTTAATTTATACATTAGTGTAATGTTTGACTGCCTTGCCACCACCAAGGGTTGGTAACTTTATACCTGTATTCAGAAAGGAAAAATAAAGAACGTTCTAACACTTATAAACTGATAGCTTTCATCATGTTTAATCAGTTGCCTTAGCACTTGCATAAAGAATTGTGTCTGGTGTTTAACTAGTTGGGTGTCTTACATCAACAGTGAGAAAGGACTGCAAAACGAGAAGGTGCAGCAGCTGCTTGAAATGGAAATATTTAATTCTCTTGTGATAATAAAATAAAGCTCTGCATGTTATTAATTTTTTGAAAAAAAGCAGAGTATCCTCTTCTGGAATACTTGTGCCATCTGCTTGGGAGTCCCTGTGCTGCTTTCAGGCTGTATTCTGAGGAAGAGGCTGAAAAGTTTAAGTGGTCAGATGTTTCAAGGGAGAATTATTGTACAAGAATAATTTGTACCTTTTGAACATACAAGCTTTTATTAAATACATCCATGTCTGTTTATGATATGGAGAGATGTGACATTTCCTCAATACCCTGAAATACCTGTGGCTGAAGTCCATTTTAGGTATGTGGATTGTAGGTACATGGACTTACTTACATACACAGACATAGTCTAAAGCCATACTGTTATTACAAATAATAAAATCAATTTAAATGTTAAAATGGTATAATATCCTAATAAAAATTAATATTTTCTATTTTCCTTTAAATAGTTCAAAAGAGCGAAGAATTCTCTTCCTCAATTCCCCCATGGAGACAATGAAAATCCTGTTGAGCCATCAGTGAGAGAAGTGAGCTTTCCCAAGAATCTGAAATCCTTTTCTGGCCTCTCCTTGGCTGAATCTGGGCTACAAAACATAATGGGGCATTAAGATGTGAAAACTGCCAGTCAGGATGTCCTTGCCATATATTCCCTGGACTGTAAAGGAATACTGGGTACAAAGTTTTATTTTAAATCAGGTTATCTGGACTGGCACTTTTGAGTACAGAAGCTATTAACCACATCTAGATGTGGCCTCAGCTGCAGCTATTAATTCTGTTAAGTCAACAGTAACTTAAACTTGTTACAATCGGATATTTTCATAAATGTTGAAATTAGCTTGATGATTGGCAGAAAGACATAACAGAAAACAAAAATGTAACTGCAGCTGGTCTGGAGAACATATTATGCTTCTATCCATGTAAATTGTTCCTTTATGTCAATATTATAGCATTTTGGTGGAGATCTCTGTGGAATCTTCCACTGCTGCTGCATATGATTTACTTTTTTTTCTTTTTTACATGCATGAAAATAGTGTTGTTCAAGGGCAGAAAATCGGGCATAATGTTATAAATAAGCATTATAAACACAGAGAAAAGGGATAGGTCATTTTATACCAAATTTAGCTGCTCATTTAGGGAGATAAAAAAAGACTAAATGCTTATCCATTAAAATCCTACTCTGTTGTCTCAATCATTTGGGAAAAAAGAAGTACAAGAAAACCATTGACTTTGCTGTTTCCTTTGGGAGAAGCACAGATGTGGAAGAACAATTTTTAACACCTAAGTAATGCAGCTTATGAACTGTGTCTAAGTTCTTTCAAACCTTTCCAAAATACGGAGTACATTTCAACCCAATTCACATAATAACTCAGGCTATGATTCAATATAGCTTTTAAAAATGTAAGTAGTTCCTCATCTGTTTAAATTATATTTGTGCTATTCACTGTATTTCTCTGGGGTCTTATTTCAGGTTTCACTTGTCTCATAATTCATAAATATACATATATATATATATTTATAAACACTATGAGCTTTATTTCAGCACGTTACAACTTTCTGTGTGGAAGATTTGTTTTTGAAAGGTGATGGCAAAAGGCAATGACAGCATAAGATTTTTCTCACCTTTCTCTACCACCTGGATTTGTCTGTGGTTTGGAAGGGCTGCCATTCATTCAGGAGACTGATGTGGTGTGATACAGTCTCAGGGCCTGTTGATTTTGCCCTGTTTACTGAGGTTGTGGATAATGTTACCAAACAATGCCATTTTTTCCATGGTGCTTTTGAGAGCTGCATGTTCCCATTAGGAAAAGAAAACTCTGAAATTCAGCAGGGTGTCAAAAAAGCTGACTTTGTTCTTGTTCTTGCATGTGGTCTTAACTTCAGAGCCTCTGGTAGTCTCAAAGATATTAAATTTTTATGCACAGATTTTTAGCCTGCTTTCTACCTCTGCAGTAGGAATTGCAAGTGATGTAAATCATGTAGAGAAAGATTGTAAATCTGAAATATTCCCAAACTGTTGATATCATTCCCCCTGCCCTTCAACCAGGGTTAACTGCAATAAAATATAGCACAAAGTGATTCTGCATAAAAAATAGAATCTCTGCATACTTTAGGATAGAAAAAAAAAAAAAAAGCAGTTTGACCCAGCCTTTTCCAGGCACAGGCTGGGCAATCATTGCCTTGTTTTAGAGCTGTGCCCTTCCCAAAAATCTGAGAGTCAAGCGCAATGCAAAGAACGCAGTCAAACCCATGGCCACCATCACCACTTCAATAATAAAGCAGACAAAGAATTCAGATTTCAAACTCTTTCCTCCATAAAACCAAGCTATTAGCACGGTAATATCCAGCATGGTAAGAAACACCCAAGAAGCTGGTAGATCACTGCAGTATACATTTGCTGCAGTAAGGGTTGAGGATGAACATTTCACAGGGCTGGCATTGTGGAAATCATTAGAGGCTGCTGGAATGTGTGTGGAGGCAAAACCATCTGACTTTCACACAAACCCAAGCAATCAGGCAGCACTGAACTATTTTTGTGGAAATAAAATATTATCCATTTATGAATTCCAGATGGGAAGGGACAGCTGTCGAGCTTATGACATCATTCCCCTTGACACTGGAGGACAGAAAGGAAAAACTGGGAGTAACATGTAAAGTATGTCAACAGTGATGCCAGAGCTGGGCAAAAGAATGTGGGGATATTGGGAAAAGCTATTGGCATAATGGCTAAGACAAATAAGGTCAAGTGCACAGTAAAATGAAGAGGAAGCCACCAGAACAGAGTCTAAGAAGTTAGTTTGCAGAATATTATCTGTTGTACTTTGTGTTCTAAACACAAAAACCAAACATAAGGGTTATTAGGACATTTTATGCAACAAGAAAATTATTTGTGATTTTTTTGTAATTTTCAAAAATGCAAAACTCGCCATTCTTCTGTTTCTAGAAATTTTGAGGACCTCATCAAGCTTTTTTTAGATTACTTTCTAATTCCTCAATATCTAGTTAATTTCTTGATTTTCTTTGTGGTTCATTTGTATTTGCAGGGGGTTTTTTGTTTGTGGATGTGTGGTTTCTTTTTTTAAAAAATCCTGTTAAAGAAAAGAAAGACTTAGGGCTGAAGAAAGTGATACATTTTTGAAGGCACAAGGGGATTGTGGAAACTTGTTTGCTCTTAATAGTAAGAGGTAAAAGACAGTCAAAGAATTTGGACCTGAGATTGACTGTTACAATAAAAATTAAGTAGAATTTTATGTGTCATCCTTACCCAGTGGTAAAATATTCTGAAGATCCTGGACATGGTGGAATGTAGGAAAGTTTAACATTTCTTGCAATTCAATTATGACAACCTGAATAATGTTCTAATTGCCAAGGATTTTCTCTGAATAACAAGAACTCTTGGATAACTTGTCATTTTGTAGTTGTATTTCAATGTATTTCAATGTCTAGTTCCAAAAGACAAGACTGGTGCAAGCGATGATTCAACGGAAACTGAATTTCTGTGGAATAAGAAATGAAAGAAAGATAGGGAGAAGAGAAAACTTGGAGAAGATTGCTTTGCTGAATGCATTTTGACTTTGTCACTAAACTTCTGTGAGTGGCAGACCTTTAGAGATAAAACAGTGTATGAAGGTACCATCTGCAGGAACCGGGAGGTTGGCGGGTGTCTCTTATTGAGCTACAGGCATCAAAAGTGAGGCTGACAGCTCTAGATGCTGAATTTTAAGGAATACTTTTCTCCTGCAGGCACAGACAAATGGTCTCTTGCAAATGCTGTGTTGCAGGAAGGCACCTCAGAATGTCAGGCAAATCCTTGAGTTTCTTTCTTTTCTCCTGTCTCACATCTTCCTATATCAGCCTGTGGTTAACCCTCTCCACAGCTCACACGCTACAGTTTCTTAGCCTGGAATTGGCTGGGATTTCTTATGCTATTATAATGCTATTAGAGAAGCTGTCAGAAAGGTGCTGTGACAGTTCTGTGTTTCATTTTCAGTTTAGGGCCACTCCAAAGCACAAACAAGAATTTTTGTCTTTTTACCAAATATTTCAAGGAATAAACACGGTGTCTATTACTTACAAAACCTGAATATAGGGCACACATTTTTAGGAACTTTCAGATAGATTAGTAAAAATTTCTTGCTAAACACGCATAGGTTTTGTAAATAGCCAACAATATTATTTAAAAACACAAAGTAGTGCTTGCTTATGCCCACACTAATTTGTAAAGTTTTCCAAAACTCTTCTGTCAAACACATAAGCTTTCCCTCAGCTGGGATACTTGCAGGTTTCAGATCATATAATTTCTTATGGGAGCACTAGTTTTATCCGGTCATCAACTCCATCTCACAAACTCTGTAAATCTGCTGGTAAAGCTCCTTGGTCAACTTGCCATGGACCTCTCTGTTCTGTCCATGACACTGAACCACAGTGTAGCTCTGTACAGAAATTCTCACCCACTTTTTTGTTGCCTTAAGCCTGCCTGCCACATTCTGCCATGTGCTGGGTCTTATCTCAGGGTGATGATGGATGGTTCCAGGCACAACTATGCTGAACTGTTTGTAATACACTGTCAAGATGGTTGTACTGTTGGTATTGTTGGTGCCCCAGCTTAGCTCACCATATAGATGCTGCCTTCTGGAAGTAAATGATGCCAAGCTCTCATCAAGCCATAGCACAAGCGATATGCTGACAAGCCATGGTGGTGTCAAAAGTTGCTAATGACAAGTCATTTTAAGTAGTAGCATGATATGTAAATATATTGGCTGGTAAATCGGTGTTATTGCCACATGAGGCATCTAGGACAGTTACCAGAACATTCAGGAGAGAAGATAATTACCATAAGCAGAAGAGGAATGATTCCTTCCGCCTTTAGAAATTATTTAATATTGGTGGTGCTGTGCACTAATTATCCTCTGTTGCCAGGATGCTGTGGTCCTGCTGTAATAGCTTCTACCTGTGCCCCCAGCTGACTCAAGGTCACCTGACCCTGCCTGTTTGTCTGGTTTGACACTGGTATGGAGAGCACTGCTGATGGTCACCTGTTTTGCATTTCACAATTTGTTTGCAGGAAAATGAGGGATTCAGAAACCCTCATTGTCCTGTTTAACCCTGTTAAAACTCCTTTCACAAACTATCCAAGGATGCACACAAATTTCTTTTTCATATCCTGGTCCTGTGCTAGTAAGGAAATATCATATGTAAATACAAAACATTGTATGTAAATACAAAACATCATATGTAAATATGAAACATCATATATAAATGCTAAACATCACACTTTCCCCTACATTTGCAGGTTCATGCTTCAGCTGCTACTTAAGTCCAAGGATAGGAGAACAGATTTTGGCACCCCCTGAATTCAGATTAAAGCTGGAGCTGGGCTGTTCACCTGCTTCCACAGTCAACTCACAACCTACTGCACTACTTGTCATATCCCAGAGGCAAATCTCCTCTCCAGGCTGTATTCTCCTTATAATATCTCCCACATATATGACACTTTCCTCTAAGAATCTGTTTTTCCTGGGATGTAAATGTTATGACAGTTTGATATTTTTACCTGCCAGGACTACTGCAAAGGATAAGAAGGACTGATATAGTTCTCCCTATCATACACTGAACCCCTAAAACAGTTGCAAACTACTAGGTACAATAATACTTTTCTGTTGCTGTGTATGAAAATCATTTAGTAACAGCACCTGCAAGCAAAATATGTTGATTATTGAGGCAGGTTATCCAGGTTATGGGTAAGCCCTGAAATCTAGGGGTGTATGTAGGAGCACCCCAGGGACTACTTGCAGCATGAGGAGACCAATAACCAAAAGAGAGTCTGAACAGGAAAGGCAGTTACTCTAAGAGGACCCAGACCTCATTATTTTTGAATCACAGTTAAGAAAACAGTTTCATAGAGTACCTGCTCGTTTCCTAGGACCATCTGGAATCCCTCAGAACCTGCTGAGATTAAACATATCCCCTTTAGACAGTGATGTGTGTCAAGTTTCCTGCAGTAATTGATAGAGAACACAAATACAGTTCTGGTTGGCTGTTAAAAGCATCCTGGCTGAAACATTCCTGTGAGGATAGGACTGGGGATCTGCCTGTTCAGCCACTTGGGCAGAGTGGGGAAAAGGCATCAGGTAGTGTTCTTCTCTGTCTGGAACCATGGCCATGGTGACCTCTTAAGTGTTATTTACCCTGCCGTTGTCCCCTGTCATAATATGCCTAGAATGCAGGTGTTAAAACAGTTTTCCTTCCTTTTTATTTCATTCTCCCCCATCTTTTGAGAGAGAAGGTGTTACCACCCCTGAGACACCTAATTTCTGAAGCAGTAGTTTTTCTTCCTCTTTGCCTTTCTCAGATTGCTCTTGATGACTTTTTATAGGCCTCCTTCAGATTTTTTAACCTCAGTCTTGCACAGTTTTTTAGTCTTCCTATAATTTGTCAGGCAGCAATATACATCTGTGGGTGTAGATTTTAGAAATATTGAAGATATACTAGTTGCATTTCTGTCTACAGAGAAAAATGCACAGGCATGCTCTGGGGACCAGGTCTTTGGTAAGGTGGTGCCATTGTGTTGCAAATGTAAAATGCTGTCAAAGTGCAAATGTGGAAGACCTTTGTTCTGTTTGACTGTTGGAAATTCTGAGGGTCTCTGTGAATAAGGGGAAATTTGGCTTGTGCTGAGGGGGTGAGTCACAGCTTTTTAGATAGAGAAGCTTCTGGGTGACAACTTGGCTGAATGAGGGAGCACTCTGGAGGGCACTGTGAGGGCTGGGTGCCTCGGAGGTATTGTTCCCTGGCTGGAGAGCACTCCCTCTCTAGCCACACTGACAGGCATTCCAAGGAAAATACAACATGGGCAACAGAAAATAAAACAAAGAAATGTAGATTATTTCAAATGGTATCCTCATAGAAAGCTTTTTATCTGTGACTGCTTTGTGGCTACCATGAAGGTTGGCAGCAAGAGTTCCCTTGACAGCTACAGCCCTGGAAAGAAATATCAGCTCTGGGTTTGCAGAAGCCTGACAAGGAGCCACATTATATGAAAATAAAAACTGTCAACAGCTGTTTAAAGTGAATGTATATACCCCTGTTTTGCCTCTTGATTTTCCTGCTCTTGATTTCAGATTGCTGTTTAATCCTAGCAGACTTTTCATCTTGTTCCTGGACTGATGCAGACATTGGTTTCTTTGTTCCTGACATTATATCTGACTCACACGCGGTCCCTTGCTTTTTTCTACCCTCAGGACCATAACACTTGCTGTGAGTGAGCAAACAGTATATATTGAGAACAAAGGCCTTCTGATAGGTTAGAAAACATTTTTCTGTTGCAAAAGTCATATGACTTCTGGGGTTCAAATCTTCCAGGGCCCAGTGACCCTACAGAGGCACCCAAGCCTTGCAGCTACCCTCTCTGTCTGCTTAAAATGTGTCTATCAATTAAAATTTCCCATATAACTTCAACAAAAAAAATTCCTAACAACCTGCTGAGTACATCTAATAACTACTGCACTTTATATCTATTTTTTTATAATTGAGTTGTGCTGCACTCTGTAGATATATATTGGTAGGGTATTATTTGCAAAATACATGATTTCCTGCCAGTGCATAGTTTTCTCTTTTAGACTAATCAAAGTCAAATATATCAGAATAGATACCAGGGGTTTCACAAAAGAAGACCTGGTGAGATATGTACAGGCGGTTAAATACAAAGGGACCAAAAAAAAGATACAAATGTTCTTATATTAATTTCTAAAAAAACTTAATAATTTGAAATAACTTTTTTTCTGCTGTAGATTTACTAAAGTTAGATTGTGGAAAGCAATGAAAATAAAGTCATAGCTTCCTAAGCATTCTTATTTTGCTTTGGGCTCATATCTCACACTAATATAACTTTCACAGAATCTGTGTCTCTTTGTGCACAACTTGCTCACTAAAACAATGAATTCTCCTCGAGTACAAGATTTGCATAACATTTTCATGGTCAATTGCTTTTGGTATTATTAGGACAAAGATGTCTTAGCAGTGCAGGATACTAGTAGTCACTGAAAAATGCGCTGCTTTTCCTTGTCATCATGCTTTTTGTACCCATTTTGTCTAGAGCTAAAGAGGAACGAAGCAACTGAGTTATGTTCTAGTTCATTCTCCCAGTTCCTCCTCTTTTGAGAAAGATGGGGAATAAATACATAAGGAAAGGGAATGGTAAAAGGTTGTGGTAAACTGGTGCCAGGAAGCATGTATAACACAGGGCCTACAGTACGGTAGAAAATTCATCCCTAGTACTGGGTGGACTCAGCTGGGAATAAAGGTTAGGAGAAGGTGAAGGAAGGATGCTTGCTCTTTAAGGTCTGCCCAGGAAAATAGTTTATTTTTGTTGTTATAGTCTTTCTGGTAATGTGCTCCAAAGTGCTTTGATCTTGATCAAACCCCCATAGAAAGTCTCTAGGATCACCACCATGCCTGCATCATCATGCATTGCTTTTATGATGAGTACCATATGGCATATTAGAAAAACAGAAAAGCTTTTTAAAATGTGTGTTAGGTAGCATGGGCTGAGATGAGTTGGCTGGAGTTAGAATAAAAGCATTTCTTGCCAGAAATATGTGATATAAAGGGGAGGAGTGGGAAACCCAGGGGGACTTAATAACAAAGAGGGCAGTCACTCTAGACAAGCCATTGATTCTTCATTTGTTTTGCACTAGATCAAGACACTTATGCTAGTGCATTAAAAGAAGAAACTGAAGTTTTTCTACAATCTGAGTCAGAGTTGCTATAAATGCAGGGCTCTGAGATTCTGTGTTTCAGCTGAAATACTCCAGCACTGGCAGACAGCATACTGTTAATAGGGTAACTGTATATTTTATATTTATATTTATATACATGTTTTAGCACTTGCAGTCTCTTGTGTCTGATGATTTCTATTACTGCCCACAGATATTTACCTTAAACCTAAACTCTTACATCTTTCATTTGTTTCCCTGTGAAATGTGTCAACCAGGGTCAAGGAGCCTTGTCCTCTCAAAGACTTTGGATCAGTGTGGAATGCTGTTCCCCAAAGGTGTGCTTAAGCAGGCAGTCAGCAGACTGAGGCTGCCTTCTGAGCCCCAAAAGACAGACTGAGATTGTCACCCCAGGACAATGAAGTATCAGACTGCACTTGAGGCTGGAGGCAGTGAGCACAGGTCTGTGAAACAGAGGTGAGATGTTTCCTGTGTGAGGTCCAGATGTCCAGGAAGCCAAGTTGGCTGGCTGCAAGCTGCTGTTCTTAGAGCTTCCATTGGTTTTATACAATTGACCACATGGTAGTCTTTTGGTTATCATCCTTTTATCACAGGGCTTTTCTGGATTCTGTGATTAGTTAATTAAAATCTGAATTAGTTCATTTAAAATCTAAAGCATTCAGCACTCAGAGTGAATAATTATTGACTTTCTCAGTTCTGGCCATACACTAGGCCACATAACTTTGAATTTTGCATTTTTATGTTTCTAAACTAATACTTTCTTCTCTGTGAGACACATTTTCTCTGGCTAAGTGTCCCTTGCTGAATAGCTTGCTTAGTCATATTTGCAACTAAGCAGTTTTCCAGATTGTGTGAGTGCCTTTCACCTAGTTATTAGTTATAGCACATTGATATCACATTGAAGGCAACTAGACTTCTTGCTTTTCTGACCTTCATAGTATTACCTTGCCTGCACACAAGGATATAGGCTGCCCAATCCATTAAAATGTGATGGGATTAAGAAGCATGACTTTTTTAGACTCTTTTGAAAATTCAGGCCATAACTAAGTCATAAGCTGTGTATAACTGGGAGCATTGCTTTAAGATGTAGCAACCTAAATTTTTTTGTCTGCACTGTTAGAAAAGTGGGCTTATCTTTCAAAGACATTGAGCTCTACCTAGCCCCGCAGAGAAATTAATTAAAATCTTGACCAATAACAACAACAATGACAACAGTAATCATCAGCATCATGATTTTTGTGCTTCTATTCCATACTGGATTGTTATAACAATCATATAAACACACACAAAAGATAGATCTCTCCACAAACATAACATCAGTAGCCTCTACAGATGTCAGTATACCTGTGTAAATCTGAAAATATGTTACTTATGTATAAAGATTAAAAATGTAATTTTGAGCATTGAAATAATTAGCAATTTCTGTAGCATTGCTGAGAAAATGTGCTACAGCAATACCCAGGTCTCCTCAAGAAAGAAACCTGAACCAAAACAGATTTGTATGCAGAGTATTGATAGACCCTTTGTCATTAATAATGTAAACTTCTTCAATATGAATATAGTGCACATAGCTCGTTTTCCTTGTCCATTACTCAGGCCAGTTATCACAAATGCATAAAATGTGAACATGATGTATTATGTTTTGGTTTGGATGAACAGTGATGGTTGCAATTTCTCTAATTGCAATACCTCTATTAAAGTCGATTTGGCCAGCCTCCTCTGATCCTGCAAGACTGAAAATTAGTGGATGTCTGGACTAACAGCACAGGTGTTTTATAACATGCTGATACTGTGCTGTATTTGAGCCACAGATAGAACCAAATTATTAATTACATCACAAAAAATTCATAAGAGACCAAATTGTTGGGCTGGGTTGGCGTGATCTATACAAGTTAGACGTGGAACTAGGTTTCAAGGAACCTCAGTGTATAAAGTAGTTTCAGTGCTGCTTTCAACTTCATATCAGTTTCTTAAATCTCAGTTTTTGGTATAAGCCAGAATATGCATCCAAAGCCCTGGTTTTGGACAGGACCATTTCCACACTACAGGATATAGGGTTGCACATTTTTCCACCTGCCAAAATAATACCCTTACTGCCTGAATTTTGGGTCTGCCAGAGGGGGTCATCAGGGCTATATGCCTACACCAAGTGCACTAATGCTAAGTTGCAAGTAGGGAAGACAAAGTTTCACGTATTTTCTTCTGAGTTCAGGACAGATTCCTGCCCTCTTGGGCACCCTTAAACATTGTGCAGCTTTGCACTATCCTAAAAGTTTATGCTTGCTTTGCAGACTCACTTAAGCCCTCTACTAACTTTGGGAATGTTTTTCTCATCCTACAATTGAAATACCAGATTTTGCCTTTTGCTTGCATCTCATCTCCAACTGAATGAGAGGCAGATGTATGGATTTAGAAAGCCAAATCTTCCAGGTGATGGCTTTTCCTCAAGATATGGAGAATTGCAGATGCATACCAGTGACCTTTCTTAAAGCATGTGAGTGATGTAAGGAGAACACTTGTGTAGGAAGCTTTCTATGACATACATTTAATGTAATGCTCCAAAGGGCAGTGGAATACTTTGGGTTTGAACACCAAGTAAATGTCTTAAATTTGGTTCTCAGTATTCATCTGTGACATCTTCCTGCCCAGAAAAGCTACAAAGATTTCACAGACTATGATATTGTGAAGAGACATTGTATGCAATGTCACTTTATATGTTTCAATTATACGGGAAACTGAGGGATGAAGCTCAGATATTCTCTCAGACAATTCTACTAATGCTAAATGTCCTACCAAATTTGCCTTATGCCACCAGAAATTCTGTTTAAATCATTGTATATATTTAGAGAAAAAGATATTGATATGAGATAGCTGATAAGAACTTATCTGCTGGGAAAAAAAGTAAAGTTATTAAGACCTGTATAATTATTAAAATAGTCACAAATGGCATGTTAATGGGTAAGCATCATATGTACATATTTTTCTGTATCTCTACCTCTGTGTATTCATTAGAAGATTAATTGCTATAAGCAGAAGAGTAGATTTATTTGGCTTAATTGTTTAACACAGAATATCAAATCCTCTGTGTGCACTCTGCTGGAATTGAGACTATGGAGTCCATTGACTTAAACTGGGACAGAATTTCAACTATTATTCTTAGCACTTCTCTCTCACTCTTTTTTTTTTTTTTTAATGGATATAAATTGGTCACTTCTGATACCAGTTGGCACAGAGGGTCTTTCTTGGTTAAAATGTAAATTTTAGTGAGTAGAATAATAATAGAAATAAGACCTTTGTCTCTTGAAATTAAAGTGCTGGTAAAGCTGAAGCTGCCAGCTTTGTATATTACAGCCTGAGGAGATAATATATTGAATCATTCATTTCCTTTTCCTATTCTTTTTGCTCTCTTCAAAAGCATATTCTGTTTCAAGTAATTTTAGTCCAATAATGAATATAACACTGACTGGCTCACTGTCCTACAAGATCTGCTTTGGGACATACTTTATCGTGTTTTGTTTCTATGCTGTCAGAGTACTTAGAAAAATGGAAAAAGTAACTTACCAAATGGTAAGCTTGTGCTGTTTCTTGATGGTTTTAAACCACTGGGCCTTTGTGTGATGAGAAGCCCACCTGTGTGTGATTAAATGACACTAATTTTGGGTTCTATCCCTTATTACCTGTAGAAAGCAACTTTCTAATGTTACGCCTACACAAGAAGAATTAGTTAGATTTATTGTTCAAATTATTTTTGCTGTGATAGAGGGCTGTCTTGGTTCCAATAGTCCTTTTCCATTAATAAGTAGTGAATAGGTACTGGAGTAGAAAGTATCTTTGTTAAATTTTTCAGATGACATTCTACAGTTGGTATGCTACAGGAGAGGCTTGCAAATGAAAATGGTACTGCCAAACCTGGACACAACACAGAAAAATGGATCTTATTGAAGAAATGCAAACTGCTGCACACAGGAAGAAATTAGTTGCACAAAGGCAAGTGTGTTCTGACTGGGAAGCAGTGCTGCTTAGGAGCAGATCTGCTTAACATGGAAAGGGATGGAGGGCTTAAGGTGCATGTTAATATTACTTCAATATTATTGCATGTTCTGAAAAAATGTGCAAGGTGAAATACAGCTGAGAAACCTGATTCCTTGACTCTTATGGAGCCCATTAAACTTTAGACAAGAGGTTTTGTCTGGTTTGAACACTGCAGTTCAAAACAAGAGTTGAGTCAACTGAGCACCTTACAGGAGAGATTGGAAGCCTGTGGACATGACCCAGGAAGAATCAGGGAATTAATATGTTGGGGTTTGTCTTAAAATGCTGTATTGTGTTTGAGTGTTAAGGGTTTGGTTGAGGTGGGGACAAAAGGAGTGGCTTCTGTGAGGGCCTTCTCTCCCCCGCTGAGACACTTGCACAGGAGTCTTCCAAAATGGGAGGAGGGATTGTGGCATGCAAAGGGATTTCCTGAGCTTCAGAAACTCCAGGTGAACCTCCAAGAACCCCCAGGAGCTGGCAGTTGACAAGATGTGTGTGGGGCCAGGGGTGAGGGTGGTCACCCCCCACTGCCATGAAGGACAGCCCTGGGCAGCATGTGGAGAGATCCCAGGGCAGGGGGTGGAACCAGGAGATCTGTAAGGCCTCTTCCAACTGAAACTGTTCATCAGATTCTCTGATCTTAAAAAAAGAAACTAGTGCTAATGGGCCCTGTGAAGAAAAAGTCATTGGTGAAGGCAGTGTCATTGGGAGTTTTCTTAAGATATATGGATAAGAATCAGTTTTTTGTATATTCTACAGCTGTACAAGATGTAATCCACTTTAGTGGATTGTGCTTGGCCAAGCAAAAGAAAGAACAATACTGGAAGCTGTCATTAATTTGCACATGTGTTAGAGATTTCCAGTGTTATCTCTCTGTATTGAGAAAAACAGATGTGCTGTACTGACTTGATTACTAAATGGACTTATGTTGCTCTTAGAAGCTGAGTGTGACTGATGAGGAGAACAGAGAAAGCAATGACTTTCAAATTAAATTATTATATAATAATCCACATATCTTAACTTTAATAAACATCTAATAGGTGCTGAACTCCAGGAGATGTTGATGAGGGTGTGAGGGTCTACATGTGTTTTGCAGTATTAGATCTGCACAGAGTAGATGACTATGCTTTTTAGAGCGAGGAAAATGTACAGGGGAACATAGTTCACTTATCACAGGTAAGAGCATGAATTGGGAATGATACCTGCACTGATTTGGAAGAAAGCTTGACAGGCTCTGGATTAAAATTTTCCTTAGATTTAAAAAAGGTGAATGCTATTATTTGACTTGTGAACATTTTTGTTCATTTCAGAGCATGATTGCATACAAAAATGTGTCCCATTTTGGTTCATACTTGTCGCATGATCAGTTCCTATAAAAACATTTCCAATTTACATGCCCAGCTGATGTGAAACAGCAGCCACGAGCAGATTTAGAAAGCAATCTCTGAAAATTCAACCAACTAGGTTTGCCCTAGAGTGTTATTGAGAGTAATATGAGAACACCATGAAAAGTTACAGCCTTATAAAATATAGTGGACTTTACCTTATAACATATTTATGAGCTGCAGTGTTGATACAGAGCTGTTATGAAGTTGAAATGGTACAAACATTCTTAGGGTTTGACCCTGTCGACAGTGGCTCAATATTCTACTAGTGATTTTAATCATGTACCTGTGTATGTCCAAGATTGGATCTTTAATCTTTGTCTTTATGTTGTTAGCCACTGGTTAAAAGGAAAGATGCATGTGAAAGGGAGAAATTTAGCAGGTATAGTGTTAGTCCAAAAGTGTACTGCACTGGAAAGTTTGAGGAAAATTGGTTCAGCTATTTTTGAGTTAGCCAAGTGTTTTTCAGCTGTTAAGAAAATTGTTTCAGCTATTTCATGCTTGGGTAACTCGGTCTTGTTTAAAAACATCAGACCTGGTGCTCATGTAGCCTTGAAGTAGAAATGGGTATTCTGTATTGTGAGAAGGAAGCTACCTTTGAAATATTAGAATGAATAATCATAAAACATTCAGAGAAAAGGTATTTTTCCCTCCTATCTTCCTCTAGAAGAAGAGTGCAACAACATCTGTTCCCTCCAAGCTTTCCCTATCTGAAGGTTGCCTATAGCTCCTGAGGAAACTACAATTATTTCTTTTTAGTAAATGCAGACCTGAGGAAGATGGATTTCAAAGGTCTGGATGAATTTGTTTTATTAGACCTGATTTAAAATCCTATGAAGGTTAAATGTTACTGGACTTGGCTTTTTCGGGGTATTGAGAGCTGCACCAGATACCACTATGTGTGTGTGACTATCTCTTGGACATTAAGCCAGTTCTCAAACAGGTCTCAAATATTCAATACAGACTGAAGAACCAGAGTTCCTGGAAAGAAAGCTATCTTTTATTGATATTATTTAAGAGTATATTTTTTTAGATTATACATTTTTATAGACAGCTACTATCTTGTAAAACAATTACGTTGTGGGCTAAAAGTGTGCATGCTGTACTGAGCCAGAGGTTACTCTGCTCAGAGTGTTTGAGGTTTGATAGCATTCTTCTGCTTTCCTGGGCTATGCATGCAAATGAATCTTAGGTATTCTAGTGGTGGAATTATTTACTGAAATCCTCTTCTTAGAAGGGAAGTTAGAGAGAAACAATACATTGGTGCAAGAAGAAGGTCAGTTTTAATCCTCACTATTCAAGAAATAGGTTTAGGTTTATCATAAGAGTGTTTCCACACAGTAAAGAGAGGTACAGAAGAGGCCAAAGCTATTCGTTATTTTTGTCTATTGTTCCATCAGCCTCTAGGTATTTTAAGGTCATGGAATTATTTGGGCCTGATATCATTTGTCTACTTAGAATTCATTAGTGGAGCCTTCACTTGAACCCATATATGTACAACTATCAAATTTTTGGGAATTTCAGAAGAATCACCTTCTTTGGAAATAACCATGACTATTTTAAATATATTTTAAACATATTTCTATTTGACTTCTTTGGAAGACTTCCAGATCTTTAAGTGGCAGTTTCTTATTGGTACATAGTCTGTTCCAATCTGCCCTTCCAGGACCAATCATGATATTGTGAACATATAAGAAAAAAAAAAGCCTATTGTTCAAAACTATATTGTGAATTAAAAAATTAGCAAATAGGTTGTCTTCATAAAATTAAATTTTTTATAACTGTAGATAATAACAAAAATAATAGTTTGTATTTTGTATATGTGGTGGGTGAGGTTGTAGTGCTATACACTTCTAAATGTGTCCAGGCAAAGAAATGTTGTAGTAATTGTAGGAGGTGAAACTTTAATCTTTCGATTTTGTGCACATAAACCCTTATTTAGGGCCATCTGTACTATTCATACTGAAATTAATAAGGCAATTATTTGTACCATGTATAACTTCAGGGAAAATTTGTCTATGAGTAAGTGGCTACGGCCTTGGGTCTTTGTCTTTCTGTATTGCATAGCCCACACTGTGGATCTTGTAAATTTTTTTCCAACATCCCACATTTCCCAAAAGGATATAGAAAAAGCCCAAGGTTTTGGAAAATTTTTGTAGGTATTCGTACCATCTTTGTTGGCACTACATATCATATATCTCAGGCATCTAAGTGACCAGTGTCAAGGTTTTTTCTCAATGGAGAGGATTTGCTCCCTTCCAAGTTGGTTTGTGGCATAGGCAGCCAAAGTATGTGCTCTTATGTTGAGTTTCAATTAACTATTTTGGGGGGGCAAGAGGGAATATCCATATATAAAAGAAGTGGTGTGAAAACCTGTTGTATTTAAGGAAAATCTTGAGGACTACGGCTTGGGGTTAGAGGGCCTGTAGCCTCCTGTCCTGAGCAAGTACAGGTCTTTGACCACCGCAAAGAGGACGTGCCCATAGTTTAATGGATTAGAAGAAACTCTTGAATCCTCACACTTGAGTCAAGGCACTGACCCTTCACCTTCTCAGAAGAGATGAAACATTTCATGTGGGTGCCCAAGGGAGGACAGATCTTACTCCCTTTTACAGAGACCAGATCAAGAGTGGCATAGTTATTTGAACTGATCTGAATGGGTTGTTCCCATTCTGCTGCACAGGAAGACATATGCATTTTGCTTCTGAATGCCTCAGAGACAATCTGAGCTACTTTACTCATTCTGGAGAATATGAGTGTCCTTGAGCATCCTTGTAATTTAAATGGGAGTAATCATGAAAGGAGGTACTAATCAGTGGGAATATAAGGTATCAGACTGGCCTTAATCAGTATGGAGGGAGCTGGGAAAAGTAAAATAAAAACAAAAATATTCAGCCTGAGATTTAACAATGTATAGCCTGCTACAGCATTTTAAAATCAGACATGTGCATTATTTAGTCAAAAACATATCAAAATGCACTCTCTGTGGTTTTTGTTTCTTGTTCTCTGCCTACAGTGTAGTCCACATACAGCCAATCTGTGTGGTTACAGACAACTGAGAAAATTTAGTGCAATTTCAGCTTCAATGCTCAAATGTTTTTCTATAGGCCAAGTAGTTTAAAACAGCTTTACCTCTGGTTCCAGGTGTTGCTGAGGCAGCAAAGTCTCTGTGAACCCCCACAAATCAGCAGGGAAAACTGCTGAAGCAACAAAAATATTTAATTGTGAAACCAAAAATACTAACAAAAAAATCAAACAAGCAGATTTTTTTCCCCAATTAAATGTTTCTATATCCCCATCAATGAATACATGTGAGAGTTTTTGATATTTTTTCCATGGTACCTGGCTTTTAGAGTGGTTGTCTTGGATCTGTGTTGCAATGAATCTTTACCTGCTTATTACAAGTAACACTGTGGGGAATCTTGGATGGAGTGTAAAATTCCATATGATATACATTTTATATTAAATACTTCAATTTTGTGTGACCACTCAACGGGACAGTAAACCAAGACCATTTTCTGGCACAAGAGTGTCCAGAAAATAATCTGTCATCAGCTGTAGTTGGCATTAGTGAAGAGGCCTGAGGTGGGTAAGAAACCTGAATGATGGTGGCAATTCACTGAAGGGTCCACACAACATGGAGACTGGGAGCAAAGGTGAGACAGAGAACAGGATATGTCACAAGTGCTGTCCATTCGTTGCTCAGTTCAGAAAGAATGAATTAAGTCCAGTTTCTCTGACTTTTGTTTAGAATTTTATATGAACAATGAATTCACTTTTCTCATCTCCAAGAATATATTTTTTTTATCATGTCCCATATTATTTCCATCAAATGCTTCATACTGTCTTGAGGCAAAAGGAATGTCATGTCTGCTCTCTTTCTTTTACCATGGCAATAAGGATTCAGCAAAGCTGGCAGCAGGAATGATGAAAAATTCCATGTTGGTGAGCACTGTTGGTCCAGTTCTACAAGGTAACACTTCATTTTGTGACAAATATCAGCAGGATGTCCATGCTGGAGGTGGTCACTGTCTTAGTTTAGAAAGACAGATGCTAAGGAAGGCAGGAGCCTCCCCTGAAATGGAAAAATGTAAACCCCCCTCCCTTTGAATTGTTATAAATTTCGAAATTAAGGGGCTCTCGGGCAAAAATATGTGAGCAGGAATAACAGTTCTTTATTTGGGAAGAAAATAAAAAGATAAAATAAACAATGCAGTAGACCAAAACAACACTGACAGAGTCAGAATACAACCTGACACCCTGTTGGTCAGGGTGTTGGTAGCACTCCAGCTGGAATTGTGGCTGCAGTACTCCTGCAGTGTCAGGTGTGGTTCTGTTGGAGCAGTGATCCTGTAGGTGTAGGAGGGTGTAGTCTTCCTCTGAAGACCCAGTGGAAGAAGCAGATGTTCCTCGAGGAAATCCAGTGGAGAAGCCGTGCTGGTGTTCCAGAACGCAAGATTATATCCAGGTAGGAATGCTTGGCTCCTCCCTCTGGGTAGAGCATCCCACAATGGGATGCTGTAGTTCTTATCAGTCATGCAGTGACATTTCAATAGCCTGTTATCAGCAGATATCCCCCCCAGAGGGAGGATTGGGTGTGGAAGAGATCAGAAGAACTGTCCACTTAACAGAAGGCAACTGCCATACAGATGGCAAAGAGAATACAATCTGCTTGGTGATCCAGGACAGTCACCTATAACAAGGACTCTAAGTCAGGACTGAAGATAAGGAAGTGGCTAGAAATCCATTTCTCAGACTTAAAATCTTGCCTCTAACCATGCATTGAAAAAGAAAAAATCCTCCCTTTACCTCCTCCTTCTCCTCCAGCCCTCAATCCTTCTGCCCAAGCAGAATCACATGACAAAACTCCTCTACTAACTTCAACTTCATTGGTTTTCTTGGGACCATTCCTAATTTCTATATTAGGTAGTAATGTATAGATTTGAAGGACTCTGCCAGCAGAGCAGACCTTCAAGAAGATGTGACCCTGGTGTGAAAATATTACCCACTAAACCTGTGTCAGACAAAACATAGCAATATATTAAAAATCAGGGTGAATAAAAATAATTGTAGTCAGGTCATATAGATGAATTAGTGTACTCTCTGATGGTGTAGAATCTCTTGAAAGCCTAATAAAATAAAATTAACTTGCAGTGTAATTTATTGAATGTATTTTTTGAATAAGAGTATGTTTCTGAAGGTGGTGAAAGTGCTTTAAAAATGCTTTGATATATTGATTGGTAATTTGTCACCTGCATATTGTTATTTAATGTTGCTGGCTCAGTTAATGCTTTTCCTGAATATGAATATTTAATGGTCTTGTATAGTGATCATTATGTTATTTTAAGCTTAACAAATTGTACAGACCCCTCAAGCCTTTCACAGAGGTATTTTTGCATGCAGTCATAACAAAAATAGAGTACTGTCTAGCTGCTACTCAATCGTGGTATAACTGTAAGTGGGTTTCTGATAGGCATTTCATGACAAATGGATAACTTTTAAAAGAGGAAGAAAGCTTCTGGGCAGCCATCAGCACCAAAAGGTGTGGAAAGGGAGAAAGGTGATGGGTGATACCAAGTCTCAGCTGTTCCAAGAGGATTTTGTCATTAAATCAGCTAATACACTTTCTGTATATGAGAATGAAGCAGGTTTTTAAAGGTAAAGTGAACTGTTGGCATAATGCCCAATTTTTATAAATGGGTCATGGATAACTTTGTGTCGGAAACTAGAGAACAATTTTTTACCACATGAAGCATGGCTTAAGAGTTTTGATGGATTTCAAGCTAAATCTTGCACATTTTGTTACTTTGGACAGCAAGATACCACACTTGGTATTCCTGGTTGTCCTCTCATTTCCATCTTATGATTGAAAGATTTGCATCTGAAGTACTTAGATATAATTTCATGTACATGGCAAAAAGTGTTAAAAAAGTTAAGAGAAAGCATGAGGTCTATAAAGAGGTTAAATTTTGAACTCATTTACCAAAATAAAACATAGAAAGTGGGATTAAACTCTCAGTTTTAGATGTCATAATATATCTATCATATATGCAGATATATGCCTACATATCCACATATAGACATACATCCACATAGTTACTCTCCCAGCGATCTCTAAAGAGTCAGTGTCAAAAAATAAACTATTGCAGGGTTTTGTTTTTCTAACTTATTTTAGTTTTCCCCTGCAGAAAGACAGCAATCATATCCTAGAAATAAAAAATTTGCTCCATTTTCTACAACTCTCCATTTGGACAACTCTGCAACTTTGTTTTTGTAGAAATCCAACCTATGGTCAGACGGAATTTACTCATCATTTTGTCAATATTATCTGGTTTTATATTTTAGTGTTATGGGCTATGGTACTGGAGGTCTTTTCCAATGCTAATGATTCTATAATCCTACAGTCTCCCTTCCCTCCTACAGGATATTTACTCAATGGCAGCTACAATCACAGCCTGTCACAACCGTGCCTTGGCTTCTCCCTCTGATCTTTGGGCCTCACAGAGATCTGGATCCCTTCAAAGAACACTTCTAAACCTGCTCTTTTGAAGCTGACTTCCTTTTCTGAGGGTTGCTGTCCTAACATACTCTGTAAGAGTTTGGGATTTCTAGGAGGACAGAACTGGAAGTGATTTCCTACCATGGTAGGGTCTGTACCTTGCCATCATGGGGAATCCTGGAAAATGGTCACTTTGCAAACCATTCAATTAAAAACAGAAAATAACAATGGAAATGAGTTGGAGGAGAGAACAGTTAGGCTGTGCCTGCAGTAGGTAGTCTCAGGTTTTCAAGTCTGGCATTTGCACTTAGCATGACGATTTGAAATCATCTTGAGTATCTGTTCAATAAATTACATTTTTCATAATAAATGTACTAGAATTATTTGTAAGGATCAGAGACTTCATAAACAAGTAGATTTTATTAATTGAAATCAGAATATTCTTTTTCCTTATGCTTCAGAAACATTGAAAGAAACCATGAAAACCTGAGAGCTGCATGAAGGGAGAACACTCTTTTTCTGGTTTTACAGGACTTTGCCTATTGATATCTTGGTGTGTGACAGCAACACTCATAATAAGCATTAATAGTAATTAGTTTCCATTTTTATGGACAATGAATGTACTTTTTGTGATCTCTTTTTAATGATGACTTAAAATTGTAGCACTTGATACTGTTGCCATCTCTAAGAAAAAAAATTATTTAACTCATATTAAGAAATCAGTTGATTAATTTTTTTTTGAAAAGTGCTGTCAAATATGTTCTAGGAACAGACCCTTTGAAAGACAAGTGGCTTCTTAAGAGGAAATTCTGTTGCTAGGAGACCGTAACCAAAAAGTTTCAGGATAAAGAATTTTCTTATTTTAAATAAGAAATGTTGATTAATGAACATGCTTAACAGGGAAAGAACAAAGTTATCACAGCTATCTCTATTATAATAAAGACCAGTAGAAGCATTCAATGGATATTTTAAGAAGTATAAAGAGAAGGTCTTCAAGGGAAGTCTTGCCAAAGCTAGAGAACCAAGGAGTCCAGAGCACATTGGTGCAACAAAAGTGCCTAAGTATCTGTAGGGAATATTAAATCTCACATTTAATGTTTTTAAATTTATCTCTGCCAGCAATGAAAATTAGATTTACCTTGTGAAAGACAGATTCTTTCATCTGTATTTTCCGAACAGAAATGTTTGAATTAATGAAATGGTCTCTTGAGATTCTTCTGGGCTGCCCCATCTGGATTTTGCAGATTTCTGAAACTTCCCGTGCTACTCATCAGTGAAGAGTAAATATTGACCTAGAGGCTCTTTGGCTTGGATCCATTCTGGAAATTCCTAAGCGTGTCAGCAACAGCTACCTATGTATAAATTTAGAAATATTTAGAATACACATGAATAATTCCAGTCTCATAAAGTATTAGCTGATGGTAACTGAGAGTCCAGTATTGATCATTTTGGTTTCACTGAGTAGCACCTTAACCCACAAAAAGACTACTGAAGTCTCAGAAGGTTTCTTTTGGAAAAAAAAAAGCCCAAGTAGAGGCATTAAAATCCTGCCCCACTGCCTCAATATTTATCTAGTTGTTTAATCCCACAGGTCTTGATCTAGTTTACAACTGCTGAAAATTGACTCAATAGTAGACTAATTAATAAGTTCATAATAGTATCAAAGAGCAAAAAAATCTTTAAAATGGCTGTTTCTGCAAGGAAATCAAATTGCTTTCTGAGAACCAGCAACATGAAACAAAATGCAGATCTCTTCAAAGAGAGTTACATCACTTTCAGCTGTAAAACTTTGTGACTGTGTTTTCTGTAGATGTCCACAAAGGCAATTTTAGAAAAGAATCTTCTCAGCAGGTAAACTTTGGTTTCTGGAACTACTGAAAGATCCTGGTTAGGTAGAGCAGAACAGAGGCAGAGGAAGAGAAGATAGTTATTATTAGGAATACTATGTATATCTAATACTATATATATTTGGCCACCTTTACAAAAAACAGCAACTCATCTAGGAATGTTCTGAAACACCAGAAAGAAAACGTTTCAACTGTCATGCATTCTCAGTAGCTTGTACTGGGAGGCATCTCCCTGGCAATTCACACCTGGTCATCCTCTGTCCCTTGAGTCAGTCGAGGTACAAACGTACAAATTAAGATATAAAAGGCAGCTGTGGGACCTGAATGTCTCCATGACAAAGGTTGAAATGTGCCTGTGAAGAGAGGCAGTTCTTGGAAGCATTTTGCTGAAAGCTGAGGACTGATCCCCTGTAAACCACAGACCTGTGCCTTACTGCTTGTTTGCAGTTAGGGTAGGAAATCCAAGGAATGTTGCAATTCTCCTCGGACTTCCAGGGGAACAAGGGACACATGCTGCATTTTTCTGCCACCTCTGGATCAGAAAGGAATAGATGTATGTTTCTGCTAAAGTACAGAGTTGTTTGGAAGGCTTACATTTGAATATACACAGTTACAATGAAATGTAGAAGTTGGTCATAAATAGAAGATTTACTGTTTGATAGTGTTTGTTTAAGGAACAGATACTGTTTACTGTTTTGCAGACTGGTTACAAGACTCTAAGGATGCCTTAAATTTTTTACTGAAGCTAATATGTTCTTTTCTGCGAATTATTAGCATATCCTTATCAGAAATTTGCATGAATTAATCCTTTATAATGCTTTGAAAATTTCTGGCTACATGAAAGTCTGGCTTGTGATACTACAAAGAGTTAATCTCAAATGCCAGACTGTAGAGAGTAAAGCAGAATTCATGTATCTCTGAGTATATATAATACCTACGTACTGTTATATTTTTATTTCAAAAATTTGGGGCTTTTTTTTTTTTTGTTTTGGAAACCAATGATAAAGTTATACTCTTCATCAAGCAAAAACTGAAAGGAAATGCAGGATTTTCTCTCTCCTATGTGGAAAAAAAAAAAAAAAAAAGACTTCAAGAAGTATAATTCTTGTTCTGACAGAGAGGCCTTGGTGCTTTACACAAGAACAGGATCATGTTGATCCACAGCAGATTTTTCAAAGAGAACAACAGACATCCAAATGCTTATTAGCTTCCCATAAAAGAAGCTTAACAACTTCAACCGATTGTTTCCCACAAGGTGTAAAACACCCAAGCAAGTTGGGAATGAGAGCTAAATCAGATTGCAGACTGATAAGGATTCTTCCCAAGGCTAATTACAAAGGTTTACCACAGGCAAGCAACGGATTAAGGATTTTAAACCTCTCTATGACTACTGCTAAGGAATCTGGAGTGCTAATTCTGCAATCTGTGACTCTTTGGGTTGCTATCAAAAATCGTGATGAAGAAAGCACTTGGACATGAAAGGTAAATGAGGGTTTGGTTCCTCTGGAAGCTGTGGCTGAGGCTGGAGAAGAAAAACCCATTGGTTAAGGTGTAGAGAAGAATAAAATGAATATGAGAAGAGGAGGAGGAGGAAACACAGCCCGAGAGGATGGGGAGAACTGTTTCCCTTCTTGAATGCTTTGCTGTGCAACGTTTAGCTCCTGTGCGGGGGATTAACGGGTCCTTACATAAACTACCCTTAAAAATGATACGGGCTGAGTGTTTGAAAGCTAATAATTTACTTTATAGCTTTGTGCCTGATGCACAGTGGCTGCACAGCTCTGAGCACTGTCAGGCAGCTGTTTCTGTAGTGAAGCCAAATGCGTGCTATAAAACTTGCTTTTCACAAAGCATTCGAAGGAAATTGAGTTTTCAATGGACTTACATGATACATCTTCATTTGGGCTTCATTATTTAAGAGATATTTTGCATGACTTGTAGCTTCTATGTGATAGCGTTTTTCAAATCCAGTTACACTGATTAGACATAATCTACAATGGAAGGGATATAAAAATGACTGATTGTGGCTGGCTCTCTTTTAAAAGAACCAACTATTTTGATAGCTAATGAAAGAGAAAAAAAGGCAGTTATTGGCCCTGTACTTTTCTATGTGACCTCTGTCTGAAGACCATCACCTTCCTTCTAATAGTTTGATTTGTGTTTCAAATAAATTATTCAATAATTTCAAGCAGAGAAAGCTCTCTGTCTCTTTTGGAGTGTGACTTCTTTTTTTTTTTTTTTTTTTTCCTACCCAACTGAGTTGCAGCTAAATGCTTCACTGTACTCTGACTCAACTTTGCAATTTATTTCTGAATTTCTATTACTTTCACCACACGTAATGGCTTTCAGAGGCAACAGAGGTGGTCCTGCAACTCACACAGTCTTCGGCTTCATCTTTTAAGGTGGCAACAGATAAAAAAGAGGAGAGTAAAAAGTTATTCAGAGGTTAGAGAAGGGCAGCATAGATTAAAAAATAAAATGCTCACAAAGCAAATCCTACAGCCCCAGTTAATTGAATAGTTAAAATATCTCAGCTTCCATTTGTAAGTCCCAAAATACAGTCTTTTGTGATGGCTTTATTTTTTGCTTCTACAGACTTCTGCTAAGCTTGCAAGTCTGGCAAGCTGCTAGAAAGCTCTGGAAATAAGTGATTTCTCTTTGCCCTATGGATTTTTCCAAAATACTCCAAACTTGCAGTTTTATTCTGCATATAAACCTTAAGTGCAACGGGGCTGAAAACAGTGTTTTAGACCTTTCAGATTTTCCTGTGTCAAGAAACACAATAAAGAAGATACCTGTCTGTGCCCATACTCCGATTTGTCTCCTGCCTGTCACTTTTAAAGTAGCAATGGTGGAATAGTGCCTTCCTCTTGAGAAATTCTCTGGGCTCTTTCCCTGTGGGAAATAGCACAGTATTGTGATGCAGATTTCCTGCCAAATCTCACAAATCCCTCACTGTGGGGATTTCTCTTTTCAGTCGTCTATCCTCCTGCCTGTAGAGCACTCACATTCAATGCAGAAGGCTTATCACTTCCTTTTTAGAACTATAAGAACCAACATCACAGTCTGAAAAAACCCACCTGATGAGCTAGATCTCATTTATTCAATTTTTGAATCTCACTGAGGACTGCTTTAGAGAGGAAGAGCCTCTGATAAGTTATTTGCAATTTCCTTTAAAATATGCCTGCCTCAACTGAGTTTCAAGAGACTCCTGCTTTCATGCACCACCAGATAGAGCATAATTATATTTGTTGCTAAATGGATAGCTGTGATGGCCGATATTTAATTAGTACCACCTGTCTAACAGGATACGTGCAAGACTGCGGCCGTAAATTATGTCAGTGCCTCTCAGACATAAAGGGAAATCCAGGCAGAGCTGTTAGGGAAACAGGCAGATTCATGGGCTGACTGGACTGAAAAGCAGATTCTCACTGATCGTTCAAATTAAGACCCAAACGAAGCACATGGATGTTGACATCCACTGAATACACTCAGGCTTCCAGTCTGTGACTTGTGCTTTGTGCAGAGATGCTGTGAGGGTACATGCACAGATTTGGTGTTCAGAAGTGCTCCTGAATCCACATTTCAGACAGAAGCAAAGCTGCCACTGCAGTATGTTGGTCTTGCATCACTCTTCCACTGTTAATAGGACCACATGTGTGCAAGATATCTCATCAGGCATCAAAATGTTCTTATGGAGAATATGACACATAAAGCAGACCAGAATTGAGAGTTAGACCACTGAGTTTGCCACTGTTGGGTCATTTTATTTTTTCTTTTTAGTATTTGCATTTCCCCCCCCCCCCAGAATTGTAGGAAGGAAGTTGCATTGTTGTGAAAACAGAATGCAAGAGCCTGAGTGTTGTGAGGCATTGCAATAATACAGCAATGAACAATGTAAGCAGTTAAATCCAGCTAAAAATACACTAATACACAAATTAATTTATGTCTTTTTATACCCAGGGAATAAATTAATACTTTTTGTTAGGATAAGCTCTAATTTTGACTGAGAGAAAAAAACAGACTAAAACGAACTGAACATAAAATGGCTGATTGTTAATGAATATAGAAAATTTTGCTAATAGGCAACAATAGGATGTACTTCATAACATAATTATCCAGTTACAGTTTGACCTATTTGCTAAAGATAGACATAAGAATGTCAGTGACTTCTTTGCAGAATCCAAACAACCAGGATCTAGACCTTATAATTCAGCAGGTGAGCAACACGGATATGGAGGTCCCGTAGTATGACAGACAGATCTCTGATTCAGCAGAGATCTGGGATGTTTCCTGATAAATTACTGTCATTTGCTAATACCTGTGCAACACCCAGGCAGAGTCTCCTGTTGGAATGATTCAGTTCCACCTGGTACATGCTGCAATTTAAGAAGAAAAGTGATCTGCCAGCAGTAGTAATAACACTGTCATAAATCTGGCAGTCCTAGACCCTAGTGTTCTATCTTCTGCCTTCTTAAGTTTGCCAAATCATTACTTTTATACCTAGAGGTATATTAATATAGCAGGTTTTTACAGGTGGGTCTCTGTTTAAGTGGGCCTAGATAATTTGAGAGGCTTGTTTTAATTTTCATTAGGGTCTGAAGACATTTTAGAGGCATTTTAGGCACTTATGCAGGGATCCCTATTTCAGAAACTATGTCATTTTTGCTCAGCTTCCTTTCCTCTCCTCTTTGTAATCAGGAATTTTAAGTTTGTTTGGGTTTTTTTTTCCTTTTTTTTTTCTTTTTTTTGTTGTTGTTGTTGTTTTGTTTTGTTTTGTTTTTTTGTTAGGGATTTTTTTTGTGTGTGTGGTGGGAGATACATTATTTTTAATTATTATTTCCTTTTTTCCCCATGGTTCCTACAACTGTGTTAAAAATATTTTCAGAGAAGTTGTGTCTGAATTTTGAATATGAGAGCTGAGAGTGGGGTGCTGAGGGAGACACTATTGTTTTATTTGTAATGTCTTCAATGTAGCATTATAATCTCACTTTATTTTTACATGGAAGACTGCATAGAAACCTCCCTTTGATAGTTTGTACTATCTGTTGTGGTCCAGCCTTTCTAACAGTGAGGGGAGATAACTGTTTAACTACTTGACCTTTCTGGCAATGGTCTGGTAGAAGATTATAATAATCTTTCAGCCTCCAACAGTGATAAGCTAGTATCCAGACAGTGTTTTGCACTGTAATATTTATGAATGATCTGTGGCTAAAATTTCTCTAGGAGAGAAACCAACATATTTCCCATCTAAAGGATGTCCTCAGATGACACGAATATGTAATAATAACTAATTTTCAAACCAAAGAAGCTTGTTTTTTTACTGTGCTTCTGCCATGAAAGAATGGATTGGATGATCCTTGAGACACCCTTCCCACCTGATATTCTATGATTCTTTTATTCTGTTATTCTGTTAGCTGTTTTTGTTTGGAGCAATAGTGAAGAAAGTATTATTTCACCAAAAGTAATTGTTGTGTCATGCTCCCTAACCATTTCTTAAACTCAACATTTTTCTTGTGTGGAAATTTTTTTTCTTAGTGGAAAATATCCAGAAAGGTGATATTATAAAGAAGAGCAAGTGAACTTCAGCATGATAAAAATAAGGAGTAATTTACACTGAAGGAAACTACTGGAGGTAAGGTGCTGAGGCAGGTTGATCTCCTCTGCCTATGCTTTCAGCTCCAATCTTTAGAGATTACTTGTATTTACCAAACTTTTTTTTTCTACCTATTTCTTTATTTGCTACTTCACAGGTGCTTCTAACAGCAAAAAGTCTATTTTTTTTCTTTTCTTTGTTGTTTTTTTTTTTTTTTAATGTGTTTACATGTGTGTATATTGTGAGATTAAGTGAGTTTATACACTGAAACTTTCTGATAGAGTGAATAGAGTTTTGGAGGGAATAAAGAGCCACTTCCACTTAAAAATATCTTCATTTATTCCTAAATCCTTCTTAGCAGCAATATTTTCTAGCATGTCAACAGGTGCCCCTCTGCTGAAATGTTAATTACGAATTTATTCCATGAAAAGAAGAACCTCAGACTAAGAAAATTATGATGAATTTGAATATGTTCAAGACTACATCATGAATAAAGCAGCCTTGTGAATAAGATTTTCTCCATGAATGACATGCTGGAATACTTGGTTTTAATTTGCTTGAGTTAAAATACAATTAAGGCAGCACACACTGTTATGATCTCTCTCTCTTTTATGAACTTAAGCTTTGACTGAATTAATTTTTATGATTTTTAAATAAACACATTTATAGAGGGATATATCTACAGCCTGATTCAAAATTTCTGAAATCCCAAACACTTCAGTGTATTGCAGTGAGGTCTGCATGTGTGTACTTGCCATAATCCTGCAAGATACTGCAGGGGAGGGAACTTCTTGAAGACTGCCATAAAATTTCAGAGGCCATGATCCTTATTGACAGTTCAGCTCAGACATTTGAACAATTTAGACATTATCTAGAAAGCAGGCTGCACTTTTCATACTGAATGTCTCTCTGCTTCTTACATTTGTAAGTTAAAAACTCATATACAATACCTTATTCTTGATATTCTTATGCCTTCATAGGGAGTATTGAAATCCTTGGAAAGGACTAAATTTTGGAATCCTGGAAATACAGAACTGGAAATGATTTCTTGCTCTTCAAATGCAAGCTCCTGACATTATTGACACAGTATCATATATTTACTTTTATAAGTGTTTCAAATAGTGTATTAATAGTAGCTACATGTGTTATCCCTGACACTTCACCCGGAAGATGATTTCAGAATATCCTCTGTTTTGGTTTTTACTACACTGCAATTCAGGTTATGGCCATTTATTACTGTGTAAAACACTCTCCTCAAATATAAATAGCTTCTTTGTCTCCCATATTTGTGCACTGGTTTACATACAGGAACTCATCACATCCCTTTGTGTTGCAAGGTGAATTATTTTGTCTGATTAGCTGCTGGTGCCACTCAATGGATAATGAGTGATCCTTTTCTGTGCCTATTCCATTTCATATCTTTCTTGAAAATAAATGACCAGAACTGTACGCACTATTACAAATTAAGTCTCATTGAGGCTTAGTGTAGTAGAATTTATTCTTTTCTATCCAAGCTAGGAACACCTTCATGGATGTATTGTAGGATGGCGTTGAGTTTTTCCATGCATGCCATCCCTCAATAGCTTATAGCCATCCTGTGATCAGCTTGTACACTTGTCTCTCTCTCTTCCCAGTCACTTCTAACTGGCAAGTTCCTAGGGAATAGCAGAAATTTCTATTCATAGTCCCCAATGAACTTACCTTTTTTATTTTAAATTTAATTTAACTTAATTACGCTCACTCTCATCCTCAGGGCCATGCAGTTCTTTCTGTGAAATACCCTAATCTTCCTCGGTATTGACAGTGCCTTTTAGCTTTTCATCTAAAGTATACTTTTTGGTTTTTTAATCCACGGATTTTTACACAAAGAATCAACAAAATTGATCCAAGGCCAACCATTTGTTACCTCCTTTTTATTTTTTTTTCATTTTCAATACTTAAGATACTTCTCTAGCAGCCAATTCTTTGCTCACCTCACGCGTAGAGTATTAATTCCCATCTTCCTTCCCATAGAATCATAGAATATCCTGACTTGAAAGGGCCCCACAGGGATCATCAAAGTTCACTTCCTGGACATTAATGTCTCCATCATTAACACTTCTTCATATGTCATTTATTTACTATATTTATCATATTTACATATGACATGAATATTTTACTGAACTCTTAATGGATTTGAACTAATGCCTCCCTTATTTGGGTGACTTAGCCAAAGAAGCATGAGTGACTTAGCCTGGCTGGATCTTTGTTAAACACAGGTTGCACATTATTTTACTTTTTTACAGCTTTAATTATAATAGCCTTGAAAATGAGTATTGCACAATTTCATGGCTTTGAGATTGTTGGATGCCTTTTTCTCTAAACTTTGTCATCCTAAATGCCATGTTGAATATTCAATAAATGTTTTTATTACACTACTTAAGCATCATATGTCAGTGCTCTCAGACCTTTTGTGGGTTCGAAGTAATTCAGCACACAAAGCCCTGGTGTCTTCAGTAACTCTTTTAACATACAAAAGTAAAAATAAGGACTCAAAGAGAAATATTTAGACTGAAATAATTCTTGAAGTAAAGGACAAATTTAAAACTTTGAAAAATGTTTTTTTATACTACAACAACAGCAGGCAATTTCTCAGAGCATGGTAAATGAGGATTGTACCTAAATGTTTATTCTTAGGAAGCAATCTGTGTATGCTTTTTGAGAAGAGATGGGCATCTTTCATTACCAAACATTGAACAGGATTGGACCAACAGTGAATAAAGTACAATTTCACCAAAGGTAATTGTTCTGTCACACTCTTTAACCATTTATTAAACTCAATATTTTTCTTGCATGGATGTTTTTTTCATAGTGGAAAATGTCCAGAAAGGTGATATTTTAAAGGAAAACAGTGAACTTCAGCATGATAAAACTAGCTTAAAATTCTGTCTTTAATATGTTTAATTTCAGAGAGCTTTCCAAATTAAAGGAGTGTTATTATTCCCTCCTGTCCTGGAATATACAGTGTCTCTTTGACAGTGGTACAGCTGAAATTCATTGTTATTGCCTCTCCTTTTTAATTTGCAAATGCAATTTTAAAACCTCTGAAAAATGATACAGCAAATTTCAATACCTGAAAAAAACAATAGGATTTACAATGGCAAATACTTTGCAATAAATCAGACTGAATAGACAGAGGAAAACAATACTGTCATCAGCATGAACTCGTCTTTCTCTTTTCCCTTTCTTTTATTTAATTTTTTTACTTTTTCAAAATGTCCTCAATTACAATATAAACTGAATAAGTATGTAAAAGGTTGGCTCAGAAGCTGGGTTATCAATTTATTACAGAAAGCAAAAGTAAAAGCTAATAGATGACGTGTATATGACCTTCACATCGGATTAGTGACCAGTGCAGTATATTAGCAAAATATTGTCCATTTTACTCAGCAACACAATAAGATATTTTTCTTATTATAATAAAATAAAAAAAGTAACACAAATATTCATTCTAGCCTGCCTTATCAGGGATTTCCATGTTGTATTTCTAGCCTGGTCTCCTGCTCAGTGGTCGGGTTTACATAATGGTTTAAGTGTAAAATGGACTGACTTTTGAAATGAGAAGGACGAAGGTAATGAAGGAGAAATAGGGAATGTAAACAAAACAGACAAAAGGAAAATGGGGAAAATTAGTGAAGGGAAGGAGAAAGTGAGACAGGCTATGTCCAAGTAGGAAAGTAAATGGGAATACATTAAAAAATAAGAATCATAGAAGGAGAATTATTAATGGCAAGAGGTAAGATTATCAGTTCTTATGCCCAAATTTGAAGTTAATAGCCAATATCCAGTTCTGGCTAAATTGATTTCAGCCCAGGGATTGGTGTATGGGCTTTAAGATGGCCCTTCCTCATAGTTTCAGCAACTTGCTTCTTGGAAAAGTCTTTATGGATAGAAATTGAAGCTGGTGTATAATTTAATATTGGGATTCAGATTCAAGTACTGACAAGTCAGATTTACTAACATAAAGTTTAGGAGTTAATGGAAACCATGCCATGTTTTGCTTATGCTTTTGGTGTTTGAATAAGACAGCATCTATACCTTGATAACACATTTACATTAATTCAGGCTGACTACTTCAGTGATTATTTGGAATTGCTCTATTCTTACTGAGTAGTACTCTCAACAGTTTAGTGGCCATCTAAAACTAACCAAATACTTATAGGTGTTGACACTTATTTTTCTGAGGGTGTAATTGGATTGATTTCTCGTAGTCTACATCTGCTAATTAAAAGAAAGAAACAAAACCTTTGTATATATTTTATTTATGTTTAGATGGAATTAAAACTGCTGCTGATTAATTTATTTTCTGTGTTCAGTCCTCATCCCTCTGGTGCTCATGGATGTGGAGTCAGTAGATATCAGCTCTTCCTTTTCCTGAGGATCAGATCTTTGAGTCACAGCACTATCTTACATGGATGTGTATAAAACATGGCCAAATGAGTTTGTAAGTGGGCCACCATCAGTATACTAATCTGCCAATCTACACAAAATCAAAAGCCTTCTTATGCACGTGCATGAGCTTAGCAAGAGAAATGTAGCCATCATATTTGGAGCCTTTGGCAAGTGTGTTCTGCCAGAATTTCTGCAATATGCAAGAGAGAGATTGGTTTATAAATGTACTTATGATGTGGAGGAAAATTATTGCTAGCTAATGAAGAAGGAAAAAAAACAACTCATTTGTTGAAATGTTAAAACTCATCTGTTTGCTTATTTTCACAATTGTTCCTCCCTATCTTGCTTACAAGTCTCCCTTTTACAAATGCCAAACACAAGTCCTCAGTGGTGGGTCCAAGACAACTTCTCATCTAAACTCACTGAGGTTTTCTAATTGTTTCACAGAAAAAAAATCCTTACATGAGTACTGGAAAAAGATCCTCATTAATAAGGCTCAATGGCATTTTGCTGTCTGTGACAACTACAGAAGAACCCACTACACAGAACCTTTTAGGCAATTATTTGTGTTAAGCTGTTCAGGACTTGGAGCCAGCAATTTTTCTGTTGATTCAGGGAAATCAGTACTTCATTCCTCCTGTTCAAAATCATTCTGTTCAATATCAGATAGTATGTGTATAGCCTTGTTAGACTATTCCAGCCCAGTACCAAGACATCTGCTCTTTAATCAGCCCTGATGGATGTTTATTTATTTTGTTCCAGTGATGGTGAGTTGAGAGCTGCCTTCTGTAATCCGTTAAAGTGTGTAACTATTCTTTCAGTTTGAGAGTTCTTCCTAATATCTTATGAACTTGCAGCTATTCAAGTCAATTAATTCTTGTCTTGTTTCTAGGGGACATAGAAATCATCTGATTAATTTCTTTTTTGAACCATCTGTTTACACAGTTTAAAACTTAACATGTCTACCTTCAGCAGTCTCTACTTTGTATTAATTAAGTAAAATAATTCATGACTGACTTCAATAATTTTGCTTTCCAGATTTTTCTTTTTTTTCTTCTTCTCTCCCTTAGACCTTTGTGAAACTGAGCACAGGATCGAAGCCTTTGTCTATGGCAATTGAATATAATGAAAGCAGCACATAATACATCATATGTATGACACATCAGTTTATCTGCCTCAATCTGACTGCTTTCTTTCAGCAGGATATGTGGACAACCCAAGTGAAGTAGGAATGTCTTACTTCCAAAAGCAAAGCTGGGCAAAGACATTAATGGCATTATCACAGTCCTCTGCATGCACTAATTAACCCTGCACTAGCACAGCAAAACTGCTGCTCTTTATTTCACAGTTCACATGAGTTTCTCCACATGATGCTGCTTGAAATGGTATAGAAACAGTCATCTGGAAGGCACTGTGCACACTTCAGGAGGGATGGGTAGGCAAGAAGTATCCCAAAAAGTGTAGCTACTTATTTTTGTAACTTGAAGTATAAACAAAACTTTATGTATTTAGGATAATGAATAGTCACTTATTATTCATTAAAAGCACTGTCCTCCCCTACCACTTTCTTAATGAATGTGCTGCCAGAGGGTAGATTACATAGCAGTTTGAAAAATCCCTATTTGCCTAATGAGTTTCACTTATTTCACAGTAGTCCTAAAATTGGGCAGATACTGTTTCTAGTCATAGTATTTGTTGATTATCCTGGCTAAAATTTCAAAAGAATTTACATGCTATCTGGGAGTCAATAAAAAAATAGATACCTGAATCTTCTAAGAATACTTGAGAATTTACTCAGATTATAATTTATTCAGGGGCCAGTTACACCAAGATCAAATTTTTCATTTCTATAAATGAAGTAGTTTTAATAATAATAAAAAAATCACTCCTGAACTTTATTCTATTGCTCATAGACCCAGTTTTAGAAATAACTTTTTCTCTTGAATAATGAACTCTGAAGTAGAGTTCACAAACTTGCTGATACTCCTCCACAAAAGTCCATTTGCATATTGAATATTTCTTTTGTTTCTATTTTTAAATACTGGGTTTCTGCAGAATATTTTGCTTTAATTTTGGCCAATTACCAGTTACTTATGTAGGAAAGGATGTCAATCTTCTGGGTGTCCCTATTCTGCAGGAAACCATCTCTGAGTGTAGGCAGAGCTTGGTGTTTCCTAATGAGGGAAAAGTTATCCATTTGTGTATCCACACTTCTGCATTTCATCCTGCAATATGAACAAATCTCATAACAGCAAACTGAACCAGGAACTCCCGGAAGTGTCTGTGATTTTCAATTTTAGGAATTAAAAAAACTTATAAGAAAGAGAGGGAAATGGATATTTTAAAGGTAATTGTTGAATGCATGTCCTTTACAGTAACGGCATTTTTTCATGTGGTGTTTGACAAAGGATCTGCCAATGCTTAGCAAGGGCTGCAAGAGCCATTTCAAGCTGCCTGAAGCAGCCTATGCTTCTGGTGAGGTGAGAGCAGAGTTCAAAGTCATCTGTTACATGAGTGAGAAGATGCACAGGGTTCATGGGGGAAAGCAGATGAAGAGGGTTTTCTTTCCACTCCAGTAACTCACAGCAGGTAGTATAGATTTATTTCCCCTTCTCATGTTACTTTCATTTTACTGGACTGTTTCAAGGCATTGCAGATACTACAAATAAGAATGTACTATCTAACTCTGTGAGTAGGAGAAAGACCAATGGTTGTTACTTCATTCAGGTCAGTATTTTCCATTGCAGCATTCACTTCCACTTAGAGGAAAGCGTGGAGATGGTGCATCGCTGCATAGCAAGTAAGTTGAAGGTAGATTCTGGTGATTGTAAAGTTTGTTGGTAGATCTCAAGAAAACCTAAAAGACTCCATATAAATTCTTCTAGTTGAAGATATAAAACTTCTGCCAGGGCTCTAAACTTACCCATCACAATTTTTTCTTCCATTCTTTTGATTTCGTCTCTGTTTCTTGTCCCAACATATAGGGTCAAGAGTAGCTGGTCACACTTGCAAAATCCTTTCACTGCGCACTTTCAGGCACCCCCTTAAAACTAAGACTGGTCAAAAGACAAGTCCCCCCTTTCTGCTTCCACTTCCAATTCCCTTTACCCTCTGTCATCTCTTACTCTGTCTCCCACCATACCCTATTGTCATTTTGTCTCTTACATCCTCTAGAAAGAGAATTGTAGTGACTGAGAAAACAGAATGAGAGTCTAGAGGTAGAAAATTATTTTGAAGCTAGGAAAGGAGATAAAACATGGAAGAAACTTGAAAGTAGAGGAGCGAGAGGCACAGGAAATTTGTGGTAAATGTTTGCTGAATCAGACAAAAATTTCTCAGGTAATGTACTATTGACAAACTCATCAACTTTTCCTTGGTTTTTATTCACTATTTTTGTGCTATGGTGACAAATATTTTCCTGCTCTTTGGCTGGATGCCTCATGTTTTGTTAAGCATGGGTATAAAAAAGAATGAACTTCAAACATCATCCCGTGCACTGTCAGTTTTTGAGTTGCCTTCTGCTTTAGCAGCTACAAGAGTAAGAAAATCTATCTGAAGCTATCTCTGTTCCAGCAGGTGAGTGGGGGGCTGTCCCCTCACTGGATGGCCAGCTGTCTCACCTTGGTAGAGTTTTTGTCTTTACATACATTGTCTCTTAGCCTCCAAAACAGGGTGGTGATATCCACCTTATCTGTTGGAAATGATTCCTGATCTCTGCATGCTGCCAGTTTGCATCTGAGAGTTTGTTAGAGCTTGGCTGGTTCTTCAGGAGCCACAATGTCCCAGGGACTGTTCTAGCAATTTAACAGTTTGAGAAACTCCAGGAGTGCTCCATGCCACTCACTGATCAATTTACTAGTATAGATTTAGTTCAAGACTATTTTTCCTCCAGAGCAAATGAGAAATTCTTTGCTATGAGAGGTCTGGAATTTAAAACTCTACAGATGCCACGTCATGCCATAATTTTGTGTTAATTTTTTCAAAAGTGAATGCTTTATGACTGTTCATCTAGAACTTGGCTTTTTTCATTTTTCACAAGTAATCATGAAACTTGGACATACTTGGAATTCTCAGCTGACTGTATTTGCTCCTGTTTAATTTCTCAGATGCCAGGATTCCCTGAAAATTAAAAAATTTGAGAAATTGTTGAACATTTGTATGTACAGCATGAACTACCTGTAACTGGAGCACTTATTGATTCTATAGAGCTGGAACAATAATATTGAGCAAGAAGCTGCTTAGAAGAAGATGTGGGTACTGGATGTGATCAGGCCAAGTTAGCCTGCTCCAGTGTTTTAGATTATGCATGCTAACATGCTCAAACTGCTTCCCAAATCCCATTCAATGCATGAAATTTTACTGCAAAAGCCTCTACAAGGCACTTGCATTCTGTCTGGAGCAGCTACATCTCAAATAAAACATTCTTGTCTCTACACTGGTTCACTAGATGTTTTGGTGATTCTAATACCAACAAATGGAAAGAAAACTATCAATTTGTAGAAGTGGTGGTCATATTTAGAAAAACCCAACCAGATTTACAACTTGGTTAAGAATGAGCCTAGTAAGTAGTAGTGAAAGAAAACCACCCTTGGGAGAATGGTGGATTTTGCTTCATCGTTTGCAAAAATGGATACCTGTGAGTTATCTGTCTCCTACATAGAGCTTATTTTGGGACAGTAGAACCGAAGCTTCACAATAACAGGCAACTATAGAATTTTTTGTGGTGGGATGGATGGGGCTTTAAATATATATTTCTGTTCCATGTCAGTCTGTTCTACAGTTAATAACAGAGTGGCCATCCTAATTTCTTGAACTTCAGGTTTCTAAATTGTCTTACCTTGAAGAATTAGCTGGTAGCTGTGACACCTTTCCATATGCAGATACAATTTCATTATAAGTCATCTACCTATGGCTGGGTCAGCATTACAGAATCCTCAGCTCTTATTACTGTGTGACAGCAGATGTGAGATGCTGACATTAGAAAGATAGAACTATTTTAACCAAAAATATTTTTTACCCTTTGTTACCCTTCTTTCTCACTGCCAACTCTATAATTTCTACTCCGTTTTTCTGTACTTAAATTTCCCTTCTGTGAATTTTTAATCTTTCCTGTATTACCCTGTTTTCCATTTGGCATAGGTATCCTCTGCTTATTTCTTTCACTTTGTTTATATACATCTGGAGAAATGACAATACTGTAATTAATTAAAATAATTGCATTTTAAGTACATGAGAAACAAACCATATGATCCTTCTCATTCTTGCCAGCAATATTGGAGCAACTTGCAGTCATGTGTTAGCAACCAGCCTCCTGTAAAAATTCTGCACAGAAATATGTACAGTGGCCTTTTAGACATTATTTCCTATGTGTCTGTGTAGTTTTGAGCAAATTTATGTAAGGCTATGCAGATAATTTGGTATGTATGACCTGCTTGTGGCTTGTTTCTTCAACTCCACACACAATGCATTCTCCGCTACAAAATTATTTTTATATTAGTTTTAGCCTCTTTTTGTTGTGGACTCCTGTCCAGCCATATGTCACACTATTGAGACTGCAGCAAGCTGGTGAGAATGGATTCAGACTCAGATGTTTATGGATGCCAAAGCATTTAAAAATATTAACAGATGCATAGCCTAATTTGTATGAGGGCTGTGGAAAAAGAATGAGGGAGAGAAATTACTTATTTCTAGGATTCTTGGAAGAAATTTTGCACAAACAGTGTGAGAGATGTTGGGTCTCAGGAAAGCTCAGTGGGACTGAGATTTCAGTGGTGTGCCCACACAAAAAGAACAGAAACTGGAGGAAAAAAAAACCTTACTTTTTTTTTTCTCCCTTCACACCTTTCACTCCTTTGTACTCTCCTCAGCCCAAAACACCCAGGTAAGAATCCAGCTGATGTCAGCACATCATACTCTGCTCCCAGTTATGGTTTTACCTGCTTCATACAAATGGAGAAGAATGACTGATGCCTCAAAGTCTTGGAAGTTCACCTTTAAGTACAGAAAACAAAGAAGAGAGTACTTAGTGACTCCCTTTTGGGATGACTAGCAGTATCCAGCTGCTGTTGGGCTCTGATGCTTCTGGAAGCAAGCTGTGTGCCAGGATGAAACCCGAGACTTGAGCTTGTAGCTCATAGACTTGTCTTATGCACAGTAATTAGTATTGATGGGGTACTTAAATGACCCATGTCAATATAGGAACAGAAAAAGACAAAGGTTTATTCGAATTTATTGGTGACAACAGTTTATACTAATAGCAAAGAAAGCAGAAGGAGGAAGATTCCTATAGGCTGGATCATGACTGATGAAAAATAACTACTTGGGGAAAGGAGAATGAAAGGCAACCTGGGTGACTAAAAGCCTTAATGACTAAATCCTTGATTCCCAGGAGTACAAGAAGGGAGAGTGATAAAGTTTCCAAGGAAGAAGTCTTCAACTGTCTGTTCAGAATGGTCTGCTGGAAAACAAGTGTAATAAAAGGTCATCTGGAAATATTTTAATGAATTAATTATCCTATCACAGCACCATTGGAGGGCTGGGATAGCGACTTAGAAATACTATGAAATCTTCCAAAACACGAACATTTAGCAGTCATCACACAAGAGAAAAATCTACTTAGTTATTGAGAGCAAATGGAAAAGAAATGTAAAGAGGGACAAAATCAGAAAGGTTAGTAAACAGGCAGGAAAAAATAACCAACCAAGAAAATAGCCAAGAAAAAAAATACTTATTTGTTGTAGATAAAATTATAATGTAAAATAATTCAGTGGGAAAAGTTTAACTTTCTTCAGTAAAGCAACTATTACTTTGAGCACTGTAAATGGGAATATTGTGTCCAAGCTGTAATCATCTCCTTGGGGCTGATAAGCTTCTGATAGGACACCACTCTTCAGGCAAGATGTGGATCTATTAAAGAATATCCAGAAGAAAGAAATGAAAATTTTAAAATAAGCCTGCAAGCTTGGAAAAATGGGTTTGCCTTATCTTAAGAAGATTGATAGGGGCTAAAGAGATGATCTGAAAACAGCCTTCCCATACATAGATGGTAGCTACAAAGATGAAATTAAATAAACTTTTCTATGTGTCCAAAGTTGTTAGAATGAGAACTAATGATTGTAAATTGCAACAAAAGTCCTTAGGAATGTCTTATCTGCAAAGGAGAATATTACCCAGAAAGCTGGACTCTCCATAACACTGGAAGATTTAGTATGATACATTCCTATTTTCAGACTCATGGCAACCAGGTTTTTCTTGACAACTGAAGGACTGAGGAGTAAAGAGGCAGAAAATTGCAGGTGTTTAGGCAAAGATTCTCTCTAGTGTGACTTTCATATTCATGGAAGTTCATTTACAGAAATGTTTGAATACATTGGAAACATGAATTTTGTACTAACTGCTGTAAAGCTGTCTAAATAAAGAATCTTTTCTTGATATTTAAAGGTATTGTTTAGTGCTCTGGCATTCTGGTGCATAGTTATATCAATATCTACAGTGTCTGTGCTTCTTCCCTTAGCATGAGACTGTTCCACTGGATAATTTATTTGTCTCAATGACCATAATGACAGTGCTAAAGAAAACACAGTGGAAATTGTGACTTGCAGACCTGTTGGCTTAGTCTGGCTCAGGTCCACACTGAGAAAAATTTCATCAGAAAAAGAAGTGTGGCTATGCCCTGTCTGTCTGTTAGGAATCATTCCTGCTCCGTGCAATTCCCCAGACCGTGGCCAGGAACTGTCTGTGAGAGTGTTCAGTTGTCATGGGAAAAACCATGGCCAAGTGTGAGATACCTGTCAAGTGTCACAGAAGGAGAGGTTTAGATCCACACTTGGACTCAAATTCTGAATGCCCCTTGATTACTTGTATTGAAGTAGCCAAAAGAATTACTTGAGAAAGCAGTTTAAAGTGGTATAATTAGCAGGAGCTGGGGGTTATCTGCTTCATTCAAATACTAAATTTTGAAGCAGTGAGTGCTACTTGAAATATACCCTCCCAAAAAATACATGGGAACAATCTGCGACATTGTACAGAACAGGGCTAATCCTGACAGGCAGTAGAACATGATGACTCTGCTTTTTTGGGGAATAAAATGAGATTTTGCTGATTACTAAAATGATTTTTCTTATAGACTGAGGAACCAGAAGGTTGTATGACACATTCAGTTGCAATTTTAAAATACAGTATATTTATCATGCTTCTCCTTGTAAAGGAACTGGTGAGGGAGGGAAGATAACTATGTTTACTAAGTTACAAAAGCTAGAGAACTTAATTTTAAAGCCAGTCTTATAGTTTTCATTGCTTGACTCATGATTTTAGAGAGCTTATGGTTGGAAGTGTTTCAAGATTTGTGAAACCTTTTCAGCTAAATATTATTGTATCTTTAATTTATAAAGCCAAATCCTTACCCAACAAACACACTTCCTGCTGAATCTAACAGAAGCTCCTGGCTGCAATCCCCTTGGGAATTTGGCTCTGCCTTCTGATAGAAAATATGGACTTTATCATGATTCAGGAATTTAAAAAAGCTATTACTTAGTAGGATCCCTGGCTGGGACTGAACGACCTTACTTTGCTGTGATGACACTGATCTCATGTAAAACACCTCACGTGCATATTTTGCTCTTACTGCCACATCTAGGGAAATTAGGCAGAAATCTCTTTCCAAAAATACCAAGGGCTGTATGAAATGCATAGGCTGACTGAGCTCCTCCAGACCTTGGCTTGCAGAATTGTGATAATATACAGCTGTTCAGTGGAATTGGACCCTATTGCAGGGGCTGAATTATACATCTGTGTGTATATATATAGATGTATATACATATACATACTTTCTTACTATATATGTGTAATTTTATATATATAAACTATCTTAACATTCACCTCAAGAGGTCTTCACATATTACACAGTGCACAGCAGACTGCAGCCCACTTGCCACTGGCATTTGGATGCTCCTGTGATGGTACTGGTGCTGATTTTCACGGCTATTAATATTAGTAGACTTACTAGTGGTCATATGAATTAATAGTAATCATGACACTCCAATATCATCTATGCCAATGACTGAGTCAGGACACTTCAAGTAGTATTGAAATGCTAAAATAAATGTAACTTTTGGAAAAATGAAGGCCAACAGAAATCAAACTGGTGTTTGACAGGTGTAGCAATGTCACATTCTGAATTGAAATTCCCATTTTTACTGATATAATATATTGCTCTAGAGATATGATTCATGTAATGCCTCAAAAGTTTAATAGTGTCACTTCTGTAACTATAACCAGAGTTCAAGTTTGAAAAGCAGAGTTGGCACTTTTACCACATACCTGCAAACATCATTAAACTTAATACAGCCTCTACTAGATTTTGAACTTAATACGATCTCCACAACACTCTACTAGACTGTGTTCCTATCTTCTGCCTTCTAAAGGTATAGTATATAATCAGGTAGCTTGTTAAGGGGCTTAACAAGGTGAAAAATATCACTCCCCTTGTTTACAATGTCTTCACCATCCTGTAAAATAACAACACAATGCCTGTCCTCATCTGCTGCACTGATTAGATCTATTAGAGCTTAGTTGAGGAAAATTCTGCTAAAAAATGCTGTTCTGAATTCATTTTTCTGCCCACAATTATTTTTTTAATCAGAAGAGTTTGTGTTTCCACTGTGGGTCTTTCCTGCCTGTGTTTTCTAGTTAGCTGAGTATGATATATAATCACCTTCTCCAATTGGATTATGAGCTGCCTTATTCATGATAATTTAATTAATTTATTCATCCTCCTTGCTCATTCTAATGATTTTTCACATGCTTCCTCTTCCGCACTGACGAATGATACAATGATAAAAGAGCATGGTGAGCCCTATTTAAACACATTTCCAGAACCCTGTGTCCTTTTTATCTTCAGATGCCCGATACAATTCTTGTGGTTGTGCAGCCCTGACACTAAGTAATGTTTTTGAAGCAAATTCAAGCAAGTCTGACAACCACCATCTTATCTGACAAGAGTGGAGCAGACACCACTCAGCATTGTGTAAAAGATAAATTAAACATGCCTGGGACTGTTCTTGGGTGCAGAGGCCAAATGGGCAGAAATGCTGTTGAAGTTGGTCTCTCTCTGAAACAGGGTTTGCATCTGGCCTGCACTTCAGGAGTGCCTCCTTTTGTTTCTATCAGGATCTGTTCTGGAGGATGTTTGCTGTCCTAAGCCAAAACCACCACCACTGACCTGCTGATTTCACTGCCTGGTCAGTTGAGTTTCGGTGTCTTGGGAGACTCCCTGTCACTTTCAGAGTATCAGGTGCCCGAGGACACTTCTCTCTGAGAGCTACTCTAAACATAGCCACAAACATTTCTTGTGACTCAAAACAATCCAGTATGATGTTTTTTTGCTAAAACTCCATAAATATTCACAAATATTTGCCAACCACACAGTTTTAATTAAGTTGTGGCTTCCTTGGCTGGGCATTATTGAATGATTCTGTCAGCAGTGCTGGACTATTAAGTTGACTTGAAAATAACAGGAAGGCTTTTGTTTATGCTGAAACACGAACATCACTTTCCTGAGAATATTGTGCCTGAACCCTTTTGTGTTTGTTTATTTGTGTTAAAATCACCCAAAATTGAGGCAGTGTATTATTAGATCAGCAGATGAGAGAGCAGCCCTGATAAGAACACATTTTTGTGACGTGTATTAGAGAACAGCAATAGCGACACAGGTTTAATGACAGTGCGATAAATAAGATGGAGAGGAAAGTTGAGCACATACCGGGTGTTCATGCATAATAGAGTAGGAATGCATTGTCTGCTGTACTTTTTCTATGCCAGTAAATTGCCTTTGGATAAAAATACCATGCTTATCTACTCTAGAGAAATACTGATGGAAAAGTAATGCTAGTGGAAGGATGTGTGCTTGCAAAGAGCACCAGCTAGCTTTTCCAAGTCTTTGCTGATCTTTCTGCTCATTACTATTAAAAGTAGCTGAGAAGCAAATGGTCGGGTAATGAAGGAAAAAGGAAACCAGATTTCTTCTTCACAATTCCCATTGGTCTATGAGTGAGGCTGCAGCATTTCAGGGCCGGGACAAGTCGGGAAACATACTGATTCCTTTTCCATAATTTAAAGCTACTCCCTAATGAGGAAAAACTGGCGGAGGGATGCAGCATTTATCTTTGCTAGGCTGCATTTATCCAGCACAAAGATGCAGGCTAGAGCAGTGAATCTGGTTCCATGTTTGACACAAAACTGGATACAATCTCCCCAGTGTTCAGTGTTGGTAGATGTTAATGTGAAACACAAGTGACAGGCGATTAGGATTTGTGGACAGTGTGTTTAATATACACATTGCTGTAGAGCTAAGGGTGGTTGTGGAATAATTTTCTTTCAAATCAGTATTTATTAAAGAAATAAAGAAAGCTTCATTTGGATGAGGACCTTTACTTCTATTCACCTCCAAAGTGTGTTGCAGGAAGGGGTTTGCTGGGAATAGAATGCAGAAGAACCTGAAAATTTAAATGGAATTAAAATACATTGGATAATGTCCATCCACATTTCTTACGTTATATGGCACCACATTTCTTCATACACCCCATCTGGTTTTAATGTGGCATGGAAATTACACAAATTGCTCCATGAATAAATGTAAAAAATGACATAGGGTTAGTAATCATGAAATGGGTAAGAGTCCAGACAGTGTCCCAGCAGGACTTCTGGGTTCAAGAGTTGTCACATAAAGCTTACTGAAAGGGGTTCATTGGTACAGTTGGCCCACATTCCTAGGCTTTAATCTAATGTACACATATTTTTAGAGGCCTTTCATAGATGCTTCTTCTTCTCTTCTGTTTCCTTATCTCCACAACTTTTATTTGTGTAACTTCTCAAGCACATTTCCTTCAAAAGAAAAGCATTTGTATGAGTAGGTAAGTTCTTCTGGGTACAGTACTGTCTATTGATCCTGATGGAGCTGTGAAGAAAAGAGTAACTGTTCTTTTAGGATGCTGGAGAGCTAGGGGAAAATACATCTTGCCTGACCATTGTTTGCTTGGAAAATCATAAGAAATGCCACAGAATGGAAATAGCACTTTCTTATCCCCATGCGCCACTCTTAGAGAGAAATGCACCAATGTCTTCAAATCACACAGGTAAAGTATAAGGGTGCACAAGTAGTTTGTGTCTGAATGTTTTTCTACAAGTGGGGGAAGACCAGCAAGAGAAAGAGATGTTCTCAGGGAATGTCAGGGGCTCAGTTGGTGCTTAACTGTTTTGTTGTCGCTGTTGGACATTTTCTGTGGGACAACGCTTCAACAAGTTGTCACTTTTCATTTCTTACTCTCCCCAGAGCCCTTCATGTACAAGGCAGCCTACCTTTCCCTCCCTCTCTGACTACCTTTGGTGCTTGTTCCACAGCATCTGAGTATCATCTGTATGCACTTAATGACCAGATGTTCTCTGTTGCACTTCTTCCAAAACTAGGCTGGAGAGTGCAAAAAAATAAAGGACTCAAACTAAATCATCCAGGGATTACACTAACAGAAAATGATGCTCTTGGTATGGAAACTATTAAAGAAAACTTGATTCTGTCTTTATATACTAGGGTTCATTAACTTTCTCTCTGGTAGGGCTAATGACCTGAACAGAAGCTGTGGTTCATTAGTGATCTTTCTCTCTCTGCCTGGCAGTTGAACAGAAAAAAGAAAGAGCTGGAAGGAGACATAGAGACTAAGTGAGGCAGAACAGCATCACGTGTTTTCAGGTCAGGAAGCAAATTATTTTTCTCTTCCTGTCCTTGTAGTAGGAATGATTTGATACTAACAGATTAAAATATCCTTTATGCTAGAGTTGGTTTAGTCACCTAAAGAGGAGTTAATTTCCCCTCTCTTTAGCAATTTCTTTTTCTGGAGCTTCTGGGATCTGTTTCCATCTCTGGAGCCTCTTAAGGCAGGACAGCATCTTAAGGTCTGTCCTGCCTTATGTGTGACAGCTCCAGGGGTCACTGGCAGCAGGCAGGAGCAGCAGGGAGGTTCAGGAATACCCTGGCCTGATCTGCTCTGCTGTCATCCAGCTGCTGCAGGATACCTTGCAGGATACCTTGGCACTTTGCATTGGTGCAGGATAAGGAAAGGGTGGGCAGTACTGCTGCCTGTGTATCCAGCTCAGGTGTGGTGCTGATGCAAACCAAAGTTCAGGAAGCCATTAAATGTGTTTCTGTTTCCCTGCATGGAAAAATTTCCATTTTTTTCTGTGCTGCTTGTGAAAACCTCCTTTGTGGAGCTGTGATTGTCAAGGAAATCTGTTCCTCTTAAGCATGTTGTTCTTATAGTATGAGAAGAGTTCTTTAAACTCTATTGAATTTTTATTTCATTTGAAGGGGGGAGAGAGAAGAAAGGAAACACTGCACCCACATTGCAATGTTACATAACTTACTAAATAATATACTAAAATATTCAGCCACTCATATTTTCAAGCCTATTTATTTTTCCTAAACACCATTGTTGTTATTTTTTAATGTCACAATACAATTGATTACCTCTCATCACCTCTCATGTTTGAATTCAACTTTCAGAGGAAAAGATGTGCAGTTTACTGTGACTTTAAAATGAGCATTATGAAATGTAGCGTGTGAATTCTAGGCAAGTAGCCAGTGAATTACCTGTCACTGAAGGTAATTTTCTCTCTCCCTACTTTTTTTTTATATAGTGCTACACTAAAATATAGATATTGTTTTTAAGAGAATTGTTCTTGTAATCAAATGAAAAGAAGTAGTATGTGAAATAACTAATATTTGCAGATAGTTATTGAAACAATAGATCTGCAAATGCAAAGTGTGTGCTTTGATTTGGGTAGTTAATGTTTCCAGAAGGCTTGAGGTGAACAAAAGGATGAGTATGGGGACAAAGAGTAGTGACAGACATTTTTTTTGCTTGAAAAGGGTTCTTGAGTCATACATAATGCTATCATATATCCACCAAAATTAGACATGGAAAAGACATGTCAGACAAAGCAGTCTGTTCCTTTTTTAGTGCAGGACTGTTCTCTGAATGATATTGCTTTGTCCAGTCTAATTTTAAGTATTAGAAGAAGTAGATCATCCCCATGGGAGACTGTGACACACTCTAGTAGTTCTCACTATCGAATTTTCTGTGATGCTCATCCTAATTTTCCATTTGTTTAATTTCTTGCTGTTGTTCCTACTTATGTCTATATTCTCAAGTGTTTATTTATTTTAAATTAATTTTAACCCCACTCTGCCCATGCTCGTTCTCAAACCTTCCAAGTAAAAGCTTTGGCATCATTTGTCTTAGAAGCCCTTTTGGGATTCAGAATGCCTGTGAGGTTGATCACAAAGGAAGCCTTGTGGTACCTAAGGATGAGGTGGTTTGCTCCAGATGTCTAGATGAGTTAGGTCCCTGGTACTAATCTGCACCTGAGGAGGGATTAGCCTTTGAAGGGCCAAGCTGAAGTATTGAGGGATGAGTTATCCCTTACAGCTAACCAAAAGGAGAAACTATCTCCTAAGAGATGCTTGAGCTTATCCAACCCATCTTGTCTCTGTTCACACCAAAGATGACTGTTATCTGCTGCTTATAATTTAGAGGCTATGCAGACCAGATGGAAAATAGAATTAAGAGTCCTGTCAAAAGTCCTTGAATTGTTTGTCGGCTTCTATTTCCCATCTAGAACACCAATCTCTGTTGTGGCCTGCTCCTTCTTTAAGCTCAAAAACTTGCAAAAACTGATGTTCAATGCACTGGACTTTTAAAAGGCAACGTTAGTCTGGATGGCTGGACAAGGACCTTCCTGGAAACCAAAGACATGAGACACTGACCTTTCTGTAAGTGTCCCATGGTGGTGGATCAGAGACATGCAGGAAAATGTTTCCATTATAAACTTGCACAACTGGTCTTTAGTGCTTCAGTATGCTTTAGGTTGGAAAGGATCAGTATAAATCCCATGTTCTCACCTACATACTCAAATCAGGGACAGTTTAGAGCACTTTCCTCAAGGCTCTGTCCTTCTCAGTTTTGAGTGCTTACAAAGATGAGCCTCTTGCAGACTCTTTGGGGAACCAGTTACAGTGTTTGACCATCTCACAGTAAAAAGAATTCATGTATAATCAGAATTTGCTGCAACTTGTGCCTTTGCATATCTTTGTTGTTGTTCATGTTCTTCTGTTTATCCAGGTCTCATAAAAATAAAGCCCTTTTATGATGTGACTTAAGGGGATTTTTATGCTCACTGCATTGCTTAGGAGAGTGTTGTCTTAGTGTCATGGTTTAGCCCCATCCAGCAAACAAATGCCGTGCAGTCACTCCCCTACCAGTGGGATCAGGGAGAGAACTGAAAGGGTAAAAGCTGGAAAAACTCATGGGTTGAGGCAGAGACAGTTTAATAGGAAAAACAAAAGCTGTGCATGCAAGCAAAATAAAAAAAGGAATTAATTCCCCACTTCCCATGGACAAGCAGGTGTTCATTCATCCCCAGAAGAGCAGGGCCCCATCACATGAAATGGTGATGTGGGAAGACAAACATCATCACTACAAATGTCCCCCCATTCCTCCCTTTGCGCTCCACTTTATACGTTGAGCATGATGTCATGGTATGGAATATGGAATGGCATATGGAATGTCCCCTTGGCCAGCTGGAGACAGCTGGGACAGTGTCTCACCCACAGTCTCCTCACCAGCGTGGCATTACAAAAAGCAGAAAAGGCCTTGGCTCTGTGTATTCCCTGTTCAGCAAAGAGAAAAGAACATCTCTGTATTAACAACCCTCTGTTCAGTGCAAATCCAAAACACAGCCCCGTACCAACCACTATGAAGAAATTTAACTCAATGCCAATGAAAACCAGTGGCAATAGTGTCATATTCTTTCGTGCAAGTGGAAATTTTGGAACGCTGGTGTTGACGTTATGAAGACCATACCACCCTGTTTCCCCTCTGTAGAAGCTGTCAGTGTGCTCTTCAAGTGCTGACTTGGCACACCTACATACACCCTCCCACCCTCAACTTTGACTGCATTATTATAGAAATGCTTCAGGCACTGGGGCTTCTCCCTGTGTGTACTGAAAATAGTAGTACTGGTCTTGTTTGTCACTGACCAAAGACCCAGGAAAGTACAAGGAGAAAAAAGGCAGCAAAGAGGAGGTGCAGAACTGCCTCTAGTTTGAAGGTGAATCTCCACGTGCAGCTCACTGGCAGCACAGCAATCTTTGCCATTGTCCACAGCTCCTTGAAGGCCCATCAATCTGAGAACAGGGTGTCCTACTTTCACTGACCTTTCTCATGTATTGTGTGACCTGCACATACTGCCTATGTCTGGGTTGCTTCAAAGAGCTGTTGGACTGCAGCTCTCCTTCTGGTGCCTCAGAACACCAAGTTCATTATAAGCCTGAGCAGCAATTCCTGGTTCCAGGAGCTAGTTACACAAATGCCTTTCTTATTGGCAAAAGTAACACATATTCATAATTGAAAAGCAGAAACAGTTAGAATATTGTCTTGTGTCTCTTCTACTACAGTCTTTTTCATAAATAACAATAATAGGGACTGGGCTGGAGGATGGAAGGTGAGCAGGAGTCTTTTGGAACTAGCTCTAATAAGGATTAAAATGAAATGTGGTGTTGTATGATGTTATAATTGGCCAGTGCAATTACATTTTGTTTACTTTATGGTAATGGAATTTATTTTCACAGGTACATTTTGAGAATCATAAATGTTAAATGTGCTGCAGAAGAGACCCTGACTGCACTGATGTATTTCCCTTGGACCTCTGTGGGCTTGGGAAGAATAGGGTTACATGCAAACGACTCTTGACAGGTTATGTGGCATTGATTTGTGAAAGGGGCTGCTCTTTCATTTTCTGAGTATAATTACAGAATCTCACTGTTTTCTTTTTCTGTTATTGATGGCTGAAGGGCTTTCATAGCTGTGAATTTCATCTCAGGAGAACTGTGATCTGTACCTTTCTAAATTGTGGTGACATGTTGCCATTGTCATTTGTACTAACGGCTTATACAGGTGGCAAGGAATCACTGCATGAATAAGAAAAGAAATGTATCTTCATTTTATTAATGAAAGCAGAAAAGGAGCTCATCTGGCTCCAGATTTATAGCTCTGAAGACTGAGGAACTTCAGGTTTGTTTAATTCAAATAGTGGAAATTGAATTTACTTTATACTGTCCTAGCAAACATATTCCCTACAGGAAGGCTCATGTTAATCTGTTGGTCATTAGCACCAACTAATACTAGTACCAGTACTAGTAAAGTGGACAATTATCTCTAGCACTTGGAGGTGTCTTTGATCTGGAAAGGCAGAGTCCAAATTTGGAGGAGGTTAAGAACCGAGATGTGAATGTAAAGTTTTTATTACATGCTCTCTGCAGTTTGAAAAGAATGTGGGGTTTTGTGAATGAGAGAGAACAAATTTTTAGTTTGAGATTTAAAAAAAAATCCGATAAATGCTTTGTTTTCTTTCTAGTAGCACCTGAGCATGAACAACTCAGGTGCTTCTGTTTTCCTTGGGCTGCTTCAGCCCAAAGATCTACCAGACTTTGGGGAGGCTGAGTGACTTGATACCTGAACTCCTTTTCCCACCAGGCACTGACAGGAGCTGACAAGGAAAAGGTGACATGGGTACTTCAGGTTCTTGTTGCCACATCCTTCTGCAAGGCGAGAGGAAAGGCTCTTTACTGATAAAATCTGCATTCTCTTTGGTAGGTGAGCGCAGTAAATGCAGTAAGATAAATACAAATAAATCAATGTATATCAAGTCAGCACCTTGCCACTGCTGGCCAAGCCCTCCTGCAGAGGTGCAGGAGCCCTTCTCCTGCTGGTTTGTCTTGTTTGCACACAGGTCACCTCACACTGTGATGTGGTACAAAGTCATCTGCCTTCCTGGGGCTGCAGTCGGCAAATCCAGCCTGGAGCTGGCTGGAGGCCAATGTGGGACTGGGCTGAAGTCAGACCTCTGCTTGGTGACAGTTCAGGATAGGCTCCTGCTGATTCTGGGCTGACAAAAATTGCACAATCTCCTGTGCATCTCTTCCCTTCTGATCCCTTGTGAGCTGAGCAAGTGGTTCCCAGAGTGAGAAAAAAATAGCAATATGTTTTGAAGAGCTCTTAAAGAGTTTTATTTTTTACATTGCTTGCAAGCTACTGCTGTGCTTATTTGCCTATCAATTCATTTTCTCTTTGCTGGTACATTTACTCTATATTTAGCACATTTTAAGAGGACAACTAGATTGTACAGACAGAAAATCACACAGTAGGGTCTTATTTACTATACTCTAATAACTGTGTTCATAAATCCAACCTCTCTCTGGAACACTCATATACCTGTCTTTTCTTTCTCCCCTTTGATTCCTGCCCTTGCCTCTCTGTTGACAGCAGGCAGTAGGAGTTGCACTCAGTACCTCTGAATATTATGGTCCATTTACTTAAATGTGGATGCTGATATTAAATTTAGGGCATCCAAGTTTGACTCTTTTGTCTTACTTACATTTTTGTGGTGGTCTGTTTTTTATACATTAACAGTGAAAGACATTTCTGTGATATTAAGATTTATGCCAGGCAGGAAACCTGAGAGTGGATGTTTATCTGAAATGCAGTTTCCTTGGTTATCTGAGTTTTGAAGGGGTCTTTATATGTTAAAATGCACTTAGACTAGCAGGTGATGATGTATTGAAAGCCTTTGCTGAAAAAATATTTTGTAGGATGTTTTTAAGGACATACACCTAATTTTAACTTTTATAATTTATAGCACTACAATTTTATAAAAATTGTAATAAAATCTACATTGTATAATTAGAAATTAAATGCTACGTTAAAACAATATGCAATTTATTCAAATATTTATTAGATGTCTTTAAAAAATTACTATACTACACAGATCACCTGGCATATAGTAAAATTAGGAATTATGAAAATCAAACATTTTTGTTGAATTCAAACTTCTTGTAACTAGAGTTATTACGAGGTGAGGCAGAGAGAACTCATAGAATGGTTTGAGTTGGATTCCACAGAATGGATTGAGTTAAAGTTCATCAAGTTCCGACCTCCCTGCCATGGGCAGGGACACCTTCCACTAGACCAGGCTGCTCAGAGCCCCATCCAGTCTTGCCTTGAACACTTCCAGGGATGAGGCAGCCACAGTTTCTCTGGCAATGTGTTCCAGTGTCTCACCACCCTCACTATAAAGAATTTCTTCCTAACATCCAATCTAAACCTATCCTTATTCAGTTTAAAGCCAATTCTGCCTTGTCCTGTCACTACAGGCCTTGCAAAAAGTCCCTCTCCTGCTCGCTTAGAGCCTCTTTAGGTACAAAAGGTGATATATGGACCCTTGGAGCCTTCTCTTCTCCAGGCTGACCAACCCAACTCTCTCAGCATTTCCTCACAGAAGAGGTTCCACAGCCCTGTTGAGTGTCTTAGTGGCCTCTTGTAGACTCGTTCAGTTCCAGATGGGCCAGACTGAAAGAGCCTGAAACCAGGATTTCATCATAAAGTTCTGTCACTGGTCTTAAATGAGAAGTCCTATACTATTTTGTAAGTAGGATGTGAATCAGTAGGCCCACAGCTGCTCCAAAAATTTCTATAATTCCTCTTGTATATGCAGGAAAAAGCTTGGACATGGAGTGGTACAGTTATTCATGGTAAATGTTGAGTACTGCCTTATTTCTCAAGATTTTTTGTGATAAGGTTTCTATGTATTGAGGATCAAACAGCCATGGCTCTGCTTTCTACTTGAGTAGAAAGAATACCTCTTTGTTATCCTGTTCATAAAAAAAAAAAAACAAAAGGAAAAGACAGAGTATATCAGCACGATGGTGTGGACAGAAGCTGGTGAAGGGGCTGGGAACTGCTCTGTACCATCCTTTGAGAAAAACAAAGCCAAAGCATTTATCTTTGCCATGGAGTACTGCATGTGTAGCTGCTTTGGGGTAACTATTACATATGAAATGAAACTTCCTGAGACTCAAGAGGGATAAGGTACCTAAACCCATTAAAATAATTTGAAAACACCAGTCTAAAAAATTGCATATTGTTGTACTATTAGCACTAGTGTAGAGAAGTATTTCTCCTAGGTTTTTTCCTGGAATAGCAATGGTTGTTAAGCAGCTGATTTTTGCATGCTGCAGGGAGGGAAAACCATACTCTTTTATTAATATTCTGTGTATGCAAATTTGCTCACTGCCATGAGAATGTTTTGATCATTCTATTAACCAAGCAATAAATACACAAAAAAGAGGTGGGGAACTGAGGTTGTATTTTTTTCTTACCAACCTCTAAGATAATCTGTTTCATAGGGATATATCTAAAATGTAGGCACGACTTTCAGCATATTTCAGGTCCATCACTTGCTATTTTCCTTTGGTGGTCTCACCACACTCAGGGAGACAAATGGGTATATCAGAAAATTATCCACACATAATTTGTCATATTTGGGCTTCAGTGACAACAGACTCTATGCTTTGGAAGAGCCCGGGGTTAGCATGGTAAGGAAAAGAAATAACTCCTTACCCTGAGGGCTTAGTTCTTCCCATGCAGCACAGAGGGCAGCTGAAAGCTGTGTGGGGAAACTAAACTGCTGAAGCATTTTGTGTTTAACGTGGCATGAGAATACGGATGAGATGAGTTGCTCTTCCCCACTGCCAACCCTTGAACTTAAGACTGAAAGAAATCCTGATGGGATTATTTCAAAAAGTTCCCCTGAAGAAAGTGAAGAGGTTACAGAAACAAAATCTATTATCCATCATCCCGTCATTAACAAAGTGGAAGGACTGGCAGAAGAATTGTTGGCCTAAACTTGAGACGTCAGAAAATAGGTAAGAAAAATAGACTGGGGAAATATTCCCTGGGAAGGGGAAGGGATTGGATGGTACTGCTAGCCCTCTTCATCTCTCATTTTTAGAAGTCTATTATGTTATTTTGTAGAGTGAAGAGTGGTTGAAATGATTAATGGACTGCAGGGCTTGACGTGCAAGCAGGCGGCCAAAGGAGTGAGTGTGTGCAGCAAGCTCAGCTGCAGGGAGGGATTCCTGAGTGCTGCTGGCTGGGCAGGCAGGGGTGCTGCACCCTGCAATTTAAGGAGGTGTAATTAGCTGAAACAATACAACAGTTAGCCAAGAAAATCTTTCAACACAGCGTTTTATTGTGCCTACCTGTGATCTCTGCCAGGAGTGACAGCTCGCTCTGTGTCACTCAGCTGCAGTGTTGGCATCCTTGGCTCACTCACTCTGTCCAGTCCATGCCACCCCTCAGCACAGGTCAGGGCATGTGCTCTGCTCCCCAGTCTGGCTCTGTAACCCCCTTTACCACATCATGTCACCCACTAACCCCCAGAAAAACCAGAAAGTGTGTTGCATCCCATACTGTGTTTAAATGACAAGGGACCATAGGTCAAAGAGGAAAAATATCACAGATGAAAATAATAGGCTGGATTAGACAGAGAAGGTGCATAATACTAATTTCAGAAAGGTCTCTGCAGGTATCAGGGCTCTGCTAACACCACCCCTGGAGAAACCAGCTGGGGTAGAAGGATTCCTCCTTCATGACCATCCCCTTCTACCTGCCGAGCCAGACCAGCTGCCAATTCAGCTGCAGACTTGGAGCAGGAATTGAGAGCAGCAGATGTTGCAGCCTGCTGAAAGCTTGCTGGTGGCTGAGTGTTTGAACTCCTAGAGAAGAGCTCTTGCAGAGACGGCCACTGGCTGACTGCAGGATTGCAGCACGCCATAATTTTGGATGATTTCAGTGTTTTACTGTGAAACTTCCCCATGGAGGAAAATGCATCAGGATCTTCCTAGCACTCTGTAAAACCATGCAATCAAAGTTGGCCCTTCCTCTCCACTACCTTGCTGGAGTCTTGCTGAAGTGCTGCGGTGTTGTTGGTAGTGCCATTTTGGAAAAGTGATGGGACTTTTTATATGTGTAGTTAGATTTGAGTCTATTTGATCCCTAAGCAAAGGAGAGAGGAAATTATATTGTGTGAGCATGTTCTGTCCAGGGGAGAGGGGAGGGAATATATTTTTTTAAAAACAGAAAGAGAACATTATCTGGCTTTTTTACTTTTATCCTGACACAATCATGTCCCATAAGCTGTTAGATATGAAATAAAACACGCGCAGTTTACTCTTGCTTTAGGCCCACATTCTGTCCAAATAAATCTCACAGAATGTGAGCACAAGAACTGCTCCACTGTGTCACACCAGAGGCTCAGCTGCTCCAGCACTACCCTTTGACATTGCCCCATTATAGCTTATAGAAAGGTTTCTTATCCACACAGTGAGTTTCAACAATGGAACAATGCTGCTTTCCATTTTACCCTCTGTCTTATGCTGCTAATTTTTAATAGTCTCTTTGTCATTCTGGCCACTGCTGAAGATTGAGGTGAAGTTTTCAGAAAACAATCTAGTGTGAGGCACTGCTGGTTATGTAAAGTTGTTCCTCACTGTGTTCATTGCTTGGCACTTGTTAACTCTTAATTTTGTCTGTGCTCCCTGTGGCTGGCTTTGGTTGATTGCAGGTTCTGTGAGATGGGCACCAAGCAGGGTGCTGGACCTGCCTGTGATGCTGCATGATGGCAACTAAATTATTTGGTTTTTTCTTTTTCTCTATTTGCTGATGAGACTAATTAACTTGATAGAAACATGATAAAATAATATATGAATGTCATTGTAAATCTGTTTTATTCTTCTCTCCAAAAGCTGTGATGCTCATCTCCAAGGTAAATGAGTATGGTATTTTATTCTGCATAGCAAAAGACGTGATGGAGATTGTGACTGTTGTGTAATATCAATATAAATAGGGTCAGCTGTACATAGTTTCTCTGATGCTCCTGCTTTATTTCTCTGTCTTTTTTATTTTACCTCCTTAGACCTCATAGTTATTCAGTGATTTTTTTTTTATTAAATTATTTATTGTAGCCAGATGATTGATGTTGTTTCACTTTGGTTCTTTGCAGCTTCCCAATTCTTTAGTTGTCAAAATGACAAGCACTCAGTGATTAATTAAAACCTTGATTTTGCTCTGTTATTGTTCATCTTCAGTCAAATACAAATTCTTATGTATTCCAGAAAATAATAAATATTCCCCAAATGCAGGTTGCTAAACTTTAGATCAAGGAAAACCTTCATTTATTTTTCATTATTAATTTTTTATTATATTTAATTTTTAATATATGCACATATGTATATATAAAAAAATTCTTGTGAAAAAATGGTAAATTGAAATCTTTATATAAGAAAACTGCCAGGATGGCCTGATGTTGGATGGTGATCTCCTTAAACTTCCTCACAGAGCTCTCTTTTTTCTGAGAAAGGTGAGACAAATTAAGAGTGGGTCCTTGCCAGGACTTACAAACCCCCTTGTCCTAACTAGAATTAATTGTATTGCCTTTTTTTGTTGGTGTTGTGGACATACAGCATGCATTTCTCTCAGCTGAAGTGTTTGGTGTTGGAAGATACATCTGAATTATTTACCTTACGTTCTCTTTATAGTTGATTGAAAGAAATAAGCACTCTCAAAGGTGCAATTTGCCTCATATTGAAGGAGACATGTAGCAGGGGTACCAAAGTGCATCCTATAGCCTGGTATGAATGAGACAAGCCTTGACATTGGGTCAGACAGCTCCCACTCAGAGATACTGGCACCTGGGCTAAGGTGGCTGATCTATTTTGTGTAGCTGGACACAGAGCAAACAGAGTCTCCCAGTTCCTGTGCTGGGCCTGGGAAAAAATTCTCCTGTCCTATCCTGGTATGTGCAAAAGCTTAGTGGTAGTGAGAATGCCACTCCCATTCTGCTGGGAATGGCAGAACAGATTCCTTTGAATGAATTCAAACCATTCCATGTGCAGAGACACACCAGCCCAAGCTGGTCCAGTCTCTGCAGTGTTGGGATGGGACCATGAACAGAGATTTCTGTGGGTGTTAGAGGGAAGATATTGCAATGGCAAAGCACTGAGTGTTCTCCACGGGTGGGCTACTTGACCAGCATGCCAATCAGCCTTTGCCCCTGGAACAGCCACTCCTAATTTCTCTTGGGAAGAGCTGATGGGTTGGCTGGAAATGCTTTAAGGTATGTTTGGCTTTCTGGAATTGCTTTCACAGACCAATTTCTTTTTCATGGGGTCTCATGTGAGAATAAACTCATTAGCTTCCTGGTATGATTCCCTGAATGGCTGACTCATGAATTCTTCTAAGTTTCAAATTTTTCTGTATGTAGCACATCAGATTTTGCTGGTAAACTGAATTTAGCCTTCTTTTCAGTCCTTGTTTAGGTTTTTTATCTAATTTATGCTGGTGCTTCTCATTTCTTGCTTCCTCTGCTTAATGTTCTCAAAGATGTGATTGACTGCACCTGAAGTTACAGCTTCTTGGCCTGTTAGAAAAAGTAATGAATTGGCCCCAGTAAATTACTAAGCTAAAATTCATATGATAATACTTCTGCTGATTGGTTATAGTCTTCCATTATGAAAAACTCAATAAAATCTTAATTAGAAAAAAAAAAAAGAAAAAAACCCAGATAAGGAAAAAGCAAGTAAAACAATTTTAAAATGTCCTGAAGTTCCCTACTCTTTATCAATTCCTTTGATGGTATTGAATAGATACTTACCCTGCTTTGGAATTCTACAAATGTCATTGCTGAGAGCGAATACCTGTGCATATTCCATAAAAGATTTCTGCATATATGATTTTTAAATTTTTGCCAGCCACTCTGATGTCTTCCTGATGTATTGTTATACATGGAATGACCTTTGCATGTAGTTTCAGCTGAAGAGTGTAAAGAAACCTCCCCACCATTCTGCATCGTGAATGTGCACAACAGAAAAGGATGAAGAGATTTCTTCCTGTTATAAAACCTGTTTGACTGTATTGAACCCAAAAGAATAAGAGACAGCAAGAAAGTAAATTCGACAAGTTCCTCCCACCCCTTTTATTGCCAGAAAAATTAATTGCATGTTTCCTATGAAGCAAAGCACAATAGGTTTTTATGGTACATTTCTTGTGGTTTTGTTACACTGCCACTGAAAATACAGACCTTTTCTGCAGGTATGTGTACGTGGTGGTAAGCATTTCTTCACAGGAATTTGAACAAATGCTCAAGGCTCAGATGAAGAAGTGGTTTAGATATCATCAGACTCAGAGTGGCAATTGACTAGGGACAAGGATTTAGTAGAGACTAGGTTAGGGGCCATTCTCTGTCCATGAACAGATTCTCTGGCCATGGAACAGATTATTTTGCTTAGATAAACCCACTCATGTTACTTTCCAGTCCATATAATAATATTTCTACTTTCAAACTACCTTTTGGGACCATCTTTGGGGCTGGGAGAGCTCCTGGGTGATGGCCAGGCTTTGGCAGGGGGACAGTGAGTTGGCAAAGGCCATATCAAGGACAACGCTGATGCTTGACATGTCTGGATGATCACATGATGGTGATTGAACCTGTTGACTCAGTTTTCTTTCTTTTTTCTTTTATTTTTATCTTTTATTTTCTCCTGTAAGACAGACACTGTGTCATATGGATTAAATGGGAAAAAGCTAGAAAAACAAGGTAGGGATGACCTAAAGTGGGGAACACTGGGACACCTAAGCCAACTAACAAAATCCAGCAAAGGAGTGGTAGCCCCCAAGGGCAACCTGGGGGGCTACCAATACCTCCTGTATTGTTTAACTAATTCTTCAATGATCTTCTTGGATGAGGGGTAGAGACTCTTCACAGGAAGTTCACTGGTGAAGTAAAACTGGGAGGATTGGCTGCTGTGCTGCCATTCAGTAGGATCTCTGAATTTCTACTTTAATTGTACAAAACATCTGTCCAGCCATGGAACTTAAAGTTAGAAAGAAATGCTTTTTCTAAATACTCTGGGCAACTCAACAAGTTATGAAATGATAAAGTGTTTTAATTGCTTTCCGAATTTAGGAACCTGAGTTCTATGATTAATATGCTTTGATTTAAAATAGTTCAATATAATTAATTATTTAATGATGCATCCATGTACATTAATCCCTTAAACTTCTTGGTTCAGTTATAGTTTTACTTTTTCCCCCAGATGTGTGTCAGGCCATTCTTTACAAAATCTACAGTTTATTTTTCTGCTTTCCACAGGACTTCATTCATAGTCATAGAATTTCAATTTAACTTTATGCTGGACTTGACAGTGATATTAGTGAGTTCTTTGTGTCAGTGAGTAGTGATGTAAAGGATTTAAACTCACTCCATTTGCTGTCTTTATGAAAATTTGAAGCTGGATGTAGCTAAAAAACACTTTTCTGCCTTCCCACCTGCTGCTGTGCCTTTTTGCAACAAATGAGGTTGCCTTGTCTTTTAAAACATTTGTGCTTTACCTTTATTTAAGAAAATGGGAATTTTCCCCATATGCCAATGGAGTATATCTGTCAAACTTGAATACAAAGAACATGTAATTCTTCCCTGTAGGTGGGAGCAGAATATTGTCACAGTATTTTCAATAATGTGTTAGAAAATATTTAGATCAAAATAGTTAAATCCTATCAGATTTAGTATGATGTTTGGGGGTATTGTTTGTCTCTTCCACAATCAATAAGGCTGAGGTCTTCGAAAAAATTGTTACATTCAAAAAATAATCATCCTTATACACAAACAAAAATTGCATGAAGTTTCCTAAGTCTAATAGTCCCAATGTTTGGGACATTTGATTTTTTAAAATATATTTCATCTTTAAGTGGATCATTTTATATGTAATGTTTGGATATTTTCAAAGGCTGTTGCATGGAAACTGAACAGACTTTTTATCAAAAAAGTTTCAGATAAAAGCCTCCAACACTGCTTAATTTTTCCACCTGAGCTAAGAGGGTAGATAAACTTGTTTGTTACTTCACATTCTGTGGTCCCATCCCTTGAAGTGTTCAAGGCCAGGCTGGGTGGGGCTCTGAGCAACCTGATCTAGTGGAAGGTGTCCCTGCACAGGGCAGGGGAGCTGGAACTGGATGAACTTTAGGGTCCCTTGCAACCCAAACCATTCTGTGATTCTGTGATTCTGAGTGGAAGCAAAAACACAGGGATAACATGATTCCCGCATTTTGAAATATCTTCTCTGAGTTGAAGATTGTTGTTTGAGTCAGGTTTGGATCAATCTTGGTTCCTTGGAGACTAAAAGAGCTGAGGCAGATTTTTGGTGTGCTGACTTCAGGAGTTTTGTGGGGAGCTTAGTTTGGTCATCCCTTGTCTCTCCCAGGAGAGGACTGCAAGGACTGAATCAGGACTCTGTGCTGCATGTTATGAAGACAATGGTGCTCAAACTGTTATCAAAATTAACATCAATGACAAAGAGGAAGAAAAAAGAAAGGCTTGCTTTAAGTACACTTAGAAATTTCTGATTCTCTGACCTTGATGAAATCCTGCTCAGGTTTGTGAAAACCCTAGCTGAAGAAATCTCAGCAGCCTCTCAGTACATTTTGAGAATGTGTGGAGGTGAATTAAGGTTTGGAAGACTGGAAAAGGGCAAACATAAGACAAATTAAAAAAGAACGTCAAAAGGGAAGTTTATGAAATGATGGGCCAGATCTTTTTGTTGGAACATGCAAGATAAAGAAATCCTACAGTACTTTTGTAGGGCACCTAAAAGAACACCAGATGAGTAAGTAGCAAATTTGTTGGCAGTATGCAGTGAGTGTTAAATCATTTGTCAGGATTTAATCATATCAGATCAATCCAAAACCTTTTTATGTGAAGTAACATGCCTTAAGGGTATAGACATGGTATAGCTAGGCTTTGCTCAGGGTCTCACATAACACAGGCAAGTTGGGGTTACTGTAGAGTGGGGACAAAGGTGTCTGGGGATGCTGCATTCAGAGCAGCTGCCAGCTCTTCGCTGTCAAACTGCTGTGATGAATTGAGGATCTAGCTTAGGCTTAGTAAGTTCAATGTTTTCATTTTAATCCAATGCCAGGTCTCTAGAATATGCTTATTAAAGCAAAAAGTGAAATGTATCTGAAAGAGCAAACAGATTGAAAGATGACAATTAATTCAGAATTATCGCAACAATTAAAAACATAATGTTGAAAACAATATAGAATTTAATTAAAACAAAAGTGTGGTTCTGCACTCAGGTGGGGATAAACAGCTGAGAAAATACAATAAGAAAAACAGAGATAAGAGAGGTAACAGTCTTGCAAAGAAGTATTTGGACATTGCAATGGGTCACAAAATGAATGTAGGTTAAGAGAATTATGCTGTGCCCTGCAAGGTTTGGGTAGCTGACAGCAGGGGGGCTACAGGGGTGACTTTTGTCAGAAGATGTCAGAAGGTGCCACCTCTGGGATAATGTATTTTAGAAGAATGCAAGAAAACCTGTGCAACTACAGCCGGAGAAAGGATTGAGAATCTGTGAGAGCAGCAGCTCTGCAGGCACCAGGTCAGTAAAGGAGAGGCAGGGGTGCCCCAGGTGCTACCCTGCAGCTCCTGGTGCAGCCCATGATGGGGCAGCTGTGCCCCTGCAGCTCCTTGGGGGAGCAGAGATCCACCTGCAGCCCAAAGGTGGCTGTGACCCTCTGGGAAGCCCATGCTGGAAGGGGCTCCTGGCAGGACTTGCTGCTCCATGGAGAAAGGAGCTCATGCTGTACCTGACCTGCTGGCAGGACTTGTGATCCTCTGGGGTACCCACGCTGGAGCAGCCTGTTCCTGGAGGAACTGCAGCCTCTGGAGGGAGCCATGCCAGAGCAGTTTGTGCAGAACTGTAGCCATGGAGAGGACTCAGCTGCAGGAGTTCATAGAGGACTGACTTCCTTGGAAGGGACCCCACATTGGAGCAGGGAAAGACTGTGAGGAGTCCTCCCCCTGAGGAGAAAGGAGCAGCAGAGACAATGTGTGATGAACTGATCACAGCCCCCAGCCCCCTGAGATGCTGGAAGGAAAAGGTGGAGGAATGCGGAGTGAAGCTGAGCCTGAGAAGAAGGAAGAGGTGGTGGTAATGTGTTTTAAGATTTAGTTTTATTTCTCATTACCCTCTTCTGGTTTGATTGGTAATAAATTAAGCTGATTTCCCCAAGTGGGTTCTGTTTTGCCCATGACAGTCACTGATGAGTGATTTCTCTCTGCCCTTATCTAAGCCTATGAGACTTTTATTATATTTTCTCTTCCCTGCCCAGCTGAGGAGGGCAATGACAGAGTGGCCTTGGTGGGCACCTGGCATTCAGCCAGGGTCAGCCCACCACACTGCTGCATAGAGGTCAAACATCACACTGGGATTTATAAACAGCAGCATAGTCCATAAAATTTGCGACATAATCCTTCTTCACAACATTGTTATGGTTTCTTAGAAGTGAAAAGCCTGGGAAAGCCTGGGAACCTACAAAGGATGGGGTGTTTGGTGTCTTTAGAACACACAAGATGTATAAATACATAAAAAGATGCAAAATAATGGCCATGAAGAGTAAGGCAAAAACTAAATCTCAAGCTGCAGACAGAGAATTTTACTTAGAATTTTAGGAGAGATAAAGGCTCTCCTTTTCTCATAGTAGGAATTGGTAGGCACTTTGGTTGCTTAAGAACATTTCACAATGCTCATCACTTAGAGGTATGAAAGAATAGGCTCAGCAAGAAGGAATAAGATAGTTTGGGAATATGATGGGTAGAATAGTTCCTTGCTATAGAAAGAAAAATGAACTAGATAATCAGAAGAGTGCCTTCTAACCAGTCTATGTTTGTGCAATTTTGTTGTCTGTCTAGACCTGGTACAGGGAATAAAAAACTATAACAGCAAATTTTCTCCTATTTTTCTTATCTGCACCATTCCCTCTTCCCTGCAGGTCTCTGACAGGTCCAGAGAGCATGAGCACAATTGCAATCACTTCTCTCATAGTGAAGAGTAATATTTCTAATGATAACAGTAATTATAAATATATATATAACATATATATATAGAAAGCACCAATCTGTGCTTGAGTGTTGAGCTGCTGGAGGGTCTGAAGGCTAAACAGAGGAATCTGGACAGGCTGCACTGATGGGTTGAGGCTGACGGTGTGAGGTTCAAACAGGCTAAGACCTGGGTCCTGCACTGGGGTCACAACAAGCAGTGTGCCTGTGCAGTGCCACAGGCTGGGGGCAGAGTGGCTGGAAAGCTGCTCAGTGGTAAAGGACCTGGGCGTGCTGGTGACAGCAGCTGAACATGAGCCACGGTGTGTCCAGGTGGCCAAGAAGACCAATGGCACCTGGGTTGTGTCAGCAGTAGTGTGGTCAGTGGGGCCAGGGCAGTGACTGCTCCCCTGTGCTGGGCACTGGTGAGGTTGCAGCTCCAACCCTGCGGTCAGTTTTGGACCCCTCTCTGCAATAAAGATGCTGAGATGCTGGGGCATGTCCAGAGAAGGGCAGCAGAGCTGGTGAAGGGTCAAAAGCACAAGTCTAATGAAGAGCAGCTGAGGGAACTGAGGGTGTTTAACCTGAAGAAAAGGAGGCTCCATTATCATTCTCTACAACTCTGAGAAAGGAGGTTGTAACCAGGTCAGTGTTGGTCACTTCTCCCAGGTAACAAGCTACAGGATGAGAGGAAATAGCGTCAAGTTGTGCCAAGGGAGGTTTAGTTTGGAGATTAAGAAACATTTCTTAACTAACAGTGTTGTCAAGTGCTGGAACAGGCGGCCCAGGGAAGTGTTGGAGTCACCATCCCTGGAGGTGTTTAAGGATGTGGCACTTACAGACATGGTTCAGTGATGGGATTGTCAGTGCTGGGTTAATGGTTGAACCTGATGATCTTCTAACCTAAGCAATTCTAAGATTCTGTATATGTTGTTGGTCAATGGTCAATGAAGCAAACAGTTTATTCAGACACCTGTACAAATGTTGGGACTCCCAAAGGTTGAACAGCTATGACTTCTACTGAAATTACTGTGAACTTCAAACTCCTGAGACTTCTGCAGTTTAGATCCTTCTCCAGAAACCTTTAATGGTCTTTAAAAGGATAAATTATTTTTATTTAAGCATTGCTTATGTTCAAATCAGAGCTGACATTTTGAAAAGTCAATGTACAATGAAATGCCAGAAAAATATTTGTTAGACTTCTTGTCATTTGTGGTCATGCTACCCCTCCTTTTTTGTGAAAACAGGAAGATATTAACCTCTTGTATGTCTGCAGTCAATGTAAGAACTCCTATTCCCTAGTGATCTTCAAAGCAAAAATACCTGGAATAAACATGAGGGCTGTGCTATGTCATAAAGAGTCATGATTCTTCCTTTAGCACAGACTTTAAGAAAAGCAAGCAAACTGCAAACAAAGACCATGACAGCCTTTCTTCCTGATGTCTGTACAGTGTATTGGTGGATCTTTCTTTTGATGCTGCAATAGTAAATAACAGATTTTGCTGTATGCTTGGAAGACTTCAAAGCTTCCTGATGCTTTCAATTTTATTAAAATGTTCCACAGCCAGGTTTGTTCAATATGTTTTTTGCATTTCATTGGCAATATCACTCACTATCTGTGCTTTGAAATGTTAGTGGTTTGTTTTTTTTTTTTTTTTTTTTTTTTGTTTGCTTGTTTGTTTTTGTTGTTGGTTCCTTGTTTTCATTTAGTTATTTGACCATACTACTACCATTAACAGCCAAATAAATGATGAGAGAGAAAATACTAAACCCTGCAAGGTGTTGCTATTGCTCTGAAATAATTACTGCAGGAGCACTGGTGGCCACGAGATTCTTCAAAGGTGAGTAGCTGGCAGCTGGATAATAAACTCTGTTCTGAATCAGTCTCTGTTTAGATCTCTGATGGAGAGGGTGAAATGGGCTTGTTATTTCCCTTTAATGGTGTGTATGAGGGCCAGATGCAGCTGAATTCTTTGCACATAGCAGATTGCAGAGACGGCTGCCTAGCTATGGGTGGGTTCTGCAGTTATGATTTGGCATTTCTTTCCCCCAGCGGATGCTGGGGTACAGTGAATATAAATGTCTATTTCACCATGTGGAGCTACAAAGTGTTCCCAGCACTGGCTGGGGAATGAGTGCAGAGATGAGAGGCTCTGTGCTGGGACTGTGGCTAAAGAAGAGCTATAAGGTTCCTCAGAAATCTGCTGCTGCTGTCTGCCCTTTCATTCACTGTGGATGCCACAGTTCTCTGGGTAATTGAAGACACCATCTGACATAATTCTGAAGTATTTTCATAGTAATTGCTCCAAATGTTGGTAAACAAGAGTGAATTCTCAGAACTGTTTTAGGTACTACACCTTTTTTTTTGCCATTTCTGCTTACTAAATCAAGCAGCCTGAGGGGTCAGAGACAGTTGTGCAAGTCCTCATGTTATACATGGAATGACTTTCCTTTTCCAGCTGTTGCTGAAATCTTAAAATTATGGGAATATTTGTTCAGGGCAGGCCTAAGCCACAAAGATTTTTGTGGGTTTGGACAAGCAGTTTGTCATTTTGGAAATTCTTTTAAGGATGAGTCTGAATTTTTGATTTGGACTAAACTCTAAATTTTATTCCCACTTCTATTTTTATTCTCTCATGAAAGGACAGAATATATAAAAAAACCAAAATAACAAGTTCAGACAGGAATAATAAAAAAAAAATAACCACTATTTCCTTCTTCCAAATTTCCTTTTATGAGGAGGGTATGTCTCTGAACGTCTGCAAAAGTTTTTGTGAACAAAAGATCTATTGGAACTCTACTTTGGCTCCAGTGTTCTGGAGTTCAGTGTTCTTTCTACAAACCTCTTGCTGTTGTGATGTCCAGGCTGTCCTTCTTCTGTGTATGTCATACATAAGTTCTTCAAACAAAAGCATCTCATACAGTCCACAGATGTGTTACTGATACATGCTTTGATGTGATTCTTCAATCTGCTTGTTGTTCCTCATATCTCAGGAAGAAAGACATTTGTTGAAATGTGAAGATGGTTATTTCAAAATGTGTAAAAAAAGGGAATGGAAAAACAAGCCAGCATTTGAGGGTAGAACTCCTAGGATTATGGGATAGGTAACAAGGACATCTAGAATAGAAGCTCTCATTACCAACATTTCTGGAAGGAAAACCATAAGATCATGCTTAAACATTTAAGGCTGACTCTAACTCCAAGGGATTAGGCTGATATCTTTATGGAAGCAGATTATTTTTATCTTTTATTAAAGCCTTCCCTGAAGCATCTTGTGATTGTCATGAATAGGGACAAGATATTGTAATAGATCAGCATGAGCTGAGGTGACTTTTACTGGGCTATGCAGTCCCTCCTACAACTATGGCTGATCAGAGAAAAAGAAAACTGAAAGGAGCCCTGAAAGGGATAGCAAGGGGTACCTCTGCTATCCCTTGTACAGTTTTGCTACAAAATGTCTTCCCAGTAAATAACAATATGTTCCATTTTTCTCTCTCTTTTTCAGACAATTGCATCTTCTATCTAGAAATTATCTCTAAAATATCCCAGTAATGGAATTCAGCATGGTGGTTACCAGTAGGCACTGTTTTACAAGTGCAGAAGAAAACTGATTTGGAGTGAAATGGACTTTTCCAGACACTATCTTTAATATTTAACAGGTGATGTGAGCACTGATTGTTGCTGCTGACACTGATGTGAAAGCATGGAAGATGTAGAGCTGCTTTCCCTGTCTGCTGCTGAGAAAGTACTGGGAGCAGAACCTGGTCCTTGGTGAGCTCCAAGGGCAAGGAAACAAGGAGGTTCTTATCCCCAAATTCCTTGACTATCTCGTACATTTTTAAAAAGTTCCACAGTGTCTAAGGGAGAGGAATCTATGGACTCAGAGAGTCAAAAGCACCAACCAGAGTGGGCACAGAAAACCAGCAGGGCAAGTCCCTGTTTTGTGCAAGCCCTTGCCCCACCTCCTCAGAGGTTTTTCTGTCTACTACTATCAGTATCTGGTTATCAGCAAAAGCATTGCTCTGTCCTCCTCACAAGCTGCTTATCACCAGAGGTGGGAGCTGCACATACATATTCCAGCCCTTCCCCCACAAATACTTCTCATTAAGTGTGACAGGCTTCTGAAGAAGTATTGTTACTTGTAAATAAAATATGGTTGCTAAGAGACACTATGATTAACATGCTGACAATACAACCTTCTTTGATTGTTTGGGCACCAATTGTCTGCTTCTGTAATCAGTGAGGAAATAATTTTTGGAGGAGATTTGTCAGGCTGAGAAAACTAGTTTTTTTTTAGTTTCTTTTAAAATTAAATTAGAGTCTAGTGTTTCCATACAAAGAAAGGGTCTCCAAGCCATAACTCTTCTATTTATTTTTTTTTGGCACATCATGAGTTTTGTGTTTCTGTTTATGTTAATTTTTCAGCTAGGAAAATAAGGTTAGCGTTAATAATGTATCTGTCAAAATATTCAAATAAAGAAAACTGGAAGCTTGGGCTCATTAAATTTTCATCTATAAATTCTATATATTAATTTTCTTTTTGCTAGCTCTAGTCTCATTTTGAATTTCTCTTACTCTCAAATTCTTCCAGTTATTTAGGACTTTTGAAATTAACTTTTTTGTTCTACATCTACAAACCACTCACACCATTATTCCTGTACAGAGCAAGGGATTTGAGTCTTCTTTTCCATTAGGGGGAGACAGAAAATGGTGGTGATCCTTCTTTTTCCAGTAGATTGCCTCTGCTGCTAATGGGTAAGGCGTGGTGAAAGGAGATGAGCACGCAGAACTCATCCTTCTCAGGCTGAAAATTACCCTTCTCACCTCCTGTAACTGGATGTGTAGCTGCACTTGCATATGTTGTAACAGATGGTGTTTCACTGGAGAATGGCTGGAAACGGCACCTTCCTACCAATGTTTCTGCCTGCTGTGTGTATTTAGAGTCATGTCTTCTTACTACAGTGTTTAAAAAGAAGTTGGATTGCCTATTAGCCTTGCAGAGCCAACTGAGAGATGATGGGTGGCATCTCTTTTCTCCTAATGTTAATGGTATTCCAAGCACAAAGCACCTGTGCTACAACATGGAAACAATGGTTCTGCACAAATATCTGTGTAGGCACAGCCTGCAGGCAGTGAAGACGCCGGCTGGAGCCCAGTTCAGCCTGGATGCCCTCTGTGGTGGTGACAGATACAAAGATGAAAATCCCTCTTCTGAGACCTTGCAGTAAATGTTCATTTCCAGAACTTCAGAAAAATAAACTTATTGTACTTTTATTTCCATTTGGGGATGGACTAAACCATAAGTTTTGTAACACAACACCTGTGTGTTCAGTGTTCTTGTGTAATAAACATGGATGATTATGCCACAAGAGAGAAGGGGGCCTTGGAGTAGCTGTACCCATTAAGAATAAACTTAAATGCCTAGGTGTTTACCTACTGTTTGAAAAGCTCTATGACTTTCAGAAGGAGCTGAATGCCCTAGAAGATAAGCAGAAGAGTAAAGAAAATAGGTGATTTGTAGTCTGTCGAGATGTACAAAGAAAGGTAATGCTTTTGCTGTTAAACACACAGACACAAAATCAAATTTCCCCTTCCACCAAGTGCAAACAGATTACATCTAACCAGTGTAGCGTTACTTAAATAAATGTTCCTGGGTTCTATTGGACAGTTGGCTGAAACCCTGAGGTGTGATATTTGAGCACAGTCATTGGCAATGTTCATATCTGCCCACAGAGTAGTTATGCTGAGTAACATAGGTAATCCTGGTTATCCTATGGCACATATGTATTGGGGGTAGAGAAGATGGTATTCTTGGTTTGACAGATTTCAAGGCCAGAACGGTGGCCTATGACTGTCTAATCTAAACCCCTCCTCATGCTGGAGATGTAATTTGTCTGAAAAGCTGAATTATACCACGTCAGAAAACTGCTTAAACCCATCTTAACAACTCACACGAACTATGAGCTGGTACCTCGTAAAATTTCATTTTCTATGTTCTGTCTTATTTAATTTTCTATGCTGTGTCTTATTTCAAGGTTAAATTTTCTAACTCCAGCTTCCAGTCATTATGTCTAATTATGATTTTGTCAGCAGGTTTGAGAACCATGCTATTGGATGGTGTTTTCATGTGTGAGGATCTGTACAAACACCTCAAGTCAGCTTTCAGCCTTCTCTGTTAAATTAAGTTGAACTCCTTAAGACTCACATCTTAATATTTGTTTTCCAGTCTCTGGTTTAAGCTGTGTGGGGTTTAATTTTTTTTTTGTTTGTTTTTTTGGGCGTTTTTTTGTTTGTTTGTTTGTTTGTTTTTGTTTTTGTTTTTATTGTTTTCTATGTTTGTGTCATTTCTGTGTTATTGTGATTTTTATGTTCTTCTGGAACATCTGAGTCCAGTCCTAAGTGTCTTACGGTAGTGGAAGTTTTAGAACAGCAGTAACACCTCCCTACTTGTATTTGACAATCACATTTCATATAACCAAGGATCATAGTAACCATTTTGTCAAAGCATTACTTTGAGAGCCTATTTTGTGATGATTATCCACAATGACTCACGAGCCCATTCCTGAGATACTGCTTTCCAAAAGAGAGTCTCACTGTACCTATGACTTGTATTCCTGGTCCCCAGATGCATTGTTTTGCATTGTTCTGCATTTGAGTGTCCTTAAATTAATTTTGTTGAATTTAACTGTTTTAGCAGAGATTTCAGGTAGTTCTGCATCAGGGCCTCATCTTTGCTACCTACTACCTTGCTCTGTTTTGTTCATATGCTCTTTCTCTTCCATGGCTTCTTCCATAAATGGAGCAATGGCTATTTGGGGGAAACTTGTAGAAGCACTTGTGCTTGCTGATTTCTTTATTGCCATTTTTCTGAACGCTGTGAGATATTTTAATTTTTCTAATGTACAGCCTGTTAATTCTGCACAATTCAAGAATTTTTAAAGCCAAAGTGTTTTGTGGCACTAAGTCAAATGCCTTAAAAATGAAGAATGCTGTGCCAACAAATTCACCTTTACCAACAGGGCCTCTAATCCTGTCATAAAAAACTGTTTATTTGACAAGATTTACTTTCTACAAAACCATGTTGAGCGGCACAAATTATATGTTTTGCATCTGTTTGTTGATAGAATCCTCATTTAACTGTTCCATGCACATCAGAGAAATTTTTCAATGGCACCTAGGTTATTTCTTTTTCCCCTTAGTAAACAGTGGAATGACTTTGTTTTCTAGAAAATTTCTGTTCCCACCTTTATCTATATCTATATTTTTTCTATATCCCAACTTTAAAATTAAACTAGAAATATTATTTAGCCCTTAAAAAAGTTTGTACCTAAGTTATAATATGTGTTTAAGATGTTTTATTTTTATGTTATGTTATGCTAGTATTTCGGTAGAGACTAAGCTTAGTTAGAAAAGGTATAGAGCACTTTGTTTTAGATATCAAGGTGTATTTGCGACAAGTGTTTCACTTTCCTATATTGCTGTCGAGAATTCTTCCATCTACATCTCCTGAAACACAACTTACAGCTAATCTAACATCACCTTTTCTCCTAATACCTATGAACATTAATCCTCATTTCTGAAGCCCTAGCTATACCTAACATTGAAGTTTTTCAATTAATTTCCAGAGAAGTCACCTATATTTTAAGTTGTTCACCATTCATTTATTTCCTATTTATCCATTTTACATATAATTTTTTGATATTTCAAATCTCATTTTAAAACCACTGGCTTTCTTGTTTTAAGAAAGAAACTTGTGAAATCATCTTAAAGAACCAGGAATGGCGTTCCTCTCTCCTTTCAGATTTATCAGTTTTAAACTCCTATATTTCAGCAAACCTGAAAAGTTCTGAAATTTTTTATTGAGAGAAATAACAACTACTAGGGGGCAATTTAATTGATTTATCTTAGAGATCTCTTTTAGGTTGGGATGAACTGCCTAATGGAACTGCTGATTTCTCCCCCGAGGTACCTAAGTTAGACTTAATGCTTCTGAGTTTTAGATATCTGTGTTATGGTGTACAAATCCCCCCTTTCTTTTTAGTAACAAACTGATCCAGCTGTCCAGAAAACATCCCTGAAGTTAAGATTGCCCATCTTAAACCAGGCTTTCTTTCTGCATCCTCAGGAGGGGATTTTAGGGAGGCTGAAAATGCATGCCCATCACTAATTTTTCTCTGCTAATCCATAATCATTCAATGTTCTGTGACTGAATCATAACAATGAGTGACAGCCACCTCCACCTTTTCCCCAGCTGTTATTGAGCCTTTCAAAACTGGCATGGAAACAGTTTTTTGACTATGAAACATTGATTCTTTATAAGTGCAGTTCTGTGACTCTGGTTGGAATATGTCAGTGTTTTTGCCATGTTTGCACATGCAGCCTGTCTGTGCTGTCCATCTGGTTTAAGCAGAGCAGCAAATGATGCTGGGGTGTATCACTGGACCTACAGAACCTTTCAGCCTGTTCCTACTGCTTCTTATCATGTGGCACAAAGGTCTCAGTACATGCATCCATGAGAATTTTACTGGAGGACATGTGCTTGGAGGCAGTGGTGCAGCCATGGTGGAGGCTGGGGTGTGTTCCAGCTGATAAAAGCCTGCAGGGAGGCAGGATTCATTCTCTCAGGCTCAGCTGGGGGGTAAATACAACTTCTGGCTCCCAGATCAGAGCTGGCCTAGGGGGTGAGTACACTGAGTTGGCTTTTGCCAGGAAAACACTATGTAGACACAGCCCATGCCTGACTAATGAAGGAAGTGATGAATCTTTGGTTTTTGATTCCTTCACAGATTCTGGTAATTTGCTGTTATTTCTGCTTAATCCCACAAATAAGCAGTAAATGCAGCAATAGTCTTGGCCATAGGAGAGGATACAGAACACCTCTTTCTAACAAGACCTGCTTTCTAATGTTGTTCAATTTTGATTTCTTTTTGATCAGCTAAGATCAGCTAGATCAGCAAGATCAGCTAGATCCTGCCAGCTCTACACCAGTTACACAGTTTTGGTGCTGATAGTTCAACAGGCTGCTGTGTTTATCTCCCAGTTCAATTCTAAGATTTTCCTTGCCTGCTGTCTCTGTAGCCAGCCCTTCTGGGAAACTTTGTTCTTGTACGTATTTTATCAGTTCTACTTCGCGAGGCCTCTGGTATGACTTTTGAATCCCTGAGTGTAGAAGTTATTCAAGCACAACCATTTTCAGATCCTTGATTCTCAAAAACCTTGAGCAATTTAGGGGCAAATGGTCTTGGAAGAAAATAGACACATGGATTTAATAATGTTTAATAATGAAATGCAATTTTTGAAATCACTGTTTATTTTGAATAATGTCCATTAATTTTTTGAAGGTGTTTTCATCACATTGCTTCTTAGGCATGTGGTGTGATTCTGGGAACTGTCGTGTGCAGGGCCTGGAGCTGGACTTTCACGACCCTCATGGATCCCTTCCAGCTCAGGATAGTAAATGATTCTATGATATTTCTCTTATTATAGAACTCTTTTGAAGGTGGACCCAGGCATAATTCAGAATCTGTCTGACTGGTGTGGATTTGTTCCATTAGAAAACGTGTTTATGCTCTGTTGCATTTTTCTGTGTCCTGATGGCTCCTTAAACTCTGTTTTCCTTATTTTTGTTTTATTTTATATACGATTTTTCTTTGGCTAAACTCTGGAAAGAATGTCAGTCCTCTGGCTTATTAGTGCATCCAATTATAATTTCTAGCAGTGGACACGCTCTTTTTCAAACAAGCTGATATTTAATAGTCAGGTAATAATCAGTACTCAGGTCTGATGGCCAAAACAAACATAACTGGTCAATGTGTTGTCTTTCCTGGAAAAATAACAGGATGCTTTTCTCTGCCTCTGCATTTCATTGATGCTGACCTGTTGCGTGTCTTAAAAACACATCCATCACACGTCAGGTTTGCTTTTTCATTCTTTTCTTGACCATACAAGGACACTGCCTAGGCATTTCACATTCCAACCTGGAACTTCACTGCCTCCCCAAGTATAGTTCCCTAATTGTAGGATAGAAATAAAAGTATCTTGCCCTCTGTATACAGGAAAGTAAGATTTAACACTGAGAAATATTTACAGAAATCCAATTTGTTTCATTCCAATTCTTACCCATCTGAGTCTTCTCAGTGATTTTAATATTATCTCCAATACACTCTATAGTTACATTTTGGCACAGAAGTCCTGCCTAATGCATTCAACACCACCTTCTAATTTTTAGTAGCCTAGAATATTTTTCTTTTCTTCAGTCAGAACATTGACCATCTTCCTCAATATGAGAAATTCTGTCCGGGTGCCATGTATTAGGTTCTGTTTTGTCGGGCCAGGGTTTTATGAGCCCTTAAAAGGGAACCTAATACACCCAAGGATAGCTTAGCTATTACCTTTGGAGGCAAATAATGAGCAGGATGGCTTCTGCTGCAGTGTTAGAAACAGAAAGGTTTAATAAAAGGAAAAACAATAAACAGAAAATCCGATCCAGGTACAGAGGTCTGAGCCTGGTAGAAACACGTTCACAAAAGCCTCATGGTTTCTTTGTTCTCTCTTTTTCTACCTTATGGCCCAGGCGGGACCTTTTGGCTTCCATCCAATTAGGTGACCCCAAGGTTTTAGTGAAGTCTCTGGGGTCCTATAAGGTGGCTTTTCACCTGATCGTTGGGAGAAACTTCTGGGCTTCCTTCCTTTTTTGGGGGACAAAGGCTAATTTGCCCCTCTCTCATTGGGGGCATCCCCCTACACTCCTTCATTCAACAGCACCTTCTAATTTTTAGTAGCCTAGAATATTTTTCTTTTCTTCAGTCAGAACATTGAAATCAGTAATTCTTCCAAATCCAGTGAGTAATCCCACAAATCATGTTCTCACAATCAAAAGTAGATCCTAGGCAATATGCAGAATAAACACAGTAGAACTCCTTTCCCCTGACTCTGGAGGGATTTGTTTTCTGTGAATCATGAGCTACCAAATATCAAATAATTATTTGCTAAATAATAAAAGGGAAGATTAAGCAATCTCTTAAGCTCTGATGAGTCTTGGGAGCACAGTGCCTGACTATTAAATACCACAGTGTTGGTGTGATGATGCTTAAGTCACTTCGTGAATCTGTCCCAGTGTCAGTGTTGTTGCTGAAGTCCCTATGAATACTTATTTATCCTGTGTCCTACCCATGAACAGAGAAATAGAAGCTTCATAAAGATGGAATTGTGTAGGCTTCTAGGAGAAGACAGGAAGGTCCACAGAAAAGAGTGAACTGGAGTTTGTGTCTCACTTAGCAAATTTGGAATGCTCTCATCAGGCAGGAAAGGTGAAGGTGAGGCTCAGAAAGGGGATGTTGGAGTCCTGCTCTAGACTGTGACTAAGTGGCATGATTTACTCTCAGGACAGAGAAAATGCTAATGTGAGCCCTCCGAGGGAAAAAGGAGTTCTTACATCATTGTAGTATGCCACTAAAAAGAAAGTTTTACTGCTTTCTCCTGTCTCTGTCATTGGGGCTGGATCGAAGGATGTTGTCACACTTGTATTCCCCTGGGACCCAGCCCACTTACAGACACATTGGAAAACTATTACTGTGTGGTATGAGCTTTCCTACTCTGACTGAAGACTCTGTAGGGATAAGAACTGGAGTCCTGTGGGGAATAATCATGTCTCATTCTTTTTTCTTGCCACGTTATCTGGAAGGCCATGAAATTTCTCCCTTCTTACACAGACTTCCCCCCAGAATTGCTATATTTGTCCCTGTAGGCAAATATTTACACTGCAGTTTTTAAGTTATTCTCCAGTCACCCTTTGATCCTGTGGCTCTGGAATAGTCTGTCCCATCCCTTAGTCCACACTCCCATGAGACAGGGAGCTTGGGTCAGATGAGGACTGAGAAATTTACACACCAAAAAATTAACCCTTACTGTTGAAGCTCAGGTCAATGTCTTTGATGTTGGATTTCCTTGTTCTGCTTATCATTTCCTCTGGAAGGAAGGTCAATGCCATGCACTGCTTTGGATAGCTTATCACTTGATAGGGTTTGTGCTCACCTGCACAGAGCCATCTCTTCTTTTGCTGCAACTGTGCCTACAGTGTGATTGGCACCATGTTGTAAATAATTAGTGAAAGTAATGATATAACTCCCTGTGGTAATCTCATCCTATTTAGGATACAACTACAATCTGAACTTCAATAACACCTTTGACATAATCAAACATCCCAGAGCCCTTTACAAAGCCATAAATTACTCACCTGTAAAGTAATGACTGCAGGGAATTACAGCAGGCAATGAGTCCATTGATCGGTGCTGGTACAAAATGAAGGAGAGGACGTACAACAGAGGCCACTCCACAACTCTCTTCCTTTGGAAATTTCCATAGTGCCTTTAATTTCTGCATGCATCTCTTTTCTTCCCCACAGAGACACAAGAGGAGGAAGACCACCTTGCTCTGACAGTCAAGGACACCTTCATCCATGCTGAGCTGTAAATCCCATCTGAAAGTGATGGGATTTCAGGCAGGACACAAATGTATGAGCTTATAGCCTGCAGGGAAAACTGCTCTTTAGCCAGTGATGCAAATAAACAAGTAAGTCACTTCCTTAAATTTGCATGGGCCCCTTCTGAAAGGAGGGTTTTACAGCTGCTTTTAAACAGAAAATAGCAGTGATTGCTTTGGACACCTCAGATGATGCACTGCACGCAAAATCAGGGCTACATCACCTCCTACCTCCTCCTAAGAGACCTTCTCTATGGTTCAGAGTTGTCCTCACATTATTAGGTCAGTAGGAATTTTCTCTTTTATCAATTTCATTTAAAATTAACCCCAGTTCTAGAAATCTTAATGTAAGAAGTCCATAATTCCATAAACACTCTGACTGACAAAAATGGAATTATTTTCGTAGGCAACTCAGTGTCAGAAATAATTGTTTAATCAAGAATTTTATTATTTATATGACGATAATGAAAAATAAGGATTAAATTATTTCTGCTGTTAAGAATACCACTGTGATTAGGAAATGTTTTGTATTACATGAAAAATCTCAGGGTATTTTTTTAACCTGAAGGAAGACAATGGGATCAAACTTTATGTTTGTAACATAAATACATATTTCTTAGCACCACCTGGAGCTCTTCTTGGTTTTGTTGTGTTCTGGGGCTACATGTTTATTATAGTCCTATTCTGGATTCCCAGAGTATTACTGCACTTGTTATTGTGGTGCCAGCTTGACACCATTGGGACTACCTTATGGATGCCATTGAGTGTGGATTTGAAAAGTGCTGCCTCTGAGATAACAAATATTTTGGCAAGATGGGAAAGTTACAATAGCAAATATTTTGCCTGGTTCTCAAAGGTATACTGCAGTTTTATAACTTGTGCCTGAGTTTTAAACTGTTTCGTGTTCTTAATTGCTTGTCTTGGGTATTGGACATGTTGATGGACTGAAAGCCATGGGGACTTCTCGTGGAGAAAGACAGCAATGTTTGGTCCCAAAGGCTTAATTTTGAAATCCAGCAGAACTGTTGTCCTTGCTCTTTGGATATGACAAGTTAAAAAGAGATTTATACTGAATTTAGAAGGCATGTTTTGATGAAATAGGGCTGCTTTGGAATAACACACAAATAGAATAGTTTAAACAATCATAATTTTAAAAATAGGTTTAATTGGATTATTTCTTGTAGTCTGATCCAAGGAATATTGAAGACTGCAAGACCATTTCTACTGGATTCTGTGGGCTGAATGGATCCTTAAATGTTTGTAGAAGATAGGGCATGTTTCAGGAGCTCCCTGCTGAGCTGTGTACAGTGTCTCAAAGCAGGTGCAGAAGGGACAATTAGGCTTCCACTGGACAGGTTGTCACCACTGTCCTCCTCCTTGGGCTGTCCTCAACATTGCAGCTTGTTTGAAGCAAAGCTGATCTTGGCAAAAACCAAGTGAAAAAAATGAATCTGCCTACTCTTCCATCAACTGATGTGTGTTTTTCATTCTCATTTCCAGATTTTTTAGTAGTTGATCTTATACTCTGTGTCAGATACATTACAAACTTTGACAGGAGCAGGTATTGCAATTCCATGGCACTTTGAGGATTTTTGTCGTGTTTTTCTAGCTATGAATTAGTCACAGCATTTACAAATATTTTCATTCAACAGCTTTGCCTTTATTTTTTAATATTGATAAATTTCTTTTTCTTTGCAGTCTAATGTCAACAGAACAGACAAAAATGTAACCCTTTGAATACTGACTGATAAGGATTATGAGCCCTTCTCTCCTGAAATCATTCCAATGAGAGCTTTAAGTTCTAGCTCCTGAAATGTGATAATTTTCGTTGCAAATTGCTTGGTTACATATTGGTGCTGGTTTTGCATTCTGCAAGGAACCATGATGTTGCATTTATTAGCATCTTCCTAATTGTCCTGAGTTAGTATGCATTTGGTATCCTCTGTGGGGAGATCTAGCTAATTAGAATAGCACCAAAGAGAGATTATTACTGTGTTTCATATTTAAACAAAGAAGCTCAACACCCTTTTATATTTCAGTGAAAGTGATTTAGAAATTATTAAATCCAATGAAATAAGATAGATACAAAAATTTTTATCTAACAGGAAAAGAGATAGTTATCGAAACTAGAAAAAGGATTGCTTTTGGTACATGGGAAAACAGATTTAAATTGCTGTGTAGTATAACAGTTCCAATTTTGCAAGATGAAAAATGATTGTTTCACTATTGCCTTGCCTACTTTTGTTTTTTTCCACCTGGTCTATCCAACTCTATGTTTAGAAAGTAGTCTCTCTGGGGCAGGGAATTACATTTTTTTATTAAATATGTGTCAGGCATGCAGGACAGAAGGGCCCCAATTCTACACCCTGCAGCTTTGTATGTGCAACATAAGTGATAAATATAGAGCTATATCATATCAATCAGCAATACTATAGAACTATGATTTATTGTCAAGTCCTATGTTTATTTTGCATTTAAGGTGGGGGAAAATCAAATGCAAAATTATGGTGTGGAGAACAGCTGTTTAGGCAAAATAATGTATAAAAAATAAGCAAATCATTGCACATTTCTGTGAAAATGCTGTAGTGGAGCAATGAATGTTTGCATCTCTTTCTAAACTCCAGACAACTCTTTCATCACTTACCTAAATTACTAGTGAGATAGTAATTTAGGTAAGGGTGGGTACCACGCTCACCTCCAATGAACAAGCATTTCTGAGCATGGGTGGGTGAAAAAAGTTCACTACCCAGGGCCTTCCAAGCCAGTCAGGGAGATCTCTGATGATTTTATTTGCCCATGGATTGAAACTCAGGAAATTATTTGTACTTCATAGCTATCATGTTCTTGGATGATTTTTAGATAACTTAGACCTCGTTCTTAGAGGATTGACCATGAATAACTCGTGTCAGGACAAATAGTGATCCTGTAAAGAGAACAGGGAAGAAAAGTGGTCAGCACAAGCACTGAACAGCACTCTGTTGTCAAAAAGAATGGTATGACTGACCCTTTGAGCATAAATAGTGAAACACTTACTGGGAGAGGTTAGGTAGACCTGAATTGGAAAGAGCATCACATGTAGCAGATATTTACCTGTTTTTAAGAGAATGTTGAAAAACTAAGATGACATAGAACAGACCCAGAAAAATGAGGTGAAAAAGCAGCTGGCCTGCTTCATGAAGTGGAATGTACAGCACATGTTCAGCAATGTAAAGAGAATGCCTGATATTATCGGTCCAATGGCTCTTAAAAAAATAATAAAAAAAAAAGGTTGTAGATGTTCTTGACTGAAATAAATTTTTGTCAGGGATACGTTCCGTAATCCATTAAATATTTTTGTGCATTTTTGAGGCAAACAACTGGGCCAAAAAAGGTATTCATAGTAAAGGGATAAAAAGGTATTTTTATGTAAGTCAGGATATTTAATCAAAAGGTATTTTTTTTGTCTGAAAGCTGTGGTTCTGATAAACCTTTCAGAAACCACAAACTGTGTTTGAATCCACAAACTGTGGATAGAGGGTTCTGTATCCTACTAAACATTGCCTTAGCTAATCAGCTCTTCCAACCCCTATTTTTAATCTTTAAAAATGTTAATTGATCACCATTCTGATAATTTCCAGGCTAAAGACTTTTTTTCTTTCCAGTGGACACATAGTGATTAAATGCTCAGGAGGAACAAAATGCAATTATGCATGTTTTCATTCCTCCATACATGCTAATTAGAACAGATAAAACTTTTGCTACAGCATTTATAGTATTTGTGGGGATAATGTATCTGAGCGATAAGAAGGGACAATATTTCACAATAATTTAAACATGAAGTATTTTACATAATGCATCCATGGGGAATGGTTTGGTTATCAGATGCTGAGGCAGCAGTGTATTTATGAAGCATTGTAAAAACACATACAGCAATGGCAGACTGCAAATCACAGCAAGTCACCCAAGTAATGTCATAGCTCCTGGTGGAAAGCTATCAGGACTTGGTGGGTCTGAATTGTGACACTACCTGGAGATGCACAACCAGCACCTGCTAGGTCATTACAAAACTTGTCTGGAAATTTTATGCTAGGTCTAAGAGGAAGGAATGGGAGAGAATTGTCAGAAATTATGACCAACTTTCAGAGTTTTGTCATCTGTGATAAATCTCTTTCTATAGTTAGAGGATCTCCTTTATTGTAAGGATTAAAAAAAGAGAGGAAGGAGAAAGAAAAAACCCTGAGAGCTGAGGAAGCCTTATGAAACTTAACTTATGCTGTATTTTCTTTTCACTTCAAATCTACTTAAATTCCTGGGATTGCTGTAGTATCTTTTAATTTAGTCTGACTGTGGAGAGATTGTATTTTAGACTGACAGTTTAACTCTTGAATAAAACGAGAGATGTTTCTTTTCGACATTTATCTTTAAATCAATGAGGTTAATTGAGCACTTGTTAGAAAAATGTAAGGGAAATCACTTTGCAGTATTTTACTTTTATCCATGAAAACACTAAATGAATACATGGTCTTGTTACTCATAAATCCTGAATTGGAGACATTCCATTGAACTGTTAATTTCTATTTTGAAGTATAACTCCTCCCCCTTTTGTAATCCAAGATTGTTATACTGGTAAAATGAGAGAGAAAAATACAATGAAGAATGACAAAGGAACAGTAGAAATGTGAATGGGGAATGCAGTGGGGAAAATAATAACAAAGGACAACATGAGAGAGTCTACTTAATAGTCCTGAATTAAATTAATGTGGTAATGAAATGAAGGAAAAAAAATAATATTTGCTTTAACATGTGTAAAAAAAACCCCCAAACCAAAGAAAAAGTAGATTTTGAGTGTACTCTTTGGCTACCCTTGTTTGCCAGATCCTGGTACACTGTGACCCTTCATAAAAAATCTATTGCAATGTTTTGAACATCCAGTTTTGGTACTGTGCACCATACAGAACCTTTCAACCCTGTCCCCATAGCCTTTGCATGTGGCAATAACCCAAACTGGAAACATTATAGAATGTAATTATTACAACAGTACCTAAAGGGGTAAGCCAAAGAAGAACTTCTGATAAAGGCATGTCATGACAGGATAAGGGAGAATGGGTTTAAACTGACAGAGTTTGGACTTAGATATTAGAAGAAATTCTTTGCTGTCAGAGTGAGGCCCAGACAAGTTGTGGTTGCCCCATCTCTGGAAGTGTTCAAGGCCAGTTTGGATGGGGCTGTGAGTGACCTGGTCTAGTGGAAGGTGTCCCTGCCCATGGCATGGGTTTGGAATGAGACAATCTTTAAGGTCCATTCTAACCCCAAAAATTCTGTGATTCCATGATTCCATGCAAATACTGCTGTGCTGCATCACAGACCACGCAAACACTGCTCTAGTCAGCTGCAGAGACTGCATGTCATTCCATGCACTTTGAACAGAAAAAAACCTAACAAACCCACTAAATATTTGTTAAACTTTTGAATTCCATGTTCTAATGCTTGGCACCACTGAGAAGAGCCTGCCTCTGATCTCTGGACACCCCTGCTTCAGGTACTTGTATATATTGATGGGCTCCTCCTACTGAGGAGCCCAGAACAGGACACAGCACTCCAGATGTGTGATGGTGGGCACACAACTGATGCCAAAGATGGTGGCAGGCATCAGCCCTTTATTATTCCCCATTACAGCTTTTTATACCTCTTTTCTCACACGCATAACACCTTCATGCCCTTCTACTCTTTTGTGATTGGTCAATACCATCAGAATTCCACGCTTCTTCTCCTTCAGTGCTGTTCACCTGTCTTACACAGCTGCACCACATTAGGGATGAGGCTCGTCCACAGCCCCATTCCTATTCCCCCACAATCTATTCTCCCACAGATGTGGCCTCACTAAACCTGAGTAGAGGGGTAGGATCACCTCCCTCGACCTGCTGGCACTGCAGTTCCAGTGTTATCTTCCAAGAGGAATGGATCTGGATTCCTGCTTCCTTTCCTCCTCCTCAACCTGCACTCCACCACTGGAAATTAATGTGCTTAGAGATGGTAGTGGTGTCAAAAATTAATTACATTTCTTTCAGACTGTCTTTCTCACTAAGCATGATGGAAAAATATGTTTCCTAAAATAACTTTTGGAGTCAATAAAAGGAAGTGGTAGCAGTGTTTAAAGTTCTGGAAAGGTACTGGATGGTGACAAGATATCAGGACTGGATGGCATGCTCAGGGAATTTAAAGAAAATGCTGTCAAAATAGACATAATCCCTCATTAAATTAATCAACCCCAGCTGAGGAGTTTGATGGAGAAAGTATAAGCACCTTTTAAAAAAGTGTTAGAAATTGTAGATTTCAGTTTTTCTCCAGTATTAAAAGAACATTTGAATTATAAATGAAGATTTATTTTGTTTACAAAATCTCTTGATTGGTATAAAAAGGTAAAGCTAAAGAAATATGGCTGCCATAAAAGAAAATCATGCATCTCTGACAAGTAATTGAACAGACCTGTAGGCAGAAGAAGGCAGTTATTATAACTAATTTGGAATTTCAACAAGCCATTTATGAAACCCCTTGAAGAAGGCTTTCAAGGAAATGAAGTAGCCCTAATACATTAGAGGTGAATGGCACTTAGGTGCCAGAAACTGCTTAAGTGACAGAAAACAAGGGGCAAATCATTTTATGCTAGATGGGATGACTCACCTTGTGGAAGTGCTTCATGGAGATCCACTCTCTCAAGGGACTCTCTGTGACTAGTCTGGATTGCATATTCCACTTTTAGGTGGGCAAAACATATGATGAGTTAAACTTCACCTCTACCTTTGAATATAGAAACCCACTATGTTCTGCATAGTTTGATATATCAGTTATTAATGAGCTAGTGAAAAGATGAACAGTGTAAAATGATAACACTTGAACGTGATGCAATTATTACACTGGAGAGAAATGAAGAATTCAATGTTCAGGACTGTTTGTTTAGGTATTAAAAATGTAAATTAAATTTCAAATCCAATTGAAAAAATAGAATAATTTGAAGTAATTATGAGTTAAAAATTAATTCCCCAAACAAATAAACCTGCTGTTGTTTCTGTAGCTCTGTGATTCACATCCAGTCCTGGAACAAGATTTAGTGTGCTTTCCCCATGTACTCATCAGCCTTCCATCACAAAATCCCCATTGTGCTCTCCCAGCACTTCTCACCACTTCCTATTTCAAAGCCAGATGCTTTTTTCCTCCTCTCCCTGCTCAACATGGTTTTTTGCACTTCCTCTGGTCACTGGAGCTGAGTTGCTGCCAGGATTTCTGGGACAAACCCAGGGTGAGGTGAGTGGGTTGGCCCAGCACCATGTAGGGGTGGGACAGCTGTATCCAAATGCTGCAGCTGTTTTTTTTCTCCATCCTTGTTCTTCCCTCACTGTTCCCTGGAGCTAAGGGGCAGAAGAGAAGCAAATGGCTGAAATAGCTGAAATGAGAGTAGGAGGAGAAATCTCTGATAGCAAACTCCTGCAGAAAATGTGGAGAGATCTCCTGTTGAGAGGAGGGGTAGCCAAAGCCAAATATCACATCTTGTGCTATGTTGAGGACTAGGATATACAACAGTCCTGACTGGAATTTCATGACATAGTATAAATCATGATTTCCCTCATCTTGGGTACTGCAATCTCCTGGTCATATTAGTGAAAAATCAATCAGAAAACAGAACTGAGAAAAGCCGTGATAGAAGTGTTTAAATCAATGTGTGTTTTAAGGAAAATAATTAAGTCCCTCATTTTTGGCCTTTCTGAATAACAGAAATAGAAAGATCACTTTTCATATGATGAACATTTCTAAAGGCTCATGGGTTTCCATGTATATGACAATCCTTGTGATATCCTTCTGGAGTATTCAATATTTATTAATTTTACTGACAGTATTGTTAAAATTGACAGTATTGTTTATTGACAGTATTGTTGTATTGTAAAACTTTGCATTGTAAATCAAGAGAAAAATGCAGCAAATTTAAATGACCGTATCTCAGGTTAATTGTTAGGAATAGGCAGTACTGGGGTTAATGTACTCATATAATAGCTTGAAACTCTTTGTGCTGCTCTTCTCTGTTTATTGGTTCTCCAATCAAACACGAAGATAATTAGACATGTCCTTTATGCCAGTTTGTATATTTTCAAAGGGAAGATTTTTCATGTTCTCTAACAAATATTTCATATTTGTTAATTTGGTTTTCTGCCTTTCATTCAATTCTGCATTTCATTCAGGAAAGAGGTCATTTTATGACATTTTATCCTCAGACACGACCCTGGAAATGGAGACATGGGCCAATCACTGGTGAGTATTTACAATGGTTTCGTTATTGTTGTTAGAATATGTAAATTAAATTATACTGCCTTTGGAGGCTGAAATCCTTTAATGCTAGTATTTTAATCAGAAGTCAGGCATGAGTAGCTATTTTAAAAACATAAAAAATTAAGCTTTGTGATTGTGATGTAAGCTTTTACACACATGACATTTCTCTACCAATTAATGTTGAAGGTGCTTGTACTCCAGTGCAGACACAGTAAGAAGTAAGACACAGAGCAGCTCATTAGGTAAAGCTGGGATGGAAAGCCTTTAGCTATCGATGTTAAAAGAAATATAAACAGCTAGAAGTTTCTCAGGTCTAGTAAAGCAGTGGCATTTATTTGAATAAAGGCATCTTTGCTAACAACATACCTGAACTATAAGCTATATCTGAATGAACTCCTTGAAAAACAGAGACTCCTAGAAGGAAGTTTAAGTGATTTAAGTTTCTACAGTCTACATGAAAGCATTAGAAAAAAAGGAAAGTAAAAGAAGAACTTTCAACCTTCTTGCAATATGCCAAACTAGCACAAAGAAAGATTTTTGCATAGCTTGCTTAAAATATTCCTGAAATAGATGAAAAGTCAAACCCCAGACATTTGAACAGACATAGGCAAATACTGAAAAAATGATTGGCAAACATATTGGTGAATCTCAAACATTGGTGGATTTCCTTTTGTTGGTAACTTTTGTAGCTGAACTTTTTATTCTTTAACAATAGTATGAATTGAAGCTCACAGATGTTTATGAAAAGCAAATTTTAGATCAAGAATCAAGATTTACTTAGGCTCTGAGACAGCAGAACACTTAAATATATGCTTAACTTGAAGTCTGTGGAAACATTTGCATACTTACAGTAAAATCTATTCTTATGTATTTCACTGTGTTGGGTTTAGAATCAGAAAATCAAACTAGGTTTATGATTAAATGAGTCACATGGTGAGAAAAAACAGGTTGTAAAGTTTAACTCAGCAATCCTTCTGATAGCTAACCAGTTACAGTCCAAATACTGTATAACACTATTAATTATTTCTATCTTAAGCAATTCAGAGAATTAAAATCATTGACACATGCCACTTGTGTGGTGAATGAGGTTCTTGAATATAAAATTCCTTCAAATAGTGCAGTTCCCATTTCCAGGTGTTTACCCAGGCTAACATATTGTTAGGTAGAAAATTTTGTGACAGATGTAAGACATTGCACCCAAATATAGACACACAATAGAGGAAAAATGAGCAAGAATTAGGTTTATTTTTATCAAGTCTGATGAAACACCCATAATAAAACCTTTAGATTGCCAGTGACTGCAGTGAAGAAGCCAAAATTTTCCTAAGGGTTGAATGAGCAATGACAAGTTTCCTCATCAAATCAAACTGTGTTTTCCACAATGTACCTCATAGGCACAGAAAGAAATGCTTTCTGCATTCAGAACTAATAATCTTGGATATGACATTTGTCTATTTTTTAAATGAACCTAAAGTCTAATGTGCCTGAAGACAAACAAAATATTCAGATTTAGTTTTTGAAAGATATTTTACGTATGCAGAAAATATCCATTGTTCTCACAATATTCAAATGCCTCGTCCTAAAACTTTCTAAAGTATTTTAATATAATGGTTTTGGTTGATTTTTGCCTTTTTTTTTTTTATGTAGGTCTCAATAAAATAGTGAGAAAAAGTCCCAGGCATATAGCTTTATTTTTCCTAAAGCCCAGTGCAATATGTTCATAGGCATTGCAGAGTAAAGAAAAATAAGTCAGTGTTTTTCTCACCAACTTGTCAATGAAAAATGTTCCAGTGCTAGTGAAATGACACCTCTTGAAACTTTAATATAAAATCTTGAGTAACTTCTTATCCCTTGGTGCTTTCTTTTGGAAGTATGTTTGGCATCTTTCAGAGCTTAATATCAAGGACTCAAATTTCTGTATTTCAGTCTTATCTTGGGAACTCACCTTGATAGCTGGCTTCTCTATATTTATCGTATTCCTTCCCTGAACACTTTCAATTAGATCATGAAGTACTGCTAGACAAGTTCTGCTTTTCTCATTTTGCTGCTCATTTTGGAATATTACAGAGCAAACAAGAACCACAAACTATAGTCAGTGCATGGTTCCCTTTTCTTAGAATAAATCAACTTTAGGATCTTGTATCTGCATAAACCCTTAAGGGGCTGGGCTTACATTTTCCAGAGACTTTTGATAGGACATTCACCACCCTAACTTTACACATGGACAAGGAATTGTCCCCCTAGGCACCCTCTATAATCAATTGTTGACTCTGCAATAGTTGCTTTCAGTAGGGACCATGAGCCCCATTTAATGTACTTTAGGAAGTCTGAAAGGAATCTGTTAGGATAATGTTTGTATCTGCAGCTCTTTGATGATGCAGGCAGTGATGGCTCAATGCAGAGCTCGGCATTGCAGCTACCTGCCTTGAGTCACACAGATTGCACCCAGCTGTTAAACTCGTAGGTGAATACTCAAACCTCCACAATATTAAGCATTTACACAAAGCAAGACATAACATGTGCTTTGGGAACTATGGTATTATTGAAATTTTTTTCCAATGTTCTCTTTTACTTTCTACAGTAAACTTGCATCATTTCAAGAGCCATCCTAAAAAGAACACTCAAAGCTTAGCTTGGTTCCCAAATGTATGTGTCTAGTGCCATTTGCAAAGTCCTAGATTTAATGAGGTGTCTCCACAGCATCAAGTACATCCAAGACCTACAGAAACATGACTGGCAGCTACAGGCCAGTCAGGATACCCTAGAAAACCTCAAGTTATCTTAAATTTCCAGGCAATTGGAGTTAACAAATGAGAAAAGTCAGGCTCAGAACATGAGTATGTCAGGAGGTACTACCTCTGAGGGCTAAAAACAAATCAATATAATGGGTGAACTTCAATTATTTAAAGTAAAAACCAGAGATGGCAACTTAAAACTGTATTCTTCTGTTTGTCTTATGAGATCTGTCCAGAATACCCACAGAAGGGATTCTTTTTTCAGTGAATGAACTTTGACTTCATCATGATGTGCAAATGCAGCCATGAGTTGTTCACATTGTTAAGTGATGATAAAACCTCAGGCATTATGATGAATCTGGCAACAGCAAGCACCCCAAAAAGGCTATGACAGTGTTAAGTGAGGCTACCTCCTCTGAAATTTTACAGATCTGATGGTCAGGACTTGGCTTCCAGCCCAGCATCACTACCTCTCTGGGCAACCTGTTCCAGAGTTATGCAACTTTCATTGTAAAAAACTCCTTCATTGTATCTAATATAAATCTGTCCTCTACTGATTTTAAATCCCTTTTCCTATCATACCAGGTCCTGCTAAAAAGCTGATCTAATTTGCCTTATACTCCCCCTTTAAGTACTGCAAAGCCACAATAAAATCTTCCTTGGTGAGATCTTGATGTGCCTATGTTATGCTTGTTGTCCCTCTGCTCCCTCAAATATTCTGCTAGACTTCAGACACTTCAAGTTGAATTTCTCTCCTTTTGGAAGGCTGGGCTCTGTGAGAAGAGACCAGGGGCTGCCCCATATTGGACAGAGCCAGTTCCAGACAGCTCCAGCACAAACCCACTGCAGGCCAAAGCAGAGTTCCCTAAAATATTTTTTTTATTCCTTTTCCTAGCCATAATAGATCCATAAAATAGGTGAAGCTTCAGTAGTGCCAAAGAAGAATCAAACATGGTTTTTCTGGTTAAAGTTGTATTTCAAAATAAATAAGATCAGCAAGTACACAGCTCTAAAAAGTTAATTTAAACTGCTTTCATTAGAAAATTGCCATATCAGCTTAAAACTGGCAGAAGGCCCATTAAACAAGATAAATATAGATGGGATCATATATTCAGCTGGAAAGTGGAAGGTATTGGAATGCACCAAAGCTATGAGTTTTAGGATGATAGTTCAGGGAAAGCTGACACTGCCAATGTCATGGAGGATACAGAACAAGCTTTATAGAAATACAGAAAAAAAAAAAGAAATGTAAGGAATTTCATAAGAAGTCTCAAACAGAGACACAGCTGTGGATCCTGTTGGGAAAAACAATGCAAAATACAAACTCAAGGAAAAAGAAATGAGGCTGGGTTTCAGGAAACCTATGTGACAATGAAAAGTATGAAAAAATAGAATAGCTGCCTACAGGGAGATATGCAAGCTCCTATGCAAGAAAGTAGAACAAACTGGTAATTAATCTGAATTTGGCAGACGATGAGGCTGGATTAATTGATTTCTTTGCAATAGGAATGTTGAAGCCTACATACTCCCTGCTAGGTAAAAGAACCTCCAAGTTAAAAGGTTTTGGTCCCAAGAAGATGCTTGCTGGACTAGAATTAAAAAAAGAAATAACATTATGAAACCCTTAATGGAAAAGAAATCTGGGGAAAATTCCAAACACAGATTTACACCATTCTTTTAGTCTTCTGGTTTTGGCATACTTTTTATATGAAAACAGGATTATATTCAAAGAATTTGCTGATATATTAAGTCAGAGAAATACAAGTATATCTAAAATCTGTTATAGGTAAACCAAGGACACCCATATCAGGTTCTTCACCTAAGTAATAATTTAAAGCCTACCTGCGTCCCTTTTGGGATGTCAGCCTTAGAAAATCAAATGTCCAGTTTATTCCTGATGAAGACTGTTTCTCTTATTATGAGCCCTCAGAATGCTGTGTTAATTAAAACACTAGGCTGAACTCTGCAGCTGAATTACCCATTTCATTTATTCTTTGAATTTTATTCATTCCACATGCGACCAGAGCATGTGGATCCCAGGCTCTCCTCCCCACATCTCCATCTAAGATTTTCTTTACAGACTCACACTGTCAAAAGCTTTGTCTTCCACTGGGGCTGGTGTTGACTGCCTTTTGGCAGTTTTGCTATCTCATAATATTGCAAGATAATACGGCAATACTATTTGTTTACCTTGCATCAGCTCTGAAGTTGGTTCAATGTTTCAATACAGGAGCCTGTATGCCAGAGAACTTCTTCCAATACAGTGCCTTTTTTGCAAAACTGGCAGAACCACGCAGCTCCGTCTTGCACAGGAGAAGCAGGAGAACTGTTGATTGAGAAATCTGGAACATCCCCTTGAGGTTTTTGGGAATGGTCTTTGTGTTCTGTTGTCCATGTTAAGGAGACTAGGAATTCCTCTCAAATGCCCATGTAAAATAAAATTTACAAATCCAAACGGGGATGGAAGTAGTGTACTTGCACTCATTCTCCAGAGAACATGAGGTTTTTGCAGGTGTGATCCCTGAAACTTCTTCCTACCACCGTGTACACACTGCCTCCTTCCAGCTGCCTGCATACACCATCAGTTTGTGGTATAAGTGTGCTCCATTTGCAGCACAGTATTTGAATTTTTGGCCTGCTTAACATTTGCTATCAATATGCTTTGCCACAGCTGTCAGATTAGTCAGGGCTAGTTTTTTTTCCCTGTTTTATCTGAGTTGGCTTTATTCCCAGATTGCAGATAAAAGTGATAGTATTTTGCTTGACCATCCCATTCCAAGTGTTAAACACTGTGACTTCAGGCTTGGATGCTCTAATGGTGTGTTAAAACTGCCCAGTTTTTAGTGCCTGCCCTCCCCTCTGCCCACACATGCACACACAGCAAGCCACAGGAATACATTGCTGAGGTAAAAAAATGCTTGGAGCCTCAGACTGGGAGTGTGTTTATCTGCAAGTCGGAAGCAACAAAGTAATCACTGGGGTTAAAATAACCAAAATGAAGAGTCCACAGAATGTGGCAACTGATAGAAATTGAAACCAAGTGTTTTTCAGGATTTTCCCTTAAGTAATGGTGGGGCACTGACCTCACACATTTTTGTGATGAGAAATTACTGAACCAATTACTGACACTCAGATGAAAAAGAAACTCCATCTTCTGGGAAGTTTATCAGCAGAATGATTTTTGATAGACTGCTTGCATCATTTGGTATTTTATTTACCCCATTTAGGTCTCTGTTTGTTTAGTGCATCAAACCTAGTGTGCAGGACTCTGTTAGAAACAAGAGATATCTATAGGTCACTTCACAATGCAGTGGAATTCTGTACCTCACATGCTGAACTGCAAAACTGCATCTCTCTGCGTCTGGATTGCTTTAACTTTCATTCTGTTGATGCCACCTATGGTCAGATATATAAATGGCCCAGTTTAGGCAATATTTAATTCCTTTACATATAAATAGTGCAGTTTAGGCAATATTTAACTCCTTTGCTCAATTTAGCTGTTAAAACATAAATTACAGTGCTGTTCTAAGCTCCTGGCTTAAAAATTACAGAATTTTTCACCATGCATGTCTTTGAAATGAGCAGTTAAAACTGTGATTTTGGAGGGCTGCTTCCTCTCACCTCAATAGCAAGAACATATTTGAATGCAATTTTAGTTTTAGCTTTTTCTTAAATCACAAGCTCTACATTTCTATACATCTGTTCCTGAGGCAGAAGTCAAGGTACTGAGTACAGGCACCATTATTTGGAAGATATTTCTTACATTTCTGTCACCTTGTCATATGAAACATGGAGAGAAGATTATGATAATTCTGGAGCCCCACTCAAAAAGATAGTGACAAATGGGAAAGTATTTAGTGAGGGGTGATTAGGATGGTTAGGAAACTGTGGACTATGACAGGTGAACTGAGGCTGATTAAAGTGGCATGCTTAACCTGGGGAAGAGAAATCTGAAGGGGATCTAATTGCTGTCTTCCACAACCTGCAGAGAAGATGGAGTCAGGCTTCTTTCAGGGGAGTGCAGTAACAGGACAAGTAGCACAGGATGGAAGATACAAACATAGATAATTTTATTTATGGAGAAAAATATTCACATAAGTGCAGGCAAATATTGGAGTAGGATACCCAGAGATGCTGTGAAATCTGCCCTCAGAAATGTTCAGTACTCAGCTGGTAGAAGTCCTCTTCTACCTATTCTAATTTTGTCCTGCTTTATGCTGGATCAGAAGATTGCCATACATCCTCTCCAACTCAAATTATTCTTTAAGTGTATAATTCTACCAAAATTATCTACAGTGCAATAGCAGTCAAAATATCTGTGGCAGATCCTCTAATCTGGAAAGGCAGTGTAGAAGCACATTAGCATTTCTAGCTTGTTCTCATTTTCTTTGGAATTCCCCAGAGCACTGTCATTTGCTACTTGTCGCATTAGAACAAAACAGTGCATCTTTTGGCACATGTAACATTTTATAAACAAAGGAACTAAGTTGTTTGGATTCAGCTGAAAGCCAGAGGGACGCTAACACAACCATGCAAAACAGTTACAGGAGTCAAACTTCTGAAAGAGCATCTTAATCTCAGCTTAATCATGTATTTCAGTGAATATTATGAAAATAACTGTTGATTATAGAAAATCAAAAATGTAACTGGTAGATTTTTTTTTTTCTGTTGCAGATTCTGGCCTCTGCTAATGTGAAAATGTTCTTCTCTGAAGATTCTGGCCTCCATGACAGCCTCTGTATCTGTCATTTTGATTTCTTTTCATTTCCGATATAATCTGAAAGCACATTTTTTCCTCCCTCAAGCCAGTGTCTCATTCTTTACCCCCATGCAGTTACTAGGAATGAAATATATGCATGAAAAGTGAAAAAGGATCACATGATGAAAGCAAATTAAAATCCCCTTAGAACATATCATTCTCAAATGAATAAATCCAGGACTTCTTCAGAGCTGGATTCTGGGCTGCAAGGCTTCAGTACAAGGTTAGGTTCTTATATCAGTGCTTTATTTGACTTTAAAAGAAGAATGATTTACAGAAAATGATGAAAGACAAATAAAGAGACCCCATGCTAGTATATAAAAAGACAGAGACAGAAAATAGTTTTTTTATGAACTAGGAGCAGCCTGTTACTTTACATTTGAACCATGCCACTCTTAATAGATCATAAACTGTAACATCTCACATCTTTTTTTCCTTAATGTTCAAAATTGTTGACCAAGGTTGCAGTTTGGCCCTCCAGTCTCGATCCCCCAGGAAGGAGCGTTTAAGCCTCGTGAATTCTGGGTTTTGTGCATGCATCTCTTTCCTCACAGAAAAGATGCAGCAAAGCTGTGTTGGAGTTGACACGGCACAAGGTCAGCTGGCACCAGCAGACCACAAACACCCCTCTCCCAAACACCCTGCTGACTGACTTTTTCCTTCTCCCTGCACCTTAGGCTGTTTTCTCCATTGTTTTAGGGTGAAGGTTTTCACCTCCTCTGCAGGCTTAGCCTCAGCCTCTCTTGCTGGAAGGCCATTCTTTTTTTTTTCACTTCTGGCTATGAGGGCCACCGTTGTGCTCTGCCTTTGGTAATGTTTAAAACACCACTATTTCTTCCTTCTGACACTACCTGTGCCTGCTTTCCCCAGTTTTGTCAGGCCTGTTCAGTGGGAGAGATGGGATGGCATATGGGGGATTAAACAATGTATGCCTTTTCTTTGCTGACTGGCTTAAATTAACAGGGTTAGAATTTGAGGTCTTATAAAGATGAGGTTTTGAAAATTCCCCTGGGAGATTTAAGAAGGCCTACAGAGGTTTAGCTGAATCTGAAGATTAATGGCCTACATATTTTTTTTAACTAAGCTGTTTATTGTCTGGAAGTTGACTTATTTTACAGAAAATACAGAGAAAAAAAGACAGGGGAAGAAAGGGTTTTTTGGTAGGTGAAAGTACTTTATAAGTTTGTATGATTCTAAGCAGACAAACATATTGGATCTCTGCCTTTCCAACATAAAGTTGGTTTTAATTTTAATACTTTAACACAGTATATAATGCCTATGCCACTATATGGCTACCATAGCAGGAAAGACACTTTTACAGTTAAGTGCAATAAAATGTTCTTCTCTGGAAGTTCATATTTTGTAATATTAGACTTCACACATGGAATGTTCAGTACAAAACCCAATTTTTTTTTGTGTGTTGGGCAAAAATCAATTTTAATGCTAAATTTACTTTTGATGTGGTCCAATAACAATGCAAAATGAATAAAGACTAATAAAATAACACAAAGTTAAATGCAAGTCTGAATTCTTGCCTTCACTATCATTTTACCTGGATTTGATAAATGACATTGCCTGCATTCTAGACAGTATGAGTTGTCATATTTTTCTAAGATCTTGTCTAGTGGAAAAGTTAATGCATTTTCTCTTCCTCTCTGAATTTCTCAGTGTGGTAATTGCTATGTATTTTTAAATTTAATTTAATTTTATTCTTTGAGATGAGAACTTTAAGTTGTTCTGTCAGGATGTCCTTTGATGCCAGGTGCATGTCAAATTTGTGGACACACACATGGTTTAGAGACTCTATTCATACTTTGCACATTAACAAATGAATCATCTAGAAACCATATTATCAAATTTTCTTTGACAGCCCCAAATTCATTTACTTGACATTAGCAGGTTTTTTTTTTCGTAAAAGGCTTGCATGAAATTTTCCTTTAATCTACCCATTTGCTATGAAAGAAGAATGTGAAGAATGTAAAGAATTCAAACTTGCTGACTTTTCATTACTTCTTCTTTCCTGTCTCTCCTTTCTTTGTTGCAATTATGCAAAAGTTGTTTTAGCTCTATATTAACATTCAGATTCTAAGATTTTTTTGTTTTAAATACTCCTAAAGATTAAATATACAAATTAGAATATATTAATAGAAAAATCCTGTGTTATTAGATTTTTCTTTTTTTTAATTTTTCTACCATTTTGTATATTTTTATAAATAAAATTTCATTGAGGAAATAAATTTATTTATGTTTTCATTTTGAGGAAAACATAAATAAATGGCTAACCTTGAAAAGAAAACAAGGAAGAGGAGCTAAGAGAAGTGTGGGTCACAGAAAGTGCAGCTGTGAACAGGTTTTGAATGGGATATTAATTTTCTTCATAGTAGCTTTTATGATGCTATGATTTGGATTTTTGACTAAAATAATGCACCACTGTTTTAGCAATTACTGAATTGTGCTTACACAACATCAGGGTCTTCTCTTTTTCTAATCTGCCCTGCTAAGAGGTAGTCTGGGGGTGGACAAGAGGCTGGGAGGGGTCACAGCCAGGACAGCTGACCCCAGCTGACCCGAGGGACATCCCAGGCTGTGTGGCACCGTGCCCAGCAGATAAAGCTGAGGGGAAGAAGAAGGACATTCAAAGGGGCCTTTGCCTTCCCAAGTCACTCTTACGTGTGATGGATCCCTGCTCTCCTGGGGATGGCTGAACACCTGCCTGGGAACTGGTGAACTAATTCCCTGTTTTGCTTTGCTTGCTGCTTTTGCTTTTCCTATCAAACTGTCTTTATCTTGGGCCACAAATTGGGCTGCATTGTCTTCTCAGTGGAGGTTCACATTCTTAGCCCCAAATTGATTACTAGACTTATTTTAGGAATTTTACATGAGAATTATATGTAACATAAGACTGAAAACAACAATTTCAAGATTTTTTTGCCTTCTTCTCTAATGATTCGTGCCATACTTCTTCAAATATTCTGGAAGCACTTCATCTTGAGGACTTGGACATTGCCCTCATCTCTCCCGTTCCCTGCCTGCAGGTATGGCAGTTCTTCAGCCTGTTCTCAAGGTTCTATCTATGACTTGGGGTGCTTGGAACTATTTATTGCCCTAAGACACGTTAAGACTCCGTTTCCACCAATGCCCTGCAGAAGTAATAGCTAGGGTAAGAGTAATTGTAAACTGCTGAGGGAAAACTGAGTTTGAGACATATGAATCTCCCTTGGTAGCTGCAATTATATCTACACAATGCTTCTGCTGTGGGCAGAGCCACCTGACACCACTGTTTCTCCAGGGTATAAATTCTTTAATTGCATACATGACTAGAAGTGGGAATTAACCTACATAAGTGTGAGACTGCTGGAGAATGTAAGAGGAAAACTACTGCACATCACACATTTTTTTCTCAAAAACTGGATCCTTTTTTTTCGTTAAACCATGCCGCCACACTCATTTCATTGGGGATTTCTGAGTATACTTGGGCTTTATTGCTGTTCTTTCTATGTGTTTCCATGTTTGGGTGTTGGGTTTAATTGTTGTTTTTTCTAAGTGTTTATTTTGCACCAACACCTCTGCAGAGAAGTATTGGCTGCATTTGTGAAAGCCACTTCCCTTGCACATATTTAACAAAAACTTTAGTATTATGAAGAAATTAATTACTATTCTAATCAGTTTGCTGATGCCTAACTGATCCCTTCAGAGTCATATAGACTTCTAAGATGGGCTCTTTTTCTCTACTATAAGCCAATCTTCCTTCATAACTTATGCACTCAGACCCTTAATCATTTTGCATGGCCTTTGCTGCGCGTTTTCATTATCAGCAATGTCCTTCCTATAATAAGTAGAGTTGATTCAGCTGATACTCATTAGATATGCTGTCTCCTCCAAATACCAAATGTTCCTGCAATATTCGGAGGGATTTCAGTGAATGTGGTGTAGGAAGATGAAAGTGAGGGAGACAGCCATCTAATCTTCCAAACTTAAGCGTCACTTGGTTTGCAATGACTTTGAATATCAATTTACGTAGCTGTGAATCAGCTGTCATGTTTGGTTGTATACTCTGCTGACTCCACCTATGATCATGTATCATCTCCCTTTCTAACGCCTTCCCCTCAACATAATCATAAAGAGGGAAGATAATTCTGCATTTGCTTGATACAGTGATGTGAGCTGATGAAGCCCCTTGAGTCCCTCGAAATGGATCCCAGTTCACTGTGTTAGCAGATAAATGGGCCAGTCATATCAGCTTTTGCAGATGCTGACTTGTTTCTCTGTTCATGGGCTTGATCTATAACTAAATGACATCTCGATTTGGCCCAAATTTTGTTAGCAGCCAGATCAACACTAACAACATGAGGCCAAAATATGGTCTCTGTAATTCTGGTGGCTTCAAAAGAGCTGTGTTGAAAGGTAAATTAATAGGAAATTTGGCTTAAGGAGACCAGAAATGCACACTATTCCTAATGTAGTCTTATTACTGACCTATTTAACAGAAAAAGACACTGATTATATATACAATGTAAATCCCAAGGCCTTTTCTGCTTCTGCCAAACACTGTAGAGAGGGATTTACTGCATTACCCATTATCATGTCCAAGTCTATTCTTGGTTTGTATTGTGCTTCATTTTAGGCTATAGTCTCTGTGGATAGTTTTGATCCTCCCTTCTCTCATTACTTTATGCTTCTCTATGCTGAACTGCATAAGCCAATTATCAGACCATAAACCTCATCTATCCAAAACATTTTGAATGCGTATGCTCTGTGCCTTTGTGGCTGCTGCCCTCCTACTATTTTGTGCCATTATCAAACAAAGGCATATTTTAAATATTGTCATACACGCCCCCCGGCCCCTTTCAAAGTAATTCTTAATTAGATAATGATTAATTAGATGTTTGTAAAGTACTCTAAAAAAACAAAGTGGTATAGAAGTGCAAAGTATTATTATTAATATGTGTCATCAGTGTCATTAATACAGAGCTTTGCTGCGGCAGCCCTGTCACTGCATTCGTCCTCCTGAATTGTCCACTCTTTTCCAGAACAAACGATTTCCTCTTTACAAGGCAGCTTTTAATCCAATTCAGTGCATTTACCCTTTGTAATGTGCTCTCTGACTTACTAAAGAAATCACTCTGTAGTGTCATGTGGCACCAGGGGCAGTTGTGAAATGCAGACGGATTCTGTTACCATCCTTTTCCCATGCATTAACAATCCAGCAACGTGTTCAAAGAATCCAAGCCAAATTGGCACACATGCTTTTCTTTTCAAGAATCCATGTAGTATCACCCTTACTGGGGGTGTTGCACTGTATTGTGAGTACCCCTGTCGTGCAAAAAAAAAAATGCAGAGAACAAGACTGCTGACCTCGTCAGATGAAGCTCGGCAGGAATGCAGAAGATTGGCTTGGTTAGTTTCAAATGCTGAATTAAAAGAGAGAAAAGAGGGAAGACACATTTAAAAGGGACAAGGCATTTTTTTCCGTGATAATGCCCCACACCACACCAAGACATCTACCTGAAAGTTTACAGCGGTGCTTGCTTGAGTTTTGCAAAAAAATCTTCTAAAAGTCAATAAAATTGTTCTAAGCCCAAAGCCATCTAAACTGTAAATAGCCTTTTCTGCTGAAAATTATGCTTTCAGTTAACACAATAGATGCAAATACACTCACTTGGCAGTCTCTGCTCATCTACATCTGTTGGAACAGTGTGAGATCTGCTTGCCTGTTGGTCAGAGTCTTGCTCCAATGTACAGGTTCCAGGCAATTAAAAGTTTACACAGGCAGACTTGAAAACACTATGGAAAAATTCGCTTTTCTTCAGGAAGCCCCTTCACTGTGCCAACCGAACAACATTGGAAACATATGCCAGCTAGAGTTAATTACTCTAGATTATACTAATATGACATGCAGAAGGAAAGGGAGGCAGAGAGTCCATAGTTCTTACTAGCTGCCAACAAGAAAATCTGTATTGCCCTAGGTGCTACAAAGCCTATATGGACCACATTGGGGTATAAGCACCAGAGTCAGGTTGATAAAAGAAATATTGAAATAGCTAATAAAAGAAATTGAAATTTGGAACTCATACCAAGAAATTGCCAACAGTCTACCAGTGCTTGTCAGCAGCAGCCTTACAGAACAAGGGAGTAGAAAACAAGATCTATAGTCAATAACTTTTACCTCTAGGAAAAGATGCTGAATGGGACTGTGCATAGTGCAGTTATAGCTTTGCCTAGCAGGTTAGCCATCTGATTCCTAGTCCAGAGTCTAAACTGAGACAAAAATCAATAGCAAAAACCCCCCTATAGCTACATAATCCAAAGCCAATAAAGCTGGAAACATTTTCTGGAATGAAAGTTGTTTTGCTTTTATGTTGCTGACCTTCCCAAGGCTAAGTAGGTAATCAGTGATTCTATTGTTTTCTGTTCCTTTTGTTTGTTCTAGTACATGTCAGGCTCTGCAGAACTCAGTCTTTGTTCCCTGTATTTAATAATCATAATAAATATTACTAGATGGCCTTTAAAATGACATTCTAAAAGACACCCATAGGCTTGCAAAAATAGCCTCAAACATCTTAGAGATCTTATATTTATATCAACATGTGATGGCCAATAAAAGTTTCTAATACAGATGTTCCAAGAGAATGAAAATCTGTGTTAGGTAAAGTCAGCACATAGGCTATAGCTCCAACCCGTGTGGTCATAGTATTAAAAACTTGATATCATAACTAAGCAGGGAGTCTGGGCTAGGTTGATGATTTTCTTTTGTGTTTTTTTCTCATTACAAATTCAAAAGAAAGCGACAGTCCTGGACTTTCCCAATAAAGAAAATATGTTTATTACAGACTAACTGATTGTGCAGTGTTTCAAAAAGATGCACATCTCATACTTTAGGACAGATGAATGGTAGTGATGAAGTTACCTGTGCCTTCAACTGGTGAAAGTTTTCTGGTCTCTGGTCTACAAACACATCTTCTACACTCGTTTAAAAAAGAGCTACAGATATGTAACACCTCTCTGCTGATGTTTGAAGTAGATGATAAAACTTTCTAGTGGGAGCTCTACAGGAGCAAATATCACAGAGATGTGCTGTAGTCAGCTGTTGTGTCCAGGATAGTCACAGAGACAGAATTTGTCTCTCGCTGCCTGGGATTTCCATCATTAAAAAAAAAAAAAAAAAAAAAAAGCTGTGGCCATCTTCCAAAAAAACCCTGGTTTTAGCTGGACTTCTCTATGACACCAAAAGACAATGGATAAAAATTGTGCAAGTCCAGGTGTGTGCATCACCTTGAGTGGTACAGCCTAGGCAACTTACATATATGTATATTGGAAGCCTAGATAACAAAATACTCAACTGCTAGAAACATCTAACTGTTTATAAAGAACACTGGTATTGTAAAATGCAGAGTGAGGATGAAGGTCTTGCACTGCCTGGCCATGACAGCTGTGGGTGAGCTGTGTCTGGAGCAGCGTGAAGGCTCACACGCATTTAAATTTGCTGAGGGGTCTTTATAAATCAGATTTCTTATATCTCTAGCTTTATTTCTTTCACTTTATAGGTTCTGCTGCTCTTTATCTACACATGTAAAGTCTCCTACTATGTCTTTCTGGCATTTTTTGTGCTTTGTCCATCCTTTCCTTAATGAATAATTCTGCAGTTTACTTGGACATGCCCAAATTAAAAATCCACATTAATATGCTTACATAATCAAAGCTTATGTGCCTGGATATGTACCTCTTTTTCTGGGCAAATCTTAAGGTCAGTGTAAATTAATTTAACTCAGAATTTTTGTTAAAAAAATTTTTCGTTTATTTGAATAAGGGAATTTCAGGTTGTGATTAATTTTATTTTTTATGCATCATATTCAACAACTGCTATTCAATTATTTCTTTCAGACATTAAAAAAATCCTTCAAAAAACAAGAATACATGAAAAAATTAATATCTGGAACCACAGCTGGTGGTTTTGACTTAGATAATAAAACAGGGTTCATTAGATATGAAGTGTGTGGTATAGATACAATGCAATATCTCTTGAAGGAAAAATGTTTCCTGCTTCTTTCTTGCACTTTTGGGCTAAGCAGAGTGAAAAAATTCCCTTTTACAGTGACTAAGTTCATGCATATGGATAGATCTTGTGACATAGGCAATGCATATCTCGGTTTTCACAGTAAATTGATTGTCAAAACTTTTAAATGGCCATAACATGTAAAATATTTTTACTCACATGTAATTTTAGTGTCTTTAGTTTCTAATTTCCAGTGTTTCTTTAGTGTCTACAGTGCATAGTTTCCTCTAGGCTCTCTTTTGAAAGGTATGAGGCCCCTTTCTTCACATTAAATAATAGACATGTTTGTAAGCATATGGACTTAATGAAAAAAATCTCAAATGTTAATTGTTTGGCTTAAAAGAAAGTATAAAAACCCAGTTTGTCTGACACTTGTGAACTATTCTGGTTGTTACCTAAATAATAAAAAGAAATACACAATAATACATAAAATTTGTGCATAAAATAATGATTTTGGTAATGGTTTCAGGTAAAGCAAGCATTTTCCAATATTTTTCCAAGAGAAAATTTTGTGATAGATAAAATGGAAAAATATGAGTATATTTAAAATATATTTAATAAAACACATTATAATTTCCTAAATTTTAGTTACCCATTCTAATATTAAGAATATTTCCTTTGCTGAGCTACCAGTGGCTGGGATTTTCCACGGTAATGATTAAGCAGGTTTATTATTTCTCATTCTATGTCAAAATCACTTTCATAAACTAGTCTTATTGTATAGATAAGAAGAACATATACTTTTATAGACAACAAGGATGCAATCTGACTGCTCTGTCTGAACAGGATAAAAGAATTTCGCATAATAGGATTATCTCCATCTCACTTAACTTCATCCATCCAGAAATTAGATGTCTATCGGTGGGTAATTGTGTCGCCTCTCTCTGTTGCCATTGTAGCCACGGAGGAAGCAGAAGGAACCTGCAGGCAGTTAAAATTTGTTTCGATAAAAGCACTGCTTGAAAATTATTAGTTAAACTGAATAATAGAGATCAGAGTAATTTCTAAGGCATTCAAATAAAATGGCATTAGGTTGTGTTGAAGGAGAACACAGTGGTCTCAAGACAAACTGCTGTAGCCATTTCTTGGGGATTGGTTTTCAGATTAATTTTATTTAATATTTCAACTACTCTTGACTGTGAGAAGATGCAGAGATTGTTAAAAATGGGCTGATGACCAAAGAGAGATGTTGCTATACTGAGTAAGATAAAAATCTCTCAGAAAGAACTGTCTGATCTTGAGACAATTTGGCCTGATGATAAATGTACAATGCAAATTAAACTTATAAGTCTACTGGAAATTCTATCAAGAATTTTTTTTTTTGAAAATGAGAGGCCCATCAGCAACTAGGAAAGGAAAAGAAGATCTTGACAGCATAAAATTATTATAGAATAACTGAATGACCATGAAGATATGATAAATCCATTAAAATATTAAATTTCTTCTATAGAATAGAATAACATTAAATTCTATCGATAAGAAAAAACATTTCAAAATATTTCAGAGAAGCATATTGATATCAGAAATTATAATAAGGACTCTCCATCTGTAATTTTACTTAGTTCTATAGTTGATCATAATAAAGCTTACATTTACACTTAAAAGAAAATAAAACTGAAGCCTAAAGATGCTTAAAAGACAAATAAATTCTCATGGGACATAGATAAATTTAATCTGGATACTAACAGATAGATTTTAACCACCAGAGATGTGAAGTTCTGAAGTAGTCTTCCCATAGGAGCAATGAGAAGAAAAATGCAAAGTAATTTCATAATGGAATTTATTATGCTTTTAATGAGATTCTGTGACATGGTCATCTGAACAAGAAGATGCTTCAAAACTTAAGAGATCTTTTCCACCCCTGTGTTTTTATGTCCCTAGACACTTGTTGTAGGTTGAGTTATGTTTTATTAGAAGAAGTGGTAATATTTTAAATGTTGTAGTCTACTTTTCCCATGCAGGAAGAATACATTGGAGATTTCTCTCTTGGATCTGTTTGACAAAAGGACTGAGCTCACTTAAAATGGTTAAAAATAGGTGTTTGTCAGATAGGTCTGTGACTTTTGTGGAAAGAAAAACTTTAAGGAAAAAAAGTAATGGGGAAGGAACATTTTGATTCAGAAAAATTACCACAGAAGTGTGAGTTACAGAGTAAATTAAGTTGACTTTCTCTTCTTTTCCAGTCAAGTTATATTCAATTTTTTGCATACTTTATATGATTTTTTTGGAACTAAATTCTAAAAACCTGGAGCTTGAAAGTGGAGAGATTTTCCTCCACCTACAGTCTCCTCTTGGAAGGTGTGGCAGGAAGGTCAAAGGGAGTTAATCTAACTGCTGAAAATTGGGAATTTATTCTCATACAAATCTTGGATAAATTTTGTCTAAAATACAGATAAAAATTAATTGCTTGTAATCAAACATAAGAGAGCAAGCCCTTATCCTCAGGTAACATAATTGTTGCGGGTTTTCTACATGTGAAAAGGAAGAGGAGGAAAACAATATTTCTTGCAAGTATTTTAATCTATGAGAGTTTCAACTATCCAGAAGTTCCACAAGGCAATTCCATAAATAAACAATTGCCTTTTAAAATAAGGCTTAAGTAATTCAATTGAGCCATGGGAAATCCAGTCCAAGTTTTGTGCTAATGAGGAAGTGTCATAAATATTCACATTTTCTTGCCATTAGCTTTATAATTTACTACCTACAGGTATAGAGATAGATGAGGAATCTTACACTTAAGCCTTCACTGCAGAATAATGAAGAAGGAAAGAAAGAAAATTAGCTTATCCAGCTACATTTTTAGTGAGCAGTCACTAACAGCAATTGTGCAGGAATGTCATTGATCTTGGGCAGACAGACCAAGAAACTCAGAAATAGAGTGATGTAAAAAGTAGAGTGTGGAAATACAGAGTGAATGGCTATGCTGGCAGGATATGCTGTTACTGTGAAAGGAACTCTGGGGGTGTCTATTTATTATTTGTATACGATATCATGGGCTCAGAGTTCACAGAAATTAAATTTACCAAGACCAGAAAAATATTCTATTTCTGTGTCGGCACTGCTGAGGCCAGCAACTGAAATAATAATTTTGTCTTGACCCTGTGCAGTCTGCAAATGGTTTATGAATGGGAATTATACAGACTCACTATTTTGCATGATCATTCACTGCCTTTGTTTGCACACACAAAAAATAGTGATGGACTATCATTATCCAAATTGATAGCAGCTGTGCTTACTAAAAAAATGTTTTCCTCAAATCTGTTGACATGTCAGTGGTAATAAAAAAAAAATAAAAATGTCATATGGTATACTGAAACTCCTGAATTACTTGTCACAGACCATTTAAATGTGTGCTGCATTCTATCCAAGAAATCTTCTGTTAAATTAATATATTTGCTAGGCCCTTTAGTAAAGATCCTACCATCCTCTGGGGAAGTATTTTGAAGACATCCTTAAAAATCTAAATATTTAACTTCCTTTCACATTTGCATAATTTAATTGGAAGTTTTCTTTTAGCCTGTTTTTTCTCTCTCCCAAATTTCAAGTTATCCACCATTTTGTTTCTTGAAACTAATGTACTGTCATATAAACTCACCAGGGACCAGCCCATGAACTCCCTCTGTGGTGTCAGGGAACTGGAAATTTATTAACACTGTGCTTTGCAGGAGGAAGAAAATGTGTTCTCCTTGCAGCCAGAACTGACCAGAATCCACGTGAATTAAGGTCCCAGCTGACAACCTCTGCTGAGTAGCTGGGTGTATGAAGTGCTGCAGACTCCTGTGTCCTGCCAGGCTAATCACAGTCGTGGCTTCAATAGCTGCTATTAGCTCTCTCTCAGAGGCCACCTGCAAAATATCACACCCCCAAAAAAGCACTCAGCATTGCTTGTAGGCATTTTTTTCCCCTTTATTTCAGGTTATTACAAATTTTTTGAGCTTATACTTCTGAAGGTTGCATTCAAGATCTATTAGATTGGATGCCTATCTTACTTTCTCAATAGGCAAGAACCCTGGGTTTCTGGTGAGATGAAGACATGGCCCAAGGAAAAAAGCAAATAGGGAAGATTTTTAGGGGTCATGTTGCAACCTTACAGAAAGCATAATATTTCTTGAAGTTCAAAAAGTGTGCTTTTTCTCAAGAAATAATTAGCCTTTACATAGTAAAAGCCCTGCCTTTGGGTGTCATTTGGTGGCATGTCTGATTTGATTGCATGGTGCCTACAGACAGCAAGTGCAATTGAGACCTTTTTCCTAATGATGCTACAGACACAGGCAGCAGATGTATGTCCCTGCTCTGTGCAGCTGACAGTCCCAGCTGAACAGACGAGGAAACCTCAGGGAGATGAAATAACTTACTGTTGTTCAGAACCTGAGCAAGAGTTAATGCTTGCCTTCCAAACCTCAGTGCAGTGATTTGTCTAGTACATCGCCCTACCTCCTGTTCTCACCAAAAAGCAAAATAAAACGGACAAACCAAGTGCTGTAGATAAGATAGACTTAAACGAGGAGATCAGAGAGAGGCAAAAAGCCATTGGAAACCTAAGTTCAAAACAGGGAGCACGGTGGAAATACAGAAGGTCAGAAGCAGCAACAGAAGGAAAGAGGAAGATATTGTAAGACAGAAAATAGTGTGCTTATTTCCTATCCTGAGAACAAAATACCTGTCTGCTCGCTCTGCCCTCTCAGACGTTTAAAACTTCAAGTAACAGAAGGCACCATTAAGCCAATTTCACTGGCTGCATCATGATGGACTGGACAAGTCCTCTCTTCACAGGCCTGGAAACTGTGGCTCCCTGCTCTGGGAGCAAAATCAGGAGATGAGGTCACTTGTTACCTGATCTCTATGGCAACAGGAGGCACTTCACTGTCTCATCTGCTCCTTCTGCTTCTCCCATCTTTTGTGGAAACTGAAACTTCTGGCTGTGAATTTATGCTGCACCTGATGCTGACATTGCTTCCAGTGTGTTCTGGCATTGGCTGGGATAGAGTTAATTCTCTTCACAGTAGCTCATATGGAGCTATATTTTGGATTTGCATGAAAAAATCAGAAGTGACTCCCTTAGAAAGAGTGATATGAAAAATTCAGGAGAATGACATTTTCTTTCACTAAATAATTGACAAAAGAAAGGAGATGGTTTAGAAGGAAAGGGGCTGAAGACAGAAGCTACCTATTTTTGTCAAGACAACGTATAGTGCAAAGATATATGGAGAAAGTATAATTGTCAGTCACTTTCCCATGAAGGATATTTTATGCGGTAATAAATGAGACAAACAGGCACTGAATAGGGCTTTATGGGAAGCAGTTTTGGCTCAGTTGTACCTCTGCCTCTCAGGATGCCTCCCATTAGTCACTCAGCTGATGAATTTGCTCAGCAGTGGTGGCAGTTTCAGGAAAAGAAGAAACAGCTCTCAGAAGATTCAGCAGTTTAGTTTAAATACATTTCCTCTCCCACGCCTGCTCCATGCTGAGCTTGTGTGTCTCTCTCTCTGCAGCTGTTGCCTGTTTCGTGGGTACCTCTCCTTCATGTTAATCACCCCCATCCATCCCTGGAGGCACGGGAGCCAACCATCACCATCATTTCACAGCTATGTCGTGGGAAGATACCAAGGTTTTAGAGCCCTCAGAGTTTAATCTGAACCCAGAAGACACACAGATTTTTGTTCAAGATTCAGAAGTGTTCGGTAATTTCTTGGGATTCAGAAGTGTTGAGTTCAGGTCTGATATCTCCCTTGAAGTTGTGGTTGCACTCTGGTGTGCCCGGCATGGTTACCTGGTAGGTGGAGCCACACCTGAGTGAGCTGGTTATGCATGAGCCAGTCAGAGACTGCTAATGCTAAGGAAAATAGTGCTGAAAATCTCAAGCTGGCTTTGCCCAGAGCTTGCACCTGAAATCTGTGTAGCTGCAGTGCATGGTGCTTCCTGTAAGGCAATCCCAGCATGAGTACTTTGGCTTGAGCTGACAGCAGTTTGAGAAGCTCTGCTCTGCTTTCTGCAATTCGTAATAGACACTGTTTCCACCTATTTAAAGTAAAGATAATGTTACTTGAAAAACATGCTGAGATATGTGCTGGGATGTGAATTCGAGGGAATATTCCAATTCCTCTAATGGCTTCCTTTCAAACTCTGAAGTAGGGCTGTGTGAATTGTTTTGTCAGCTGAATTGCAGGATTTGTCTATTTTTGTGACTGACAAACTTTAATCCCTCACGATACAATAAATTTTCCCATTTACCTTTGGCATGGCATTTGATAAAGTAAGCTATTAAATAATAATTGTTGTAGTGAAGGGCAGTGTATTTGCCCACTCTTAGAGATTTCTGAAATATTAATACATGGAGCTATTGCTGCAGCTGTCACAAATGTGCCTGCCCTGTTTATGGAATGTACTGGATGCTTTAATTAAACCCATTTTCATTTAGTCAGTAGGAAAAAATCCAACAAAATTGCTTTTTACACCAGGTTGATTACTTAATTGGGATGAGGAAAATGAGGAAGCAGAGGAAGAACAAATGAGTTATCCCCTGCAGGATACTGAGAATAAGTACTTTTTGCTTTGAAAAATCATTGATATCTGTCATTGTTTTGAAATTTTACTGTTACTTGCTAAATTTTGGTCACAAGCTAGTAGTGGGATCTGAAGATGCTGTAGGAGTTACAGAGCTGAGGTAAGATGAAGTAATTTCTGCAAAGATAGTGGCTTCCACTGGGACTTGGACAGCTAATGGGATTGAGGAGTTTGCCCTCAGGGCCGTTGGTTGCGACTGAACACATTAAAATGAGAGAACAGCTCAGTGACTTATGTAAAATGAGATGGTGGCATGAGTCCAACTATTGAGTTCACAGGTATCTCCATCTACATGCTAATATTGAGGTTTGGGCTTAGTGTGCCATGAAAAAGCAAAGAGACCACCTCTTATCATGGATTGCAAGACTCCAGCTTTCTAATTCCAGTGGCAGGGAGGACCTTATCTTGATACAATTGTCTCTATGCACATAAAAAATATTTAAATGCCAATAAAGGAGAGGCAGGAATCTATGCACATCTCCCAGAAAATGATTCTCACCTTGGGGTGTAGAGTCACCTTCCCATTATGGTGGCCCAGTGAACCCCAAGTCCTATCATTCCAAGTGAAACAGTTTCAAGAGCTGGAGTGAGGCAATAGACTCTATCCTGGTCCCATATGTGATAGGAGATGACCACAGAAGCTCCTGAAAACCAGAATCACAGGTACCATCAAAACCACTTTAAATACCTAAGCAGTCAAACTCTACTGTCTTCAAGTGAGAGAATCAGACCTCTATGAGCTAGAGTGAAAAAAAGATATTTCAATTCTGTCAGAATTCTGTAGGAAGGATAAAATACATATCAATATCAATATATAATTTACAAAGCACCTAACGATAAGGGTCTTCATTAAATTTCTAGAGTTTTCTAGCAGGGCTTGGAAAGCCCATCTAGAACTCTTTTAGTGGGAAGTTTGGAAATATTAAATCATCTCACTTGTGAAATGCCTTCTTCACTGCACAGGTGGATGCTTGGGTAAATATTTTCTGCTGAATCTACATGTAGAACCATGGACCTCATTCATTTACTTGGTTAAAATAATGTTGTTGTAGACATGATGATTTAAGGTTCTAACTAAATAAAGTTTTGTAAGAAAAGCAATACTGTTTGTTAGGAGAAACCTTCAAGCATAGTACAAGTTCAGGAGCCACTGTTCTGAATACATAATATTTAGTAGCTATTATGTCTCCTTTCCTGCTCCACAGGTACGAACTGTTTTTTTTCTTAATGGATTTAACTGGTTAATAAGATAAAGTAAAACTCAAAACAGTTCTTCTCTACCTGCTTTTAGCTGGCAGACTAGTGTCTCTGGTTCAAAACAGGAAAAGTATACTTAAACCCATGATTTTTTCCTTCTCAATCTACCGCAGTTGATAAATTTAACACATCAATGAGAAAAACCTCTTCTTGCAAGCAAGACTGATTTTTTTTTTTTTCGGTAACTGCTCATATGTGCCACTTTAAAAAAGAAGAATAAAAATGCATTTTAATGCCCTCAGATTAAGGTCAAAAGCAGCTTCACACTTACTCCATTGACAGAATCATCTTTCTGACTCTGACCCTCTAGAGGCAAACCATTTCTGAAATGTATTGTGTTTACAGGGCTTTTGGAGAAGGGATGAGGTCTACTGTGTAACTGCAATTTTGTAGGAACATGCAACTGTCATGTAATGCAGCAAACAAATTATGAAGCATATTACAGGCAAGAATTGGAGGTTTTTTTGAAGTCAAAATAAAACCTTTTTTTCCCTTTTCTTTTTAAGTGGTTGTCCGTGGAGTAAAAGGGCTTAGAAAACTGTAGAAACACTAAATTTTATACAGCCTCAACAGAGAGACAGTCCCCTTATTATTAATGCTCTGTCTCCTTCCAAAATATTGATTAAAAACTCATCCATTCCATTTGACCTATCAGCTATAGTATCACGATCTCACACCTGTTCTGAATCTGTATAAGAATGTATGCATATATATGTAAAACCTGTGGAATAATGACTTTTTGGGATGTGGTTCTAATTTTGAGGGGGGTATATATTACTTATTTTAGGACACAGCTAGTGCTCCACAATGAAGCAAGAGCTGCATTTTAGTTCAATGCTTAAACGAAACCAAAAGAATACATTTGCATTGACCTGAATTGACTATGTGGGAAAAGGAACAGTGAAAGAGAGAAAGGGAGAATTGCTCCATTCCTTGCTTTGTTAAAGAAATACTTTATAGTAAATAGAATTGGAGAGTTAGGAAAAATCTCTACCTCAATTTTGACTTGCATTTAATCATGAAGGTGGTAAATGGCAAAGCTCATTGATTCAGCTTGGGAGGCAGCTTAAATAGTATAGGAAAGACTTAAAATTATAGGAGAGAATATAAAAACTTTATCCAATTCTTACTGGCCTTGTGAAAACCATCTAAAGCCTATGGCTAATCTGGCTTGAGAAAGCAAAACATTTAGAGCACATAAAATGAATCATATTGACATATTCAGAAAACAATGCCTGTTCTTAGTTGAGTTGGAACCATTTGCTAAATTAATCATTAGTTTCACTATAGTACAAAACTGCATTTTTTTATTAATCCATCCAAACTACTGCCCAGACACTTTTCTGGTGTAAGGGAGAAACGTTTTCCCTTAACTCTATCTGGCTCTGATGATTGCTCACATCATTGACACGCTCTTATTGACCAATGATCCCAATCAAGGATTTGGAGAAGTGTAATTCTAGGCAGTGTGACATCTTCCCAAAAAGACCTTCTGATTTTATCTGTGAGCTGAGGAACAAGATGGATAGAGCAGAGAGATAAGGGAGAAGAAGGCAACAAAATGTTATTAACATTAGTGTAGTAAGCAGTGATTAAAGCACAGGAAGATTTTTCTCATGTCAGAACATATCCCAGCAGAGGTGACTTTTAAAGACCTCAGCACAATCAGGCTGTAGATGTCCCACAGCTCTGCTCAAAGACAAGGCTGTGACTCTAATGTCCACATTCCCTGATTTGCCATCTCTCAGCTGCAGGGATGGAGGAAGAAAGGGTCATTTACAGGGGGCTGGTGGTGGATTGTGGCAGAGCTGTGGCTGTTGCAGGAGTGGGGCTGCACTGGGGCTCCCCACAGTGCCTGGGACTGCCAAGAGTACAGGCAGAAGATGGAGCAGATCAATGTGCTGCTCTCTGCTCCTGAGACCACTACTAAAAGTGTGGTACCTCATCAATCATTGGCCCTGACAGAATACAAAATAAGCCATTATACACTTTTTATAGTCTTTTATTAGCTCCAAAGCACCACATAGGTGTAGGATGTGATTATAAAATCACAATATAAATGTACTTTTCTAGATGTCAGACTTTTTATTTTTTGAATAACTGTGCAAAACTATATTCCCAACATAGAGGTTTTATTTGTTTTTAAATTACATCCATAGCAAACAGGCTTGTTTCTAGCTTCATGAAAGGAGAGGAATAGTACAGGAAAAAAAATACTAGAGTGGAATATGATTCTAGTTGTGCCTGCAACTTAACTATTACTTTGTGGGCTTGGTCATTGTAGTACATGAATTTTGTAATACTTCCAAACAAAGCCAAAGAAACCAATTCTAATATGGCTAACAAATGAACTAAGGTATAAATGCAGGACAAAAACACCCATACACCTACAGCAGCCTGGAATTAGGGAGAGTAAGAAGGAAGTTAAAAGTGTAAATAGAACAGACTATGCCAAGCCAAATTAATATTTTCAGTCATGCACAGATAACAAAGCAAAAGAAGTAAAAATGTAAATTAAAAAGGGAAAACAAAAACCCAACATTTGGAGATGTAAGGAAACACTTTTTATTCAAAAGAACATAAACTTGTGAAGTGGCCTACCAGGCAACATTCTTGAACTTAAACACTGGGACTACTGAAGACATTACGAGGTAGTGTCTCAAAGGGATCATGGTACTGAAAATGTAGTGAGATGTTTCTTATCCACTGTGATCTCTGATCTTACACTGCATATGAAAGCTGTTCTTGCAAAACAGTAGCTGAGCCTGCATGCAGCCTTGCAGGAGCATGCAAAGGCAAATCCACACTCTCTTTGTTTGTGTTGGCTCTTTAAACACTGCTTATTTTTGTCCTGAGACTTTCCCTGCCAGCTTTGCAGGGAAATTGTATGCAGATTTTGTCTCTGGTTCAGCTTCATGTACAGTTTTGGCAGGAGGTTCAACAGGTTAAGAATAGATGAAATCTTAAAAGGGAAGTTTCAGGCAATGCACATCTACATCTTTCTGATCATGCTGCTGCTGGGGTTGGAGACAGAATTTTGTGCAAAGAAAAATTCTGATCTGTTTAAGTGTAAAGAGTCACAGGTATGAAAAAACTCTGTTCTTGTTAATGTGGCCTCCTGTGATTGTATGCTGATTCTTCTCATGTTCTGACATTGTGAAGAAAGGTGTAGCCTGTTTAGGTTTCTCTCTCTTTTTATGATGATTATTATTATGATGATGATTATTATGATTTGTTTTGTTTTTTTTTTTCAAGTTGGCTTTTCTTCCCCTGTTAAGATCTGGATGGTGAAGAGTCAGCTGAAGGCACAATTTTCCCTACCCTGAGGAAAGTTAACTTGGAGGCAGGTTGTGGAATGGGGCAGAGGTAGGGCAGGGAGTCAAGGTGAGAAGGGATCTGGAAACATAAGATAATTGTATTCAGATCCAGGAAAAACAGTGCCTCCTGACAGTCCTCTGCTCTGCTGTAAAAGAACAGGACAGGGAAATGTTCTGTCTGTTAGCTGAGTTGCAAGTAGGATAACAGCCCACTTCTGCTGCCTGGATTAAATCAAAAGAAGGAGGCCTCTGCTCTGGTACATTTTATTTATCCATGTATTGCACTGTCCTCAAGAATGAAAGGTAAAATCCAGATTGCCTGCTGGTAGAGGCATAGTATCCAAACCCTAGGTAGCAACGTGGGATTTCTTTTCTTCAGCAGTTTCTACTCTTCTAAGACTCAGCGGGTTACTTGTAAACATCCTTTATGGACAGTGGAGGAAAGACACCACTTTACTACCTGTGTTTAGTTGTAGCCCAGATTTAGGAGTGTCATTAATCTCCACTTCTCCACAAGGGAGGCCAAACAATGCTCAGTCCTTTTGATGTCCCTGCGGGCACAGAGGGATGTTTTCAGTCCTGTACCTGGGGACCTGCAGTCTGGACCTTTCTCTCCTTGATGGGCTTTCAGCCCACAATTTCTACTTTCCAGCACAGTGTTTTAACCACCACATTGCAGACCAGCCTTGGGGGAAGTAATTTCTGTCTCCTCTAATGTAAGAGTGACTCAGACACAGATCAATGGTCCATTAAGCTGTTTTTCTTATTTGCAACATTACTCTGTAGTGACTGCTCAGGGATGACCATAGGAACTCAACACCACTGTGAAACAGTTCATTCTCTAATATATCATCCAGCTGAACAGCAAATGTACGAGGGGGTTTCTGAAGTGGAGTTTTCTTTCAGACCATGGGACTTAATTTTCAAATCTATATAAAAATATATCTATATCAATTGCTTCTCAACCTCATGTCATGAAAAAGGGCCCAGTATTTATTCACATGCCACGTAGAAAAAAAGTGTGTTTTTTTGCTTAAATGTGTTGTTTAATTGTTTCACTGGTACCTCTGTAATTTTTATGTATTCCTGTTCACTTACTCGATAACTGTCTCATTTTTTACCCACATCTAAGTCAGCTCAGTCTGTTGTATGGAAGAGACAGACCATACTTGCAGTTGCCTTTTTTTGCCTTTTTCTCCATCTTTTCAGGCCCAGATGTAATCTTTTTCAGTTGGGTAGCTGAAACTGTGCACAGCATTCTAGATGCAAGCACAGCGTGCATTTACATAAAAACATAAAAATGATTTCTGTTTTCTTCTCTTTTCTTTTCCCAATAATTTCTCCCATTCTATTGCATTTTTGACTGCTGCTGAGCACTGAGTTGCTGTTTTCAGAGAACTATCCACAGTAACTCTAAGATCTCTTTCCTGTGTGGTAATGGCTTATTTACAGCCCATCATACTGTATGTATAGTTAGGGCTATTTTTTCCTATACGCCCTTATCAACATTGAATTTCATCTTCCATTTTATTGCCTATTCACTCAGTGCCATGAACTCCTTCTGCAAGTCCTCACAGTCAGCTTTAGATATAAATATCTTGTGTAATTTTTTACATCCCCAGCCTTTTTTCCTCTCTATTTCACTCCTTTTCCAGATCATTTTTTGAAATGCTGACTAACACAGGTTCTCTAGTAATCTTTCTCCATTTTGAGGATTAATAATTATTCATATATTTTTGTTTCCTCTCTTTTGCTTGATATTAATTCATAAAAGGACGTCCTCTCTTACCAAGACAGCTCAGTGTCTCTAAGAGGCTTCTGTGAAGGATCATGACAGTGGTTTTTGGAAATTGAGGAGTGCTGTGTAGACTGGGTCATCGTTTTCCACGTTCTTTCAGGCACCCCAAAAGAACTCCTTCTGAAACACAGCTTCTCTACACAGAAATTACTTGACATTTCCCAGGAATGACATATTTATCACTGTCACAATATTTTTTTTCCTTTTTAGTTTTTACAAAACTTCGGGATACTTGTTACTAGTCAGTTGTTCACTTGATCATGCTAAAACCCTAGGTAAAGACTTCTAGTGGAATTGCCACCTCCTGTTTTTCTGCTATGGGAAAAATTTAGGGATAAGATAGAACTGCTGTTAGTTGAAAAGCTCACATTGAGGACCTTAGCAAACTTAATTTTCAATTTTTTTTTCCTGAAACATCTGTTATTATCCAGTCAGGAACAGTGCTTTAGGCTTTTTAGGCTTATTTCCCATACATTTATTCTGATGTTGTGCTTCCTGAGTGGTATTTGATATACATTGCTCACCCACTGGTGATCATTGGTAAACTTTCCACTTCTGAAATGTCCTATGGTTAGCATCTCTGACTTCAAGAAATTGTTCTTCAAAACATTTTCTCTCTGTCTTATTACGCTTCTATATCCTGCTTCCCAAGGCCTATAAACTTTTCTCTTTTTCTTAAGTAGATGAAAATCCAATTCTGCTGAAGCATGTTTATTTCTAATAATCTCCTCTACTGTTTTCCTTGCAGAGGTTTTTCATGATCCTTTTGGAGCTGGATTTTTTGTTTATCTTGAGCTTCTAGTATATTGTTTTTAAATACTCCATGGTGCCACTCTCAAACAATTTATGTTGTTACATGCTCTTGATTTTTTCAGAATGATCTCCCCTTTTTTGTAATTCCTCTTTAAAGGTAAATATGACTGTTGCAGATTTTTCTCTTTTTTATTTGTTTTTTTTTTTTTTTTTTTTTTTTTTGTTTTGTTTTTTTGTTCCCTTTGATTTATTTTTATTACTGATTGATTTTTTTGTATAGTCTTATTTTGAAGCAGACCCTGAAAGCACATGGGAATGCTTACTGTCATCTGGGTTTCTGGCTCCAGAAAGCTGTTGTTTATGATTACTGCAAATACAGTCTTCCAGTAACATGGGAGTTTTGGATTGTTGCTTTGTGATGTTGTGTTTGTTAATTTGTTTGGACTAGGGTATATTTTTTTGGTTGGGTTTGTGTTCGTTTGGGAGTTTTGTTGGTTTTTTTTTTTTTTTTTTTTTTTTTTTTTTTTTTTTTTTTTTTAATCTCCTCAGTGTCTTTTGGAATCTCTTGTCCTTTGCTATCAAACCAATGCAGTCAGTAGCACAGCTCTAGCAATCTGCTTATCTGAGTAGGGCAATTCTGTCCTGTGATTTCTGGACTACAGTTTGATCTGGCTAACTTATTTTGCTTTGGATCTTGTTAACTTATTTACTTTTTGACTCTATGCCTTCATTTGTTATTCCTGTCCCTCAAGCCACGAGCTGCCTTTTCCATCCATGCACAAAACTGGTTTTCTGACACCCATGCAAAATACCTTCAGTGTGACCAAAGGCATCCTGGTCAGAGGCATCCAGAACTGTGTTGTGGCTTTTGCCAGTTTTTAGCTTTACTTGCAGGGCTTTCTTCTCTGTTCTTTGCTTTCTATGTATCAATTTATTTTACTTTCATCATTAATATGCAAAGAATTTCTTTAGTTTACCTTGCCCAGTATGTCCAAAACCTTCCTGGTCTTGATGACTGTCATTCCTTGAACAGTCAAGACTGCAAGAGTGAGGCTAAAGGACATCAACTGAAGGAAAGACATGGAGCTTTGTTCTGGGTTTTTAGGATGCTTATTTCACATTAGACGATTCCCAAGAAAACTGTACCCAAAATCCTTTCTTCTGAAGTTCCTAACTCTCTTCCCAGAGAAGTAAGTAAGAAAATAATAAAATAAGAACTCAAGGTTAGCTGGTGACAACAGAAAAAATATTTAAGTATTGCATTGTCCACTGCCTGGATTTTTGCCCTTGCTTTAAAAATTACACAGATACCCTCACTGCCAGCAGTAGTTCCCTGAAATTTATTTTAAGTTTCCCTTTTTTAACTTTGACCCTCTATTTCTTGGAAATTTTTTCTGGCAACAGAGGCAGTGATTTCTTTCATGCCTAAGGGGAACGCAAACGTCTTTCAAACATTTGCAGATGGTTTCATGCCCCCTAGTCATCCCTCTGCATGCCACATATTATATCTTTTTAATCCTAAGGCACAGGTTGCTCTATAAACCTGTAAACTCACAAGAGAACTAGGATATGTCTCTGTCTCTCTGGTTTTTTATGTGGTTTTTTTAATGGGGGAGAGGTGTGTTTTTTTATTTTTATTTTTTTCCATACACAACTTCATTTATTTTCACTGACATTGGCATATATGCATCTACAGTCAGAACCTGTCCCTGTGAATATGAAAGAATCTTGGGCAAATGAAGCTTTTAGTCACACGAGTGGGACCCTGTTGACTTCAGTTTTACCTTCAAGTGGTGGTCTTTTGTGTGTGCTGGATGAAAAGATACAGCTCAGACAGCTCTTAGAAATATTCTGCTCTGTTCAGGGCAAAGTGCCACAAAAGCTAAATCCCAAAAAATCGTGTAACTTGTCCATCTGGAACAGGCATTTACAGTCATATAAACAAAATAAAATTGTTTTTTTGCAGACCAAGAGTCAGCCCTCTACTAAAATGTCTGGCACTTACTTGAAAACCAAGTAAAGAGCAAATGACAATGTGAACAACTGTGGGAGGTGAGGTAAGGGAAGAAGGGTGGTACTGCAATGAACTGAAATGTACTAAAAAGCCCTTAAAGATTCAAAGAGGGAAAAATATCCTGAACAACCTAATGCAAAAGTTCCTGTTAATGGCACTGCAATTTCTAACTTTCAGATTTTTACCTTATGGTAGTATGTACAATTTGTAAAGTGAAAGTGAAGTCATCTCACACAAAAAATCTTAGCTTTTTAAGCTTTTGAAGCAGGATATCCCATTTTTTGGAGGCAAAGAAGGCTAGAAAAAGGAGTGATGTCAGAAGAAATTATTTTTGCCCACATTTACCCAACTTGACATCCTCTATTCTTTGGAAAGGCACAGGTCCTATTGCCTTCAGTGGATCAAGCTCTTTAAGTGGATTTCTTTAAGCTAAGTTAAGCACTATTTTCTTTACTATCCCACTTGCCATTTGTTAAAATACTACATGCTACTTGATGCCACAAACCATAAAAGCCTAGCAAGAGAAAAAATAATATTATGTTCCATATGTGGAAGGTTTTAACACCCTGTAACAAAGGAATAATAGATTTGAATGTTCAGAGTTATGAGTTTTTATGACTTGTCCATGGATACAGATTTGGTCTGGTATTAAATGTAGGTTTTCAAGAGATTATTGAAGGGAAAACTGGAAGTAGGAAAGGAAAAGGAAAGAGTTGAGAGTCAAATAATTGTGCTAAAGGCTGAAGACAAAGAGAAGACAGTTTCTTGAAGAAGTGTGTACACAGTCACAACCTACAGATAATGACAGACTAGAGCTGGTAGACTCAGGATTCAGTGCATCTCAATGCCTTATTTAAGTTTTGGGAATACAGTTCTCATGATTTTTGTTTTACAAGTTTTACATTGATATACATTAAAGGATTTAAGCAGGCTTGGAATTTTTTTAAGCTTCAAAGGATTCACCAAATTGAAAAGATCGGGGACTGGTAGTTTAGGAACATGTCTACAGATACCACTGCATTTACAGCCTCACCTCAGCTAGCTTTAAACTGGTTAATCCTGGCAGGGTAATGCAGTTGTGATATCAGTTGATTATAGGGGGATCATGCTGAGGTATTTACCTGGGTGTCAGTCAGGCTTTGCAGCCTGAGTCCAGCTCGGTGCTGCCTGGCTGCAGAGGGTACTTAGCTTAGCTAGTTTAGAGCTATTATGGCTTGATCCATCTGCACAAGACTGCAATGTTGTTGTAACTACAGCAGCCAAGCTCTTCAAATGTCTTTAACCACTAGGATGCATTACTGTGTCTCTCCCCTTTAGCTTTTATATGTTTTTCTGTAATGATGCACTTCTAAAGTAGATCTACTTTGGCAACTTTTAAGGCGATGTGCAGATTAATTTAAAATGTTTAATTCCAGCTCTTCATACTATAGTTTATATAGAGTTTCTCTTCCCTTTTTTACCACCTTGACAGCTGTATGAATGAGATCAATCTATTCACGGTGGTCTACAACTCCCATAACATGCTAAAATGTCATGCAAATTTCTCATGATTTCCCGTTACCTGTATTAAATTATACATTAAAACTGCTTCAACACAGTCCCTTAGAAATATTTCCAATATCTTTCTCTCAACTGAAATGAGACTTAGAGGACTTGTCCCCTGAATCTTCCCTTGATTCTTTCTTGAATCTGGGGATAGCTTTAGTACCCCTTAAGTCCTTGGGTATGACTGCATTCCTTAGTGGCCTGTCAAAAACCTTTGCTAAAGGCTTTCTTATTTCCTTTGTTACTTCCGTCAGGATTCTGGGACACAATTCATCTGAGCCTGGTGCTTTGTCAAATGTAACAGTCCTAATTGCCTTATTATCTTCTCCAGCGCAATAGCAAAGCCTTTTAACATTTCACTTTCCCCTCCAGGAGAATGTCTCTCAGTCACAGAGATGCTACATACTTATTTTTTTTAATTTTTCTCCCCACTTCCCCCCAGTGAATAATGAGGTGAGGAATTCATTTAGGCCTGCAGCAGAATCAGACTCATCTGTCAGTAACTTTCCACTTATGTTCTTCAATGTCTCTGCTGTCTCACTGCCTCTTGTAGAATTCTGAATATATATTTAGAATCATAGAATCATAGATGTAAGGAATGGAAAAGAGCTATTAGGTCATCCAGTTCATTGCCCTGCAACTGGAGGATTGTTCTATGAAATATATTTCTCACTTTTTTCTTCAATCGTTTTTTAACATCCCAGATGTTTCTTTTGGAGTCACTTAAATGTCTCTCACAAGCAGGAAGTTTTCCCTGATGGTTAGCTGTTTCCTCTTTCTAAATGTTAAGAATATAGTCTAAATTAAATGTTTCACTTCTATTTATTTTCTCTGTTCATCTTTTCAGATAGATGTAGAAGACCCTCCTCTTTTTGGGAGACATTTTGACCTTATCTTCACATTAGCTTTGGGGAGCCTGAAATTCTCATAGACTCATAATGGCATAAAGATGATAATGGTTTAAAAGATCTTAGAATAGGTGGAAGTGACATGCCATTTTCAGCCTGGGTGAAAACACCATGATTGCATTTAGAATATCCTGCTCTGTAGGTGTCTTCTGGTTCCTATGGTCAGCATGAATCACAGTGAACATGGTCTGCTACAGCAGCCCTGAGCCTGGCAAAGTGCTTTAGGGCCCATTCCAAACCTTCTTCCAAAGCCCTGAGCTATAAAGTTGTGTGGATGCCAGTTAGCACAGATTTTGTATTTATCTGTTCCAGTATCAGGGCTCCTGGTGTCCAGCCAGAGGCAGCTACCCAAGGCTGTGCAATACAGAGCTCACCTGTGACCCAGAAGGAAATTGATTTCTTTCTGCAAAAGGTCTGAACATGAACTGTCTATCCTAGATAATCACAGCTGGACTTCTGCCTGTGTTACAGCACCTTCCGTACAAATCAGGTGTCTGGCTCAGACTTCCCAGTACCTAAGGCTGCAAAGCACAGACTCCTTGCACAGAGACCACCAAGTAATACTTGACATAAAATCCCATAATTTGATATGTTGTGGTTCAACACTGGCCAAATGCCAGGCACCCACAAAAGTTCCTTGCTCACCCTCCCGTGCCACAGCTAGACAGAGGAGAGAAAAAAGAAATAAATGAAGGGTCCATGAGCTGAGATAAGGACTGGGAGAAAACACTCCAAGGGCAAAACAGACACAACTTGGCAGCACAAAGTGAGTTTGTTACTAATGGAATCAGAGGAGGATAAGGAAAAGTAAAATAAGCCCTTCAAAACATCTTTTTTTCTTTCAACCAGTCCCTCCTTCCCACTGAAAATGCAGGGAGACAGAGCATTGGGTTTTTGGGTCAGTTTGTCATCTGAGATTTTCTTCTGCTTCTCCATGAGAGGAGTCCTTCCCCTGTCAGTCCGTGGGGTCCCTCCCACGGGAGACAGTTCTCCATGAACTTCTCCAGTGTGGATCCACTCTCAGGAGCAGCAGCCCTTCCACACCTGCTGCAGTGTGAGCCCCTCCCATGGGCACAGAGTTCTCCCAAAACTTCTGTAGCATGGGTCTCTCCTTCCATGAGGTGCAGGCCTCCAAGGAAAGGCTGCTCCAGCCTGGAAGCAGGGCCCCCTCTCCATCAGCTCTCCCACTGGATCACAGCCTCCTCCAGGCATCCACCTGCTCTGATGTGGGCACCTCCCCCAGGGGCTGTGGGTAGATCTCTGCATCCCCCATGCATCCCCCTGGGCTGGGATGCAGGTGGATCTCTGCATTCCTCATGGACCCATGGGCTGCAGGGGCACAGCTGCTTCACCATGGTCTCACCACAGCCTGCAGAGGAATCTCAGCTCTGGCACCTGGAGCACCTCCTGCCCCTCCTTCTCCACTGACCTGCGTGCCTCCATGTTCTTCCCTTCACATATTCTCACCTCCTCCTCTTCTCTGACTAGCAAGACAAACTGACCCCCCATTTTGTTTTGATTTTCTTCTTAAATATGTCATCACAGAGGCATTACCAACCTCTCTCATTGGCCCAGTTTTGGCCAGCAGCAGGTCCATCTTCAGAGCCATCAAGAATTGGCTCTGCTGGACATGGCAGAAGATTCCAGCAGCTTCTCACAGCAGCCCTGCTACTAAAAAACAGGCCATGAAAAACCAACTCCTCCATGCAAGCCCTTTGCTGCAACTGGAATAATGGACTGTCTAAACCACTCTCCGGAATTTGTATAATGTAGCAGAGAAATCTATTGTAGGGATGAGACTGCAACCCCAAATCCCTCTGGCCTTTCTTGATCTAGCTCAAACTCAAGTTATTTGAAAGTGAACACAATATTCTAGGTTCCAGTTATTAGAGCTCTATTGGCAGCTTCCTGCAGGCCATGAGACTTTTATAGTTATAGAATGTTTATTTTTACTTTCTTTGCTATTACATATAATTTATTATTCTACTGAACCTTATTCCTTTTTACATTTCATAACTTTTTCAGGCTTTTCCTCATTTATCTTTTGTTCTTTGATATTTTCAGGTGTTCAGTGTGGTTCAGCAAGGTTTTAATTTTCCTCATCAAGCTGTGAACTTCTTCCGTTTTCTTTCCAGACAGCTTAATACGGTTTGACATTTCCTCACATTTCCAACAGTCTGTAGCTGCTTCTACATGTAGCCATTGTGATTGGAAATGACTGCATATGATTACTGTTAGACATAATATTGTGATTGTATTGCTGTTGGGCATTGCTTTGAAGGAATGGAAACCCAAAAGAAAACATATTCTGCTCCCAAACATTTTAGTCTTAAAAACAAGGCAAAAGCATGAGCCAAGTAAGCTTACCATGGTTAACAATGACTAAGTACTTAGCTATTAAAAACCAGGCACCCAGGATTACAGATATCTTTAAAAGCATTACAGAGTCACCTGGTACACTTTTAAAGTAGGAAACTATGAAAAACATATACTCTGCATTAAATTTTTGATCTTTTCCAATGTTTCCATACCAACATAATAATCATTCTCTTTAGGGCATGTCCCAGCCTGCACTCTATGTAAGAAAATGAATTATTCCAAACCTTATAGTGTTTGCATTGCCCCTTACATGGAAACCAAGTGTTACCTGCACCACACATTCTCATTTCTTCTTGTATTTCTTCTTTTTATATGGTAGAAGATAAATTTGGATAAAGTATAACCCAGCACAAAATGTGCTTGCAATTTCCAAAATTATTTGCATATTTCCTATAGTCAGATCCAGTATGTTTTTTTTCTGAAAACTTTGTGAGAAAGTATTGCCTTGCTATGACAAAGAGTTTTACAACTTAATTATGTACTCAATATATATAAAAAAAACCCTGATTTGCTTTAAACACAAAGCCTCTGAGTCTCCGTTAGCATTCCTTGGCTCATATCAAGAACACATAGTAAAATGCCTTTTCTTGCTCGCTTTTTCAATATTTTTCATATATTTTTTACACATCTGCAACCTGTCTTCACTATCACGTGCTAATGTTACTGTAAAAAGTAATTAAAAGCATTTTATATTGTCAGGGACCTTTCAGGCAGGAATGGGTTTAAGTATAACTGGTCTGTGTTGGAACAGAAGGACCTGGGTCTCCTGGTTGTTGGCCAGTTGAACATGAGCCAGCAGTGCCCTGGCAGCCAGGAGGGCCATCCCTGTCCTGGGGGGGCACCAGGTCCAGCATCACCAGCCAGGCAAGGCAGGGGATTGTCCTGCACTGCTCTGGGCTGGGGCAGCCTCACCTCCAGTGCTGGGGGCAGTTTTGGGCACCACTGTATAACAGAGGACATCCAAAGGAGGGCAACAGGTGGTGAAGGGTCTTGCAGGAAAGCCTTATGAGGAGCAGCTGAGGTCATTGGTCTTTTCAGCCTGGAGAAAAGCAGACTGAGGCGAGACCTCACTGCAGTTAGTGATGAGGGGAAGAGGAGGCACTGATCTCTTCTCTGTGGTGACAGTGACAGGACCCAAGGGAATGGTCTGAAGTTGTGCCAGGGGAGGTTTAGGTTGGATGTTAGAAAAAAAGGGTGATTGAACACCGGAACAGGTTCCCCAGGGCAGTGGTCACAGCACCAAGCCTGACAGTTCAGGAAGTGTTTGGATAATGCTGCCAGGCATGTGATGCGATGCTTGGGGATGGTGCTATGCAGGGTCAGGATTTGGACAGGATGATCCTGATCCTGGTGGTCCCTTCCAATTCAGCATATTCTTTGATTCTGTGATGTGCTTGATGATCAAACTCCTTCCCTGCATAACATCTGGGCTGATCTGTATGGGGATAGGCTTTTACACTACCTGGGCAGTGGTGCTGGAGTGCTCAGCTGGTGCTGTGAAGTTAGACATTGCAGTTACTTTGTGCCAATTGAATAGCAAAAAGAAGCTGAGGTAACCTACTTCTGACTGGCATCAGAGAAATTTTCCAAAACCCGCAAAAAGTCAGTTGGCTCCTAGAATCTTTGAGTTTAATGTACACTGGGGTGATATATAAGGGAATTGATAGGAACACACAGGTGCGGATGCCTGGTGCTGAGAAAAGGTTTTATCATTGAAAGCCATTGGCAGGCATTTGAGGGTAGAGAGAGTGTACCTGGTGTATGAGGAGTGCAAAGGAAAAGAGTCTTGTCAAGAGGAGGAATTATCAAAAGGAGGTTTCTAGCTATAAAAAGCTTTTTCTTTAACAGAGGAATCATCTTTATCATTATTTAAGAAGAATCACCAAAGAAGAAAAGGCACTTCATGAAGACAAACTGATGGGGGAAACCCAAACCATTCTTTTAGAAATTTAATATCTGTTTTACTTGGTGGGTTCTCTTAAGAATGGAGAAAACACACACAGCTGCAGATCAAAAAAAGACTTTGAGCTAGGCATGCTTATTCTGTGCTGTGCCAGACTCTCTACTAGAGAAGCTGCCAGTGCTGTGAGTAAAATACATCCACTTTGTACATACTAGTCAATTTAGGATCAAACCCATTTAACATCCTCTGCAACAGGGACTCAGTGCACCTGCAAAACATTTGGTTTTATCAGAAACATTTAGCTCATTTAAGCTAAGAAGACGGAAAAGACTCTGAGTCCTTGTGTTCAGATCCATTCGTTTTTATTATGGATAGGCTGTCAATTAGCCTTGCCCGCATCAGCATAAAAATTAACCTGGTAGTGCTAAAATGATGGAGTTGAAAAAATAATTAGCTTTTACCTACTATTTTCATGTAAGTGAAGCCAAAGGCAAAAAAATCATCATAAATCTTTCAGTGTAGCTTGGCAAAGATTTAGCTACATTAGTTTTCAAAAAGCGCTTCTTCTATTAAAAAACCACCAAAACAGCAAGACACAACAAAAAAACCAAAAACCCCCAAACAAAACAAAACAAAACCCCAAACCCAAATACCTTCCTGCAAATACAAGCAGAAAAGTAATCCAAATACATCTATTTAGCTCCATATTCCAGCTACTGAATCCAAAGCAATTCAAATTTAATCCGAGAGTGCATTTACACCAAATTCAAATCCTTTCCTCCCCTCTATATTTGATATTTTCTGTTCTAAATGTCTCTAAGTGTTCTCTCACCACAAATTCTTGACACAATGGCAGCTGTTTAGCAAATAAACTAAAAAATAAAAATGTTGTCATTGTGAAATAAGATATATTTAATTAAATAAGATAGAGAAGTGCTATTACAAGAACATAAAACTGTAAGGCACAAGATAAAACTAAATTACTACATGGCTGCTCAATTCAATCTAATCCTTGAAGATAAAGATGGAGCCAGAAAATTGCATGTATTGTGAAATCAGCATAAGCCCTAAGCAAATATTAACTAGGGATATATAAACTGATTTATTATAAATACAAGTGTGAATGCTAGGATTAGTTAAGGAAATGCAAACTGAGACACAATAAGGCATAAAATACTCCAGTATTTCTCTAAAATACTGGGAAGTGTACACAAAAAAATGTGCAATGCCCAGGACATAATTTTTGTTTACCTGATTTGACACACTGTGGAGGGGAAATTATGGAACAGAGAGAAAAATGGTACATTTGTTTTTAGCAATTTTTGATAACATTCAATTCATAGAGTTTCTTTATGTATTAAATAATAGGGTATGTTTAAAAAAAAGTATTCTGCTTTGGTTTTAACTGTTTGTTTTGTATCAAAGCTCTGCTTGCTAAATTATTAGGAGTGCATATTACACATTGAAGACTGTGCATGAGATGCTTCTCAGTATCAGAGGACTCATATTTTTGTATGGTATGAACAGAAGAATATCTCAAGTGTTTTACTTCCACATCTTTCCTGGGAAGTCTGCAGAATATGCATGAACAAGAGATAGATAAGGGTCATCAATGTCCATGATAATAGTGGTTGCATACTGCAAGTATCTATATGTGCTTACTTTAAGCTTAGGTTTTATCTTTTGGAGAGGTAAAGATGCAAAATCCTTCAGGCCAGACCCATCTCAGTCACAAAATGCTGTCGGTGGACTTTATTGTGTGCGTTTTACTGACCCCCAAGGCAGATTAAGGCCTGCTTAACTGACTTTATTTTGTCTACAGCGAGTGAGAATTTTATGTAGTTTGCAGCTGATCTTTCCTGCCCTTATTTGTTTATTTTTTATGACAATCCTCTTGTGGGAGGATAAAAATGATAAAGTGGGAGCTTTAATGGTGTATCTTGGAATCTTATCTCATATTACTGAACAATATCCTGAGCTCCTTAGAAAGACCACTGCTTTGTTTGTGAAGCCAAGCCTCCAGAAGGTATTGCCACAGGCCATGCAGGGCAATGACCAGAAATAAAACAGGCATGGTATGGGCACTGTCCATTCTTAGTCTCAAGCAAGCCAAAGGTTCCATGAGAGGTGGGTCCCTGAGAGCAGGAGGGAATGAGGCAAGCAGGCATCATGGTGGGACATATCTGCTTTATAGCAGGGCTGGATCCTGCAGATTTTTCTTAAGTGGAACCATTAACAAGACCAGTTTTTTGTAGTTTGTCCTCCCAAGCTCCATCTGTCCCTGTTTAACTCTGTAGTCCTGGACCCTGAGTAATGTACAGCAGTGATCTGTTAACTTTTATTCAGGCTCTGAACTGCATTAAGGAACTCTTTTTGCCCCTTTGGCCATGGAAGTTGGCAGTGGGTTACACTGACAGCTGACCTGAGCCCCTATTCAAGCCATGTTTCTGATATGGACAACCAGAATTGTAACCTTCAGGTGCACAGTAGCAGCTACATAGCAGGCCATGTCTGCTACCTGTATGCTACCTGTCTGACTGTTCCAAATTTCTTAGAAAGTCATGCTCCTCTTTCAGTTCTCCAATTATCCTTTTTGTTGTTCCAATTATGCAGGTTTTAACATTGTTTTCTAGGCAACTCTCTTCTTAGGAGTCTTGGGCTTCAGCCTCTTGGCTTTACACACCAACCAAAGGAATCTACTCCCTCCAGACAAATTGATTCCTTGCTTATTTTTCCTTAATCAGATTCTGCTTGTCTGTCTTTTCTGCCTTCAGTGATATTCAGTGCTGGTCTCCTTGAATGACCACTCTTGGCCAGGATTTTTCTTCTCTTTTTTCTTCGTATTTCAGCTTCCTTGTTTGGCTGGTCCATCCTGTCCCCAAATCCCAGTAATCTTTCTCTCCCTCTACCACCCATCCTCTTCTTCCTGGTCTGAAAACAGATCTCTCAGCACTCACAGGAGCACTTACTTGGGTGCCAGTTGAGAGGAGACTAAGGCAGTCGTGTTTTCTTTTCTTAGATTCAGTTTTCAATCCTATTCAGCTTTATACAGCCTCAGAGGGAAAACCATGACTTCCTGGAGACTTGATCATACTTAGCCACTTCATGATATCAAGACTTCTTTGATGTGGAAAATTGGAAAAGAGCAAAAGCAGTCACCAAAGAGGGAATACAGTCTGTTGCTGTTACAATTCTTTATGATTATATGAAAAATAAGTTGGTTTTGGTTATTTTTAACTTTTCTTTTTTTTTTTTTTATTTTTTAAATTTAGTTTTGACATCTTCTCTGGTAAAATTCAGGCATGTTTTCCACAGAAGCATCAAGAAGCACATCAGACACAGGATATAGTCCTTCCCAGTTTAAATTATTTTTCTTCATCCCAAAGGATGATGAGCATTTCAAAGAAGGGTTGCCATGATGATTTATATGTTGATGAAAGATACATGTACTTGTGCTCGTCTCATTCTTGCTATTAATTTAATTTGGAATGAAAATTAATATGCATATAGTATAGCACAGATGATGTCTGTGCTATACTATATGCATATAGTATGATAACTGATATTTATATAGCTTTGAAAATAGAATTTTAATGTGAAGTTTTGGACAACTTTACTTTTAATGGTGATGGTATGGATTTTATGTACTTATTTTTCTGATTTTATTTATGACAGGTGAATTCCACTTTCTATTCACAATACTGCTGGTATTCTCTGCTTAACATGTCCTGAACATTATCCATGAGGTTATTCTGGAAGTTCTTTCTGTAGCACAAAAACAAATGAAGCACTTCAACCTTTCCTCTAGAGATTCTGATTCACCCTGGTTTAACCTATGTACATTTCACTGCTGCAGGGCAATAAAAAAGTGCTAAAAAAAAGGAAAAAAATGGAAGTAATGCCAGATGGAAAATGAGAAGACTTAACGAACATGAACAGATGCAGATCTCTTGTCTTACAAATTTTTCATGTCTTTTTACTACTGCTCCCCATTCCTGATATCCTCATGCAGTAAGGTCTTAATCTTTTCTGGATTCTCAAGTTCAAACACTGACACGTCTTTCTTCTCTTTCTTTTTCTCTTTCCAACTGTCTGTCTGCAGATAACTTCTACTTTCAGGTTTTCTTACAAGGCTTATAAATCTTTTTCCCAGTCAGTTCACAACCTGCTTTTTTCATTTAGCTTTGCTTTTGATGACATCCTTTTGCCATTAGTATGATTGTTATGATGAAGATAAGGCAAAATATTCTACTAACAGAAGTTAGAACTAATAGGTGATTTTTAGCTCTATTTTTTTAAACAAAAGAAGAAATAACTGAAGAACAACAAACACCCAGGAAACTTCACAAACAGGAGAAACAAAATGAAGCTTCTATTGTTTCATTCACCTAGGATCTGCAGCTTTGATGTTACATGAGGATTGCCTGGGTTCTTTTGTCCCAATTACTGAGAGCAAAGTTGAAGAACTTCAGTATGCATTAAGTCTACCAACTTTGATGTTATGTTGAACATTCCTGACTCAAATTTGTGTTGTCTAAATTGGTCTAGAATAACTGGATGCACATCAAAATACTCAGAATATAAACACTGCAACATCAAAGTATATATTTTGATGTTATTTTCAAGACCAAATAAAACAGCAGTTAGAGGTGTTGATCAACTGGTTACCACTGGATTTTGTTACAAATTGCAGAAGCCATCCCTTTGCTTCTGTCTCAGCTGGATTGGTACTGCCATCTCCCCTTTCAAAATACTACCATGTAACAGGAATATTTTGCAGGCAGAATGCAAGAAGGGACTTGGGCATTGGGACACAGATTCTGAGATGTCTAAAATTTAGATTTTGAGTTGTGGGAATGGAGTGGAGAAGCAAGTCCTCTAATTTGCATTCACAGCAACTGGCACAGCAAGAAGTGGAATTTAAATTCTTAATTTCTTCCTCCATTTATTAGGGTATGGAACCTGGATCCAGAACCTGGAAAGTGTTCCTGTGTCATCATCACCTTGAATAAAATCAAGATTTCTCATGCCTGATAATGCTTGTAAGGTTGCATGTTATTTTGGTTAAATTATTGTATGCTGTGAAGTATTCAATAACTTCTGATTTACCTTCTGATTTCAATTAACTTTAGAGTTCAAAACTATGACTGAGTAAAAAAGAAATATCTCCTTGTTTTTTGGGGTTTTTTTTGGAGCAACCTGTTATGTCAGAACAAATGTTCCAGCTTTCATACACACATGCTGCTTGATTTCAGCCTTCTGTGTGAATTTGTTTTCTTTTTAACTTTAGATATTTACTGTGAATTGATTCAGTACATCTTGCACCAAGCAATATAAATTTTGAAAACTGTTTAGAAAACTCAGACTTTAACTGGACAGAGCCTGGTGTTTTTTCCAGTACAGTTTTGAAGACGTGGTGCTTATAGACATGATTTAGCAGTGATTAATGGCTGTAAACACAAAATTTAAAGATCTTTCTCAGTGTAAATGATTCTGTGATTCTATGATCAACTTCTTTAGCAAGCTAAGTTGTTCTGTTTTAATCAAAAGCTGAAAAATCATAGAATTAATGGAAAAATTTGTAAAAAATTAATGTTTTGTGCTCATTTAATTGCATTTTGCATGAAAAATAGTTTCACTTTTTGGAACCTCGCAATGTGTATTTAAAGAAGGCTGAGTACAGCAAAGGAGGACTTGCAATTCTTGGTGGAGTCCTGATCTCTGACAGTAAAGGAGAAAATATCATTACGACCCCAAAATTACGTTATAATATCTCTTATGTAGCCATTTATATTTTCATTCAAATTCTGTCTAATACCTAGCATTTTTTCTGAGACTGGCTAAGAATTACAAAGATTTGCATATGGCATTGAAGTGGTTTAGTCTAGCATACCACTTCTGAAAGTGGACTGTATCAGACTCTTGACAGTAGCACAGGAGGAATATTATACAAAATTATGGAAATTTTCTCTATATGCTTTCTTATTTTATTTAGCCTGCTCAATTAGAATTTAGGTTTTGAGCTAAAGCATAAGGATTTTGAAAATCTGGCAAATATTTTGAAAACAAGTAATTCTTATAAATGGGTCTAGCTGCTTCACTTCCAAACCTATCTGAAGTGCTGATGAAGACTTTTTCCCTCTGCTTGTCTGGATTTTTTTCTGTGCTTACTGCATCCAAAGTAGTTAACACAGACCTGATGGGTTTGTTGCTTCAAACCAATGCTGTTGCTGGCACTTCTCCCTTGGTTTCTGTAGAAAAGAATAAAAATCAGTGAAAAAATTAGTTACGTCTATCCTTATAATTCTGTGTCTTAGTATAAATAACCTTGTTCTATCTTACTGTAGTTTTACTCAAACTTCTGAGCTCTGCTGCATTTATATTGCAGCCTCTAAAATAAGTTCAGAAGAGTGATTTAGTTTTTTTTTAATCACAGAATCATAGAATGACTTGGGTTGAAAGACATTAGTACAGCCCCCTGCTGTGGACATGGATGCTTCCCACTAGATCAGGTTGCTCAAAGCCCCATCCAACCCAGCCTTGAACATTTCCAGTATGTGAGTGTGGGGCATCCAGAGCTTCTCTGGCAACCAATGCCAGTGCCTCACCACCCTCACAGTAAAAAATTTATTCCTAATAGCCAGTCTAAAGCTGCTCTTTTCAAAGTCATTACCCCTTATCCTGTCACTATATGCCCTTATAAAAAGTTCCTCTCCAGCTCTTTTGTAGCTCCCTTCAGGTACTGAAATACTTCATAAGGTCTCCCTGGAGCCTTCTTTTCTCCAGGCTGAACAACCCCAATTTTCTCAGCCTTTCCTAACATGTTTTCAGGGAGTTGTCTAAGCCAAGCTCCTGCTAAATCATGGCTCACTGAAAAGTTACATCTGGTTTTGCAGGACTGTTTCCAGTTGAGGATTGACATTTCCAAGGGTAGAGGCCCCATAACCAGTAACTGACAACAGCATTTGGAATTTTAAAAATAAAAATTTATTATATTCACTCTTTAGCCTTAGTCCCTCTTTTTCATACACACGTCAGTTCTTTGATAGAAATTAATGTGGCCTAAATTCTATCTCTGTCCCCATTCATGGTGTTTCCTATTGTCTGGCTGCAGACCTTCAGAGGCACATTGTCAATTGGGAACAGCAGGGGCTGGTCCTTGGTTGAAATGTAGGGCACCTGAATCTACACTTTTGACACTGTCATACACAGCTGCAACTTTCTACCTTCCTGTTAAATACCAAGCACTTTGTCTCCTGTCACATAAATCAGACAGAGCCAGATTTTTCTATTCTAGCTGGGTTTGTGTGCCTTCCTCCTCACTGGGTGCCTTCCAGGAGTACATTAATCAACATGACTCAGGGCTGTCTCTGGTGTTTTTGCTGTTTTCAGTCAGCTTCTCCTCAGAGGCTATGGCCTGGCCACCTTACAAGGAGCACAGCTTTCCTCAGCCTTCCCAGCTGTAGGAAGAAGGAAGCATTGAGAGAGAGGATGAAGTTCTTTCAGGAGAGATAAGACTTTTTTATTTGAGTGAGAAATGAGACTTTTTTATTTGAGACATCTCTTTCTATTGATCTACTCCTGTCACTTTCAATGTGAATTTCTGGGTATGCGTTATCTGCTAGAATGTCAGATCATTGTCATGGAAGCCAGATATTGAGAAAGCTAGACACACATATACAAGAGTAAGGGCATTTAATTGAGACCAGCATAAAACTAATATTGTGGTAATATTTAAAAATGGTAAATTTTAGTCCTGTCAGGCTGATATTGATCCTTGGTGAAATAAGGGAACATCTGATATAGGGCTCAGTTAGGAAAGAGCTGAAGGATGGTATTAATGCCAATCAACATAAGTTTATGGAAAATAGATCCTGTCAAACTAAGCTGATATTTTTTTTTAGATTAGAAGCTATTTTTTAAAGTAATTGTATTGATGTACCATACTCCGCAAGCTATTTTATTTGATAGTGCATAACGCTTTCATTAAGAAACTAGAAAGATACAAAATGCATATGACACACATTAAATGGATTGTAACCTTTTCTTACCGATGGATGATATGATCTAATTGTAAATTCACTGTAAATTCAATTCTATCACCATGATAGAATTTTTCAGAATATTTGGTCCTCAACCTCATGCAATTCAACAGTTTTCCAGCATCTAGGAAGAAGTACGAGATTATCACTGATGAAGTTTACAAATGATCAAAGCAAATTTTACTAGTGAGGAGCATAGTTCACTTTTCCAGTGAATCTGTGAATGTTTGATGAGCTGAACACAAATCCTGTCTAAGACCAGCTGTGAAGTCCAACAGCTAAGAAGAAAGTGTTTACGGTAACACTATTTTTGTATGTTTAATGGTCCAAAGCTTTAGAGAAAGAAGAAGGTAGAAGTAATAACTTTTAGTAGGTCAAAAAATGCAGTTAAAAATGTGGCCTATCTTCCTAGCTATGTGTGCATCTTCACTCCATCTAGACCATCCATTTTAATACAGAAATTTGCTGTTACTCTTGATCTTTCCTTGCAAAGAATGCTGGCCATATGAAGTTAAAGATTATCTCAGAGCACATCATCTTTTAAAAGGCCAGAAGGTTAATCAGTAGTTAATCTGTGGTTAATTAATCTATCACAGACTGGTTAAGTGAGTTAATCTAATTCTCAAGTATATAAGCAGGAGACTCCTGTATTGCCATTCCAGCAGTTAATTGTTATTGGTTTTAAAAAATGCGTTGAAAATTTAGGGTGAATAAGGTACAGGAACACTTTTGTGTTGAAAAACCCAGCTGAGGCTTTGACAACAATTTCTTAGACAGACTGGATGACTTTCTAAATCAGATTCCTGAGAAACAAACTCACTCAGGTCAGTTATGTTCTTTTTTCTTACTACACACTTGCTTAAAAACCTCACTCAGCCTTCATGAAACCCCAATATCTCAAACCATTTTCCATCCTTTCCCAGGAGGGAATGTTACAGACTGGTAATAGGTTTTCTTCTTTTTTTTTTACTGACTCTCCCAGCTCTTCATGCTGTGAAGATGGAAACATCAAAACAATCCCTGAATAGTACTTTTTCTCCTTTGGTCCCCAAAAGTACATGTTTTTGGTAGCCTCCATCAACATTTGGTAGCCACCACTGGTACTGTAGCTTTCCCTCAGTATATCTGTTCACACTAACCAAGGTTTTACCTGTAGCACTGAGACCCTGCACAGAAATTTTGTAACCTGTTATGCCATGACGCTTGAAGAACAAACTAGTGTTTATGCAACATTGTAGTGAAGTAAATCAGAATATATTGCAATATCTGATCTTAAGAGATGCTACCACATGTGTGCCCCAACCCAAAACTTTAAAGAAGCCTTTAAAGAAATTTTTAGACCTGGATGAATCAATTGACTACAGGATATTTCTATTACTTTGGCATTCCATCGATGTTTCTCTTAGGACTTGTCTGCAGTTGCAAGTTAATTTGAGCCAAGGTGGGCTGTGAATTTAAAATGAAACAACTACTCCTGAGTAAATGAACATACTCTTCTGCTGGAAAAACAATGATATACTCTTATTTAGTAAATCCATCCAGAAAGTTTCCTCTTTTCCATCTGATAAAATTCAAGAAGGCATTTCAACAGCTATGATGTTTGGCAGCGAGAGAATAATTTTGGTCTAATTTCATGAGCAAAAAAGCACTTTTTTTTTACTTCAAAGTTCAAGTTAATCTACTGGACCTATTGTGAGCCTATCTCTCCTCAGTTCCACATTGTCTTCCAGTCCCACTGGAGGTTACTCCAGAGCCACTGGTCAAGTGGTTCTCTCTTACAGTAAACATCAAGAGCTCTAAGAGTTATGTTTTGACAATACTCTAACAAGTCCCTTTTTAGCTTCTCTAGCAGCATTTGCTACTAAGATCCAGGGAGCTTCTACTTTTCCATCCTGCTTTATGCCTTCTATTGTAGAATGTTTTTTCTAGGATAATGTCCCAGTCTTCTGTTACACTGAATTTTCACATGTTTCAAAGACATTCTTTTGGGAGGACTTTCCACAGGTTAGTGCATACTATTTTGTTTTTCCTCATTTGCATATCTGAATTTCCTCTGACTTAATTTATTCTCATACCCTTCCATTTATTCTCCTACCCTACCCCGGGGCTAATTTTCTTTTAAAGTTTATGGACTGGAGTTAGCTCTCTTTTTCTGTATATAGACTAGTTTTGAACTTATGATATTTTTTGTTATAATTGCCCCGTGGAGCAATTTTTCAACATGAAGTACAGATCATCAGTGTGTGTCAGATATCAGGCTTTCATAACTCAGAGTAAAATTGTATAAATTGTGTCTAAGTATTATAATTGTGCCCAAAGGCCAAAGAGATAAAAAACCAGACTGGTGTTGTGTAAATGGATGGATAATAATTGCTTGTGTCCCAGAGGTCTTACAATCCAAAATTTTTTTTTTGTCTTTTCACTTAATTGGAAATAATTAATATTTATCACTTTTAACAACAAAATCCCAGACTGGGATCTGTTTTCTCCACCCCACTTCCCATTCTATATTCCTGTCTGCTTATTCAGTCCACTTGAGAAATAGTAGGTAGAAATAGTGCTTTAATCAGCCATTTTAGGGCACACTAAAGAGTACTTCTGACTGGGAATGGTAATGACTATCAGATTCAAATATCTATTACCTGCTACAGAGCAATGAGGCTGATGAAGTCTGTGCAGGTACTGCAGATGTATTTGAGATTATCCAAGTTCAATTGAGTGAAAGTAGCTATGGGTGATTTGCCCACTTAAGCAAAGCAGCAATTTTTGCTCTTCCTGTGTCTAAGGACTCCTTAGAACTAAATTAGCACCTGTATTTTGGGTTGAATTAAAAGTAATGTTTTTAGTGAAATTATTTCTCCAGTATTCATCCAATATAATAGCTGTTATAATGATGATAAGAACTTCTACCCAGTGAGATGAACTTCTACAGATCTATAGTACTCTTTTTCTGTGTGTGTGTTCTTCCAATGCGCTTTCATTCTAGAGAGAAACCATTGTAAAATATCCCATCCTGCAAGGCATCATCCTTGGGGTTGTCTGGATCAAACCAGAACAAGGTATTTTAGAAGTTAAACCGGAGCTATGGTAATACAAGGCAGAAATGAGGGGAGTGCTTGTCTGACAGTGCTACAATTCCATGTTCCCTGTCTGCTGGGATTGTCCTGATAGAGCAGGTCACAGGCCTAGATTTCACTAATGAGGTTAATGAAGGCCCAGGGAAATGGGTACAGACACTGTTTGAAGGGTTGGGCTATACACCAGGGGTCTGGTAACAAACCTCTGCAGTGACACTTGCAAAACTCCTCTGGCAAATCGTAGATCACAGACCATTTATTTCTGTCTTTTGTTATGAATCTATGAAGGACTCAGATTCTCTAAGAACTATATTAATGAAGAAAAAGTTTTATTTTTACTTCTACAATAAAAGGTTGCGGTTCCCAAACCCCAAATGCTATTTGACTTTCTTGTTTTTGCTAACTGATTATCAAGTTGTTTGAATAATGATAAAATTATTCAGCCTTTAAAGAAAGAGGAAAACAATTAATGCTGGACTGTATTGGTTGATTGTGTTCCTTTCTTCAGTAAGAAATTGCTTAAAATGAAAGACATAACCTCTTATTTTACCTTCATTTTAACAATTTTGACTGTTTTTTTAGGAATCCCATACTTTTCTACCATTTTTCCCACTTTTCTACTGTAGAAAATAAAGAATTAGAGGAATTAAAGAGGCACAGTTTTTAAGGTGTTGCCAGTGTTCTGAGTTTTCAGTGAAGGCTAATGTAACTGTTATTTGTTAGATTATCCTGACGTGTAGAAATCCTTCATCTTCTAGAGTAACAAAATACTAAAAATCCCATAGGTATGGGTTTGTGGTGGAAATTCTGTATAATTTATAAAATTTTTTTACGCTTCTATAGAACTGCTGAAGTTTCTATGGGATCAAGAATTTTGACCTAAAGGTGGAGACTGTGAAATATATTTCTCTTGGAGCAGGAGTATTGCTAGAAAAATATTTCAGCCTACTGCTTGGAAATTGTGATTAATTGTCAAAAAATTGTATTGTTTAAGAGAAAATTCACCCTAAATATAAGTGCAAGAGAAAAAAAAAATTGCTGTGCAAACCCAGTAGAGGAAGACAGAAGAAATGGCCTGGTAGGGGGTTTTAAGAGGACTTCATTGTGAAGATGTGGAAAGATGAAGACCAAGTGACATTAATGCAGCCTATTGCTCTTGCTAAGGAACAGCCTGAATGGTCCAGTCCTCTGCTGGCAAACATTTGTGTTGCTGGCTGGTGCAGATGATGTCAGCTCACCTGCATGCAGCCTGGTTCTGGAACCACTGGCTGCCTCCACACTGTGAGTAAAACAGGCTAAAGATCACCAACTGCCAGCACAGCTTGCACATGCAGAGATAAATTCCCTTAACCCTTGAAACAGAGTGGCTGTGCCCAAGCTTCAGTTCGGGGATGTGCCCTTGCACAGTGCCCAGGCATCGTCCTGAGAAGGTCTGACAAGTTCTTGGGCTTTGTGGCAGTGAGTATTTCAGTGAGGCATCCATGGAGTGAAGCCGATTTTGCATTAAGCATTTTTCCCAGCCCACTTTCAATGGCAGGGAAATTCAGAATAAGCAGAGTTTGTCAGTAGGTAAATTATAAACAGAGAAAAGGACTACATTTGTCAAATTCATGATTTTCTACCGATTCCTCACTCGTCTCCAATGCTCGGCTATATCCCAGCTGTCCTGAGGATTAATTAGTTAATATTTATGAAGCATTGTGAAAATGGGGCCTGCTAGAATGGTGCTAAATGTTTTATTTACACGGTTTATAAACAGCAGCCAGTCGGTCCCACATGGTGTTCAGCCCATCACGGTGTTCACAAATTTCCACTGCAGGTTGAATCAGGATGGCTTTTTTCACGATGTAATGTATTTTTATTGCTGTAGTAGAGCAAATGTATCCTTTAAATTATGTGATTAGTTTCAGTACAGCTCACTCTCCAGAATAGCTATCATAAAGCGTGAGACTTTGAAAGCATTGCCAAATTTATATTTAGACTTCAGTGTATGATTTCATGTCAAAAATTTATGCACAACCTCATTTGTCAGGCAGCATTATTGATTTTATAATGTGTAATGTTTTTCTTATTGAAAAAGTGTTCCCAGGCCTGAGCTTATTAACACAGTGTTGATTACTCTTTGGGGGCAAGCAAATGGTTTTTCCATTTATTAAAGATGATAAGAAATGGGAAATCATGGTTTTTATATACACATTATTTGAATGAAAATGATGGTTGCTGATTAAATAATATGAGCCTAGAAAATTAAAGTATAACATAATGCTTTTCCTTTATAAAGTTGTGCAAGTTACTAGAAAGCCTGTATTTAAGAGACATATTAGGAGTGTTACCTTTCCCTCTTTTTTTATTGTGAACAAAGTTTGCATCAAAGCACAATATTGTATATTTTTTTATCAATGCCCACATCAATCAAAGTAACAAGATCCTGCCTGAGACATAATCAAGCCTGTAGTGTGCATATTCAAACGTGCTAGAGGATTACAGTTTTTGTGAGGAATATGCATCAAGAGTGCAGATGATTGCTAAGAAACCCAAAAATGAAGGGTTTAGGGAAGGTGAGGAATGTTGCATTCAGTTTGGGTTTGTTTTATTTTTCCTTTTCTCAAAGGCAATAATGGGATTTAGATATCTAATTTTTAATTTTTTTTTCATTTGGATAAAAATCTCAGTTAAAGTGCCTAGCAACTAAATAAAGAAACAATGAAACTTCTCTCTTTACCAGAACTTCCTGTAAGATTATAGTGATAAAATCTGTATAATGCTGCAGTAGTGTAACATGGCATATTTAATCAATGAGGTAAAGATCCAGCTTCTGGCCTTATTGAAATATTTCTAAACTCCACTGACTTCAGTATGGCCAAGACTTCATTAGTTATTTCCCATGACACTGCCAAGCAGGTACTCAGTCCTTGTACCCTGATGTGTGCTCAGTTCTCAGTTCCTCAAATGAAGATTTAGGTAGAAGAGATGCTCAATTCATATTTTTCCCTAGAAGCTGTCTTATTTGCACGTTCTGGTTTTCACTAGGGATATTGCTGGCAGGAGCTCCCCTTATGTTGTGTAAACACATAAATAAGCTTTGCAGCAATTAATATTGGTCCACTTTCAAGACTATCCCCACATCTCCACTCCTTTGGAATCCATTATCAACTTTTTCATTATTAACATACCACTCAATTTGGCTTTATAGATTGCCTATAAACTCCTTCTATTATGCCATGTTCATGTTTATATCCCAAGTCTTTCTCTGCCTCCCAGAGGAACCTGGGGAAATATGTGTTACTTTCAAAATAAGCAGCACTGGGCCGTTATGTTGCAGGGTTGATAGTGGCTGAATAGGCAACTTAGAAGTAATTCTTCATGTCCTCTCCTCCTTGATAGCTCAGAGTCTTGGTCGCCTCTGGAGATTCAGTGGCAGATGGTGGTAAAGTTGAAATTAGCTGAAATCTTACACTCTTCCAATTATTATGTTCCTCCCTGGAATGCAAAGCAAGAGTAGATATATTCTTTAAAGGAAACTGATATGGGTCTTGGGCAGGCACAGCAGGGAATTCATTGCAGTATCTTCTTGTGAGTTTTTAGCCTCCTCTCCTCCTTGAGTCCACTTGGATTTTTAATTATCTTTCAGATCCTCTTTTCATTTTCCTTGCTCAGAAATGCAGAATAAAGCCTACCCCCTGTTTTCCATCCAATTCACTCACAGTCTTCTGTCGCAATTATTGTACTATAATCCTCTCTCTCCATTTTAATCCTTTTCCATAGTCAGTTTATTTCAGAATTAGGGTTCTTATCCTTTGATCTATTAATTTAGAGTTTAACCTTATGCTCTCTTTCTGCTTTTTATTTGGGGCATTGCTGAGGGTTGTTTAAGTGGGAAGAAAGCAGAACAGGGCCTTCTTATTACACATTAAGAATCCCTTAAGGGAGGCATTAAGGGAGTCCTCCTAAGGGATAGCTACTGGGAGAAAAATGCAATTTGGATTTGGATGTGAAAGCTAAGCATGGTAGGAAAGCTAGAAATGAAAGATCTGGGCACCATTAATCTAATGTTCATTCACTGATTGAAACATCTTATGGTTTAATTTTCTGACTAACTTCAAATAAAGTACAGCTGATGCATTTTTGAAAAGCAAAAACCCCCATATCCTATCCTGTAAATAGTTTTGATTTTTTTTCCAAAGTGAGTAGCCTGCCTTTGGTATGAAATGCTTGAGAATAAAATGAAAAAAAAAAGAAAAAAAGAAAGACAAAAAACACCTTTCTTTTCTTTTTCCCCCAAAAAGTCAAGAAATACTTGGGACTGAAGTGAAACTTTAAATTGAATGAAACTTTTTCTTTCAAGTTGAAGAATCTATTCGTTGCAGGAGCCTGTTCACGTATTGGAGGTAGCAACCTTAACAGCAATATTGTTTAATAGAAAATGGGAGAACACACAAAAAGGGAAAGACAGAATGCTTGCCTGAGTGGACAAGACAGAGAGAGCACTGCACAGTTAAATAGGTGGACCCAGCACAAGTACTGAGCCATTCCAGAAATTTGTAGCTATTTTTCCTCATATTCTTTTAGGTATTGCTGTATGTCTCATCTTTTGTGGCAATAGGGAAAGGAGAGGTTGGAATCAAAGAACTCATTCACATTTGGATTGGCAGAGACGTCCATGGAGAAAGAGTTTCAGGAGCCCTGAGGTGAAATAGTTCTTTAGCTTCATACTTCCTACATAACTGCAAGGAAGCAAGCCCATGATTCAATTCCTCTTCTACAAAATGGGAATAATGCATCTCTTGCTCAGAGAGGTGCTACAAAAAGGTAAACCCAACAGTAGAAATAAGGCTTTGCAATGAGAGAGGACACTAAAACAATCAGCTCAGGATTCTTAACCCCACTTGGATTCAACCACAAGCTCTGCAGGGTGTAGGGTCTTCTCACAGCAGTGTACAGGTACAACATTGAAGAACCAGTTATGTTAATGAAGGGTTTTAAAAATAAATAGTAAAATAGAAAAGAAAAAAAAAGGAAAGATGGCAAAGATTGCATGAAAACGAGAGCAACAGCTTCTTCGGAGTCTCTACAATCTGTCATGTAAATAGAAAAGATTCAGACATCTGCAAAGTACTTCTCATACATATGGGGACACATTTCAGATTGTCTATCCTGCACCCAAAACATTGCACTGTGTTCTTTTGCATATTTGTGGGTTTGCAGCAAGGGAAAGTGAGAAAAGCTGCAGTCACCACCCCCAATTTGTCTGCACAAATTAAGTGTACTTCAGGGTTTGCTGTTACTGTCTTAGTTTTTTGTCCACCTGACACACAACATTCTAAAATGTGTGCCTAGAGGAAAGAAATATTTACACCCCTCTAATGGGAAAAAACAGTTTGAAAAAAATTCAGAGAAAAAAAAATCTGCTTCAAAATCAGGTTTTTGTGGCTGTGACTTTTGCCGAGGGGAAAAATAAAAAATCATGCATTTGCTTATCCAGATAAAAATAGTGCCATTTCCAAAAATGTAAAATCCTTAAAAAATGAAAGTGTACGAAGTGGATCAACTCCTTTTAAGTCACATCTTCAAATCTGAAAAATGTTGTGGCTTAATTTTAAAAAGCCTTGCCTTGTAGTGAATTCTAAATATTTAAAATAACCACAGACTATTCTAGTAGCATCTCTTAATTAGCTGATGCATTCTTACAAATCACAAATGTCTGAAAATCCTGATGCTATGATGAGTGATGATACTACAATATATGCATACGTTAAAATTTATTGTCAGATTGGAGCCTTGTGCTCTCTGGTGTTATATTTTGCTCTAAGTGTGCTCTATTTATCTTGACACAAACTGCATATGGTTTTATGCATTTTTGTTAAAGTTTCTATAAAAATTAAAGCAAGTCCCCAGACTTCAAGTGCTTGTAAACTGGCAGCAAAGATCCTGCTAAGTCTAAAGACAGCTGTGGCTTTTAGTTCTGGGCCAGGTTGTCTTCATGGACACAAGGAGGCATTGCTCTGAGCACTTGCTTTTTCTACTCTGAAAAGGTTGGTGGTTTGCTGAGTTTTTGCATGTTGTTCTGTGACTAAGGAAACATTACTGGTGCATACACCTCTGCTTTACAGAATATAGATACTCAAGGAGACTGGAAAATATGTCCTGTAGTCTAGCCCATTATTAATATGTCTGCTTCTTTAAAAGGTCAACCTGTTTTAACAATAAATTCTGTGCAAGAGATGTTTCTGAAATTTTCTGATTTTGATTCTCTTAACCCCCCTGAAAAGTAATAGAGGTATAAATATTAAATATCCCATTTCCTTTACAGCTTGAATTGATTGGGAGTGGAATTCTGAGGGTAAATGTGATTCATTCCACAAAACCAAAGAAAATTCCTTTGTGGTAGAATAATAGAGTACAACAGGACAGATTAGAACAGATTTCATCACAGGTACCAGCCCTAAACCTAAATTGTTATGGTGTTAGGATTCAGACACTTGTTCTGCTTAGGGAAGAGCTGTGGATTTGTCCTCGGAGATAATGATTTCTTCTCCTTACTTTAACCTTTCATTGTTATACTTTCTATTGGTATATTATACTTAGACCTTGGTTTTGCATCTGAGCTCCACATAAACAAAATTTCTCAGTGGAGATCCTTTAGGCTCAAAAATATGTTGTGTGGGTTTGATTGTGAACCAGGAGCTAATACTGAAAAGAGTGCTTCCTAGAGTGATTGTAAACCTGAATGCTGAGTTGATTCATTCTTTGATAAAGGATGTATTTGGTCAAAAAAGGGAACGATGCATTTTTCAGCAAGTACTAATACTTTTTGATCTTTTTTTGTGCTTGTTTGTTGAAAAAAAAAAGGCTTTGATGGCTTAGAGGCTTTGAGTGGAGAGTAATTTAACAGTATTTGTCCTATCAAGTTATGAGAGTCTCAGGATCAGGTTGCATGCCAGGGCAGCAGTGAAATTGCTCTAATGAATACACTCATTCATCTGTAGGCTTTATTGTACAACCAAATGGTAATTGTCTGACTTCCAGAGACTGTCTGACAGACTGAGTTGTTTGAAAGTGTGCCTTTCCCTCTTTTATTTCCAAATTCCTTGTCATGAACATTTTTGTACTTTCAACTGCTTGTATGACAAAGGCTGGGGAAAAGGCTGAGGTACTTAATGCCTTCTATGCTTCAGTCTTTAACAGTAAGACCAGATGTTCTTCAGGTACGCAGCCCCTGAGACGGAAGACGGGGACAGGGAGCAGAATGCAGCTCCGTACACCAAGGGGGGAAATGGTCAGTGGCCACCACCTGGACACAAACAAGTCTATGGTCCCAGATGGGACTCACCCGATGGCACTGAGGGAGCTGCTGGGAGAGTTTGCCAGGCCACAGTCCTTCATTTGCCATCAGTGCTGGTCAGCTGGCAGGGCCCACTTGACTGGAGTTTAGCCTGTGTGATGCCCATCTATATAAAGGGACACAGGCCTGTCAGCCTGACCTTGGTGCTGGGGAAGGTCTAGGAGCAGATCACCTTGAGTGTCATCATGCAACATGTACAAGGCTACCAGGGAACTGGGCCCAGACAGCCTGGGTTTCTGAAAGACAGGTCCTGCTTGGTCATCCTGATCTTCTATGACAAGGTCACCCTCTTGGTGGGTGAGAGAAAGACTGTAGATCTTGTCTACCTGAATATTACTGAAGGCTTTTACACCATTTCCCACAGCATTTTCCTGGAGCCCAGGGTGGTGGGGAGTGGAGTCACATCCAGCTGGTGGAGGGTCGGTCTCCAGGACTCAGGGAGACTCCAGGACTGGGGCCAGTCCTATTTTGATCTCCTTGAGGAGATCAAGGGCATCCTTAGTCAGTTTTCCAACGACACCAAACTGGATGAAAATGGTGATCCCTAGAGGGATCTGGACAGGCTGGATTGATGGGCTAAGGCCAGCTGTATGAGGTTTAACAGGTAAAGTGCCAGGTCCTGCATGGGAGTCACAACAAGTATGGGCTTCCTCAGCTACAGGCTGAGTAAGAGTGGTTGGAAAATGCCTGGCAGGAATAGACCTGGGGGTGCTGGTCAACAGGAACTGGACACAAGCCAGTATGTGCCCAGTTGGCCAAGAAAGCCAATGGCATCATGGCTTGTATTAGACATAGTATAAACTATGGGGTTAGGGCAGTGATTGTCCTCTGTCTGTCAGGGGAAGAGTTTTCACTCTTTACAACTACCTGAAAAGAGGTTGCAGCAAGGTGGGGATGTTCTCTTTTCCCAAGTAACAAGCCATACGGTGAGAAGAAATAGCCTCTAGTGGTGCCAGGGGAAGTTTAAATTGCATATTAGAAAAAATTTCTTAGTGGAAAAGTTGTCAGGTATTGGAAGACTCTGCCCTGAGAAGTGGTTATCACCATCCCTGGAGGTATCTAAAAGATGTGTCAATGTGTGGCATGGCTTAGTGGTAGACTTGGTAGTGTTGGGTCAATTGTTGAGCTCAGTGATCTTCAAGGTGTTTTCCAAACTAAACAATTCTAGGATATATGTTCCTAAATCTCTGTCCTAGGAATTTTTTCATTCTTACTTAATATTAGTACATTTTAAGTATTTATTTACTGGAGACATCTGAAAGTAATGTACGAAGATAAACAGATATTCTTCATACTGCAATTTGTTATACCCAAGGAAAAAACAACCACCTTTGTAAATCTTGAATGTTTCACATACTATGGCTTATCTGTGAAAAAAAAAAAAAAAGATCTGACTAATAGTAGGCAGAGAAGAATTAAAAAAACCCCAACAATTACACAGAACATTTTTCACTATTGCTCATTATGTGTGTTTATGTGACAAGGACGTGTTTAAAACAAACAAAAGATGCTTCAAGGTGTTATTCTGCCAAGTCATATTCCTGTTCAAATGCATGAATGGTCACCTTCATCTAAACTAATGGGAAAGCACATATGAAATCACTCCCAATTTCGAGTATCTCCAAGGTTTATGTATGTCTGTACATATGAATGAAACAAAAGATTTAGTATTTCTGTCTCATATGCCCATAAAACACTCACAAGTACACATACTTATATAGATATACATGCATGCATAGCTTCATACAGAAGGTAATTTTTCTTCATGAAAATCTTTGTGTAGCCAAATCACTTTTTTTCTACTAAGGAATATAGTAAGACATGGCTATAAATGGTATGATACAACATTGCAAGTTTGGTGGCCCTTGACAGTTTTTCTCTCCAATTATTATGTCTGGAGAATAATTTGTTCTTCTTAAAGACTTAGTGTCCCTGGCCAGCCTGTGAGGGAGGAAATTGCATGTTAATAATGTGGTTTGGGGGCTATAATGACTTGCTTAAAATTTGGATTAAAGTCACCATTTTTTTTCATGTTATTGCCCATCATAAAGGTGTTACAATAATACATTTAAATCACATGAAAACAAATGCTAAGATGGAAATGAAAGATTTCATGTGTCTCTACCATTCTTTACCCTTCATTGCACCTACACAGTACTTAGAAATATTTAAAACTAATTAAAATGAGGATTGAATGCAGTGATCTGAGAAAGAATAAAAGAGTTTCAGTCACATTCTTTTTTGTGATTTCTCAGTGAATCTCTGTAAGGTCTGTCCTTCCTAGAAATATAATGGAGGGGTAGCTGTATTGCTCTGGGATTGGTAATATGATGTACAGTCTTTTATTTCTGCATTGTCAGTACAATGCCAGTCTAAGTCTGTGACTAAAAGTTGTTACCATCTGATGGCTCTTCAATGGGCTATTGGAAATGAGTTTCATGGTTCCAGTTTCCAGCAGTGAGGCATCCACATCAGAAAAGCCATCATTGCACTTGGCAGTACTAATTGGCACCCTTGTCACCAGCCAAGGACTATAATGGGCTGATGGTAGTCCCTTCAGATCAGAGCTTAGGAACATTGCTGTTGAAGCTTTTATTCCTGCTCCCTGTGCAGTACATTTTTTGTGGACAGACAGAGACATTTCCAGGACTGTCAGTCTGATACTTTTTTCCGCAAGTTACTATACTCTAATAAAAAACATTTTGTCAGAAAATTTTTGCAGAGATTTACAGTGTTCCTGTGTTTTATTTTTAAATAATTCCTTTCAACAAAGATGTTTAGAGCATATTAGAACTCCTTACATTTTTCACTTGCATGTTAATAGTTTTGGAGAATATAATTAAAATCATCCACTATCTTGGGTACCCATGTTGCTTCTACAGTGTCACAGAATTTTTTCTTCTTAATGTATTCTTGCTGTAGCCTTTTAAGGTGAGAACACCTAGTCTTGTCATTTTAGAAAAATGAATTAAAGGATGTGGACAGATATCTTTTTCCAATTCCAAATGTGCTGGTTTGTAGAAATCTCTGTCCTCAGCTGCCCTCCTCCTAGAAGTTACTGACTCCTCCACTGCTCTGGCAGAGCAGTTTATATGAATGTCCCCCATGTTGCTCCAGGGAAAATCAGACTAACTCTTTCAGACCACACAATTATTCTACTAGAAGTAGCCTTGCAAATTTTGCCTGAAGGCATTTGGAGAAATTTCATACAAACTTTCACCAGTGTTTTTACAAGCTCAGTAAATTCTCATAGTGTATAACGAGGCCTTGATTTCCTCTTCTGACAAAGATGTGACCAAAAGAGAAAGTTTTTCCGGACTGGGGGCACAAGAAACCTTACTAGTTCTTAAGGGCAAAAAAGTAACTTAGGTAAGTGCTAGGCTAGCCAGATTACACCAGCACTCAGCTGGGATACTTGCTACCAGACCAATAGTTAAGAAGGATTAATTTTATTAACAGAATTAATTGCAGAGCCAAAATAAGGCCCAGTTCAGTACAGCACGTTTTCTTTAAAGATATTAATATTTCTTTATTTCTTTAAAGGCAATGAAATAATTTACATATTGAATCTCAGGTTCTTGCTTCCACACCTTAATGAACTGAACTTTATGGTAATAGCAGCATTTAAAAATTTTGAAAAGGGTTGAATAAGCTTGGGACTTAGAGAGACAGAGAGCAAGAGAAAAAACAGGAAAGAAAGGGAAAGAGAAAGATGGAGATAAGAAAGAAAGGAAAAAGAAAGACAAAGCCTTACATTTCTATTCTTTTGTTAGAACCAAATATAATTTAAGATTCTGCAACTTGTTTCAAAAATTAATTTTAACTTTTACTATTTTGCCTGTGATCAGATCTGGAAGTGCCAAAATACTATGAGAAAAGCTGTTTTAATGTTAATTTTGGCCATGGACAGAAGCAGAAGTGTGAAAAATCTCACCACAAGCAATCTTTCACATTACATTTCCTTCCAGTTTGAAGTTTCAAGGAGTTAGAATTAACATTTGATTCTGGATTCTAATCGAAATTGAACCCAAACCTATTCAGGTACTGTAATCACTAATTAGGAAAGTTGAGTCTGTGTTTACTTAATAATAAATAGCTATTGAGAGCTGCCTCTGAGATGATATGAGATCCAATGAACTTCAAACACTATCAGTCCTTCAGCAAAGCAAGATAAATTAAATGGTGGATGTCAATACCATGGACTCTGATCAGAGTGAAAATTTAGTGGTTATAATAAAGTCTTTTGAGTCTTGAGAGTTCTACACTCAAACTGCTCAGGTCTTTTCAGAGTTTATAACTGTGATAGCTGAACAATACCATGATCTCTGCAAATCTTCTTTTCCAGTCAGTGACATTACTGAAGAATGAATCTGACAGTTTGTATTCTAATGATTATTAGAAGTAAAGACTAATTATAGATTTTTCTTATTAAGCAGTCTGTGTTATTAATGAGAATAGCAGCTGTGACAAAATTTATGAATTAGCTGCACATTTATTTGAATAAAAGAAAGAAAAGATGGCAAGGAACTTCTTGAAAATGGAAGAGATTTCTGGTATCCATGGTTTTACAAAATTGAGATGCTAGATATAGGCTTGGAAGTGTTATTTGTAAAGAAAACAAAATCTGTAATAACACAAAGTACCTTAGTAAATGGAGAAGTCTCCTCTTATACTTAACAAAGCTAAAAGAAAAAATTAAAAAGAGGCTCTCTTTTTCTAAAAGAGAATAAATAAGATTGTAAACTCTCTTTGTACCTAGAAATAATGTCTGAATTAAAAAATGCTAGAAATTGGTGTCTCTCTTTTAATAAGTAATATACAGTGCACATTACATGACAGAATAACTATCTGTGTATCTAGATCTGTTTTTCCTCTAAATTCATCACTTGAAGGACAATCAATCATCTTTTGTCATTTTGAGTTGGGTTCAGTGCTGTTGCTGATCTGGGTGGGCAGTTGTGTCTATATGTGTATACTTTTTGAAAAAGTGTAATGTATGTATGATGTAACTGGTGGGAATACATTTTGAACTGTGGCACCAGATAAACACCAGAGAAGAGAATGGCTATTGTTAGAGAAGACATTAAACACAGGCATAAGGAGAATGTGGCTTGGAAATCTGCCTTTAGATTTTGATCATTATTCATGTTTGTTATTCTGTTATACTATTCTGACACTGACAGGAATGTGTGGGGTTTTTTGTAAACTATGCAGTCTGGTCTTAATTTTTGCTTATGTTCTCTAGCTGACTAGAGGTACTGCAAGATGATTGAAAAGCCACAGATGTGAAAAGATAGACTTACAGGAAAATAATAAAGCCAGATATATGGACTTCATATTCTTTAAGGTATTTGTTTTCTGAATGCTGTGTGCTTGCTCAGTCTTTATGTCTTTATGGAACAAGTATTTTACTGCAGAACGCTCTATCAAATTGTTGTGTACCTCTTCTCACAGGAAAATCCTTGAAAACCACAAGACTTATATTTTTGATAGGATTCTGTAGAGTATGATAGGACTGGAGAATCTGGGTGGATGATACTTATTTCAGAGCTGGGGCATTGCCCTCTTACAGCCATTGCTACTGCATGTTCTTTTACTCTGTGGTTAATGCAAGACAATTCAGGGCAGCTTATCTCTCAAGATTATTTGCCTTGAGTGCTTCATTTTCACAGTATTGTGAGAACAGCTATTGTAAGAGGTGGATACTCCTGTGTAAGGTGGGTTTTTCTTGTGTCAAAAGTCTCAGCAAATTTCTGTAGAGTATTCACCAGAAAGATTTGGCAAAATCTTCAGTAATGACACCCATCAAGGCTCTTTCTTGAAATAAAATCAGGTGTTGAAGGTCATGATCTAAATGTTTAATATAGGTATGTGTCTTATACAGTGTCTCACACAGAATTATGCAAAGCCATCCATGGTTAAGGGAATCAATGAAATTACATGATTAGCAAGAAACCTTGTAAGCAATGGCATGGAATAGATTTGACTCCAGAAGGTGGAAACTCCAGACATTTTCAGACAACATGATCCCGTTCTTTTGGATACTGCTCTGGTTATGGTGGCCAGATGAAGCACATTTTCAGCAAAAATGAGCTATTTTTTCAGCAGAAGAATAAGTGTCATGATGTGATTTACTTTTGTCCCAGATGAGCTGAAGATATGGAGGCGCTGTTTACAGCTCTTCTGAGTGTTGAGCATCTGAAAATTGTAAAAGGAGAAATTCTGAGCAGTACCTTTTCCCCTTATTTCTGGAACTCGTGAAATTGCTCTGAAAAGGAAATATATACTTTTATAGTAGACTAGATAGTGATAAGCAGAAAGTTTTGAAGAAAATAACCCATTGGGAAGAAAGACTTAGATAACTCCAAAAGGTTTTTGTGGACCATCTTCTCTTTGCCAGGCAAACACAATATTATGTCAAGGATGAAATATATTTTCAAAATGAAACACAACCACTGCTAGAGAATGAACTTCCTATCTCTCCATTTATCAAGGATTGTCTTCTTCCTTTATTTTGCTTATAACTGCCTCACCTCTTTACTCCTTGTATTTGAACAGAAACATAAGCTGATGGATTTCCTTGAAGTATGTTCTGCAAGCACATCTCTGGGGACACTGCGTGGACCTGTCACATGCTGATGAGGTGACCCGGGTAGAAGATAACTTTTTCTACTTTGTTAGCACATTTCTGGTGGGAGTAGTCACCTTTTCTGTCTTATCTGACACTGCAATAACACTGAAGCCCAAGTCAGGCACTGATCGTGCTTGCTATTGGATATTTGCCACCTCTTAGGGCATCTTTTGTTATTACAAGATATCACAAGTTTTCCACTCCATGATCCAGGCTACATATGAATGAAATTATTCCTTAAGTCCTTTCTGAAGATAAGGGAATCTCTTGTTCTCAAGCAGCTGACATGTATCACGTGCCTTGTACACTGCCATCCGTTTTTAAGATCTGAGATGCAGTCTGAAAAATGGCACTAGAACCTTATATTTAATACATTATAAAAGTATTCCTACTCAGGTGGGTGAGCAAGAAAACAAAACCACAAACTAAAAATAATAATGAAAAAAGTCCAACAGAAAATGAAATAAAGGATTTAGAAACTAGTCAACTAAAAATAAGACTAAGAAAAACTATGAAAGATGATGTATAAGTAGTTTTTTAAATAATAATGATGGTTTAGTTTAGAAAAAAAAGAAAAGCATAGATCTAGATGATAGTGAGCATAGTAAGCCGTGTCATATAAATTCATGCAAGAAGAAAGAATGATTTTCTACACATGATATGTGGGTTCATGTGTCTGTGGCTTTTCTCAGAGGTCTTAAAAGGTATTCACTTAAAGGAAATATTCAGTAAGTTACATTCTGTAACCCAAGGTTTGACCAGTGCTGGAATTTATTTAGAGAGCTATACATTGAGCTATACCTACTCTTGTAATGGCTTCAAAGCCAGCAACTGGCCCTTTCTTTTTTAATCTTTTTTTAAAAAATAATCTTTTATTGAGAAAGTTACTGACTGTGAACCAGGGAAGACAAGGAAAGTGGAAATGCCAAACCATTGACCCCAGCTCTCATGTGATGCTGAAAGATTATGATCCATTGAAAAAAATTCTCCTGTTCTATCTCTGTATTTGTAGTTGTCTTTTGTTGCAGGTTTTGTTTTAAATTCATAGTGATTGCTGCTATGTGCCAAAAGCCTGGCACAGTTTCCTTGCCATTGGTATGGAATATCTGCCATTGTGCTCCATGACCCACTAAAAGATGAACTTTTCCTGCAAGGACATCAGAGTTCTATGTTTATTTCAATATCTTGCAAGTTTTCCTTCCACCAAGTAAGAACAGCTCTGCCCCATGGGCTGTTCTGTCCTTTAAGCCAATAATGCTGTGTGTGTGCTCCATCTGCAGCGCTGCTCCCACACAGCTGGCTTGACTAAGGATAGGGACAGGGGGCCCCCCAGAAACAGAATTAACACACAACATGTTTGTTTTTCTCCTCATTGATGTGATTTTTATCTCCTCTTCCTTGGTGAACAGTTTCTTTTCCTTCCTGATAGCTGAAATTTCCCCCTCCATTTCTCTAGTGATGCTCACCACCCCACCCCAGGCTCATGGAGGTCATTCAATCTGGAGTGCTAACTTCTTTTTTTTTTTCTTTGGGAGTTTGCTTGCCAAGCAAGTCTTCACAATTCCACAGAGCTCTGCAGGCAACTGAAGTAATTACAGGATTCAACTAATTAATAATATGCATAGAAAAATCACTCTTCTTACAGAGGGAGCTCTGGAAAAAAGGAGAGGTATTTCAGTGTCACTGACGTAAATTTCTGTGTACATCTCTGTGTGTATATAGACATCACTAAAATGGGTTGCCCAGAGAAGCTGTGGCTGACCCATTCCTGGAAGTGTTCAAGGCCAGCTTGGATGGGGCTCTGAGCAACTTCATCTAATGGAAGATGTCCCTGCCTATGGCAGGGTGGTTGGAACGAGATGATCTTTAAGGTTTCTTCCAAATGAAGCCATTCTGTAACTCGATGATTCTACAATTGATAATATACTTGTGCACTTCTACCTGTGTAGGTCTGATGTCTACAAACACTGTTGTTTCAGATGGAGCATTACTGAGAACCACTCTAAACCTCACTTCATATACAGTAAATTCTTTTAACACCCTGTGCTTACCTGGTCCAGCAGGTTGTAGATTCATTACTTGATGACACATGAAACAATACACTGATAACAAGACTCAATTCTCTCTACACTCACCTTGTTTTTCTCTCTTTTTTTTAGCCTTTTTTTTCTGTGGATTTACTGCGTTTGTTGCTGTGAGGTTTTTATAAGGTACATGATCCTTATTATATTCAGGATAAACAGTGAGGAAATTCAAATAATCTCAAAAGCAGGGAGTGGGAAGAAAAAACTAACAGTTACACAGAGGTGTGCGGGCAGGGGCAAGCAGTAGGACTCCACAATGTGTGCTCAAAATTGTATATAACTTTGAGCATGCATGCATGCATACACACAGATAACACTTTATTTTTGATGGGGCCATAATAATCATTACAAAGAATTTTAATAATGAAGTAAAATTAGACATTTGCAGCCATAATAATAGCCTTAAATGTAACAAAATCAAGCCAGCAAGATTGGATTTTAGTTATTCATCTGCTCTGTTGATAATATACCACTGCATAGAGTGGTGCTTCAAAAAGGGTTTTGTGTCATATGTCTATTTTGGTCTGTTCTCACCATGGTGTCTCATGGTGCCTTCTTATTAAGTCAATTTTTTTTTCCTTTTTTAATCTCAGCCTAAATGTGATTTAAATATTCCTCACAGGTGTTATCTGAATTTAAAGAGATGACTATTGCTAGTAGCATGCTTTCTGCTTAATAGCACAATGCACACAGCTTCTTCTGCTCTCCATCTTTATGCTGCATGCTGCTTAACTGTGGCTTTTAAGGTTTCATCAATTCCTACTGACACTTTACTGATAAATAGGTCATTCAGAAATTCAACTGCATCTTAGTTTGAAGGGTTATGAGGCTGAGAGGGTACTGAATAATTTTCTTGTTCTTTCTTTCACCTCCCACAGCAGGAAAACCCCACCCAGTAAAACTTTGATGAAGAGATTATAAATATTAAGGAATTCACAGAAGTAGCTTAAATTTCCCATGAATAAGGGAAAGAGTCACAGCTGGATGTTCTCCCTATTTGCACTCAGAGTCAGCAATGGGCTGGGGTAACTATAGACCATCCCTGAAATGCAAAACATGAAGAACCACACCTTCCTTAGCCATACAGGCTACGGCTGAGCCAACACTTTCTGGGACTGCTCTGACAAAGTGTGGAAGCCAAACAAACAAGTGGTCAATTCATATCCCGAAACAGCTGCCTTGAGGTGTGAGCTGAGGGAGGGATGATATTCCTCATAGCGTGGTCTGATGTCCAAGTGGGTGGGAAGAGACGTTGCAGGAGGATTTGCCACAGCCTTGGTGCAATGCCAGCCTCACATCTTTCCCCTTTCTGTTACCTTCATTTTTGGAGCAGCAGTAATTATACCCCTCTGGAAGCCTCTCCTAGAACAACTGAGGGAGGATGCACGAGTCCATAGTGCCACAGTGGCATTACCTCTTCCTTCTCAGAGAAGGTGACAGTCCACAACTGGGTAAAAATCCTACCAAGAAAATAGTGTACATTTGTGTAGATCACAGAATTTTTAAGGCTGGAAAAGACTTTTGAGATCATCAAGTCCAACTGTTAACCTAGCACTGCCATCTTCACCACTAAACCATGACCACAGGTGCCCCACTAGATGTTTTTCTACACTTGATGATGATTCCACCTTTTCCCTGGGCAGCCTGTTCCAGTGCTTGAATACTCTTTCAGCAAAGAAATTTTTCCTAGTAACTAATCTAACCCTTCACTGGTGCAACTTGAGACCATTTCCTCTTGTCCTGTCACTTGTTATCTGGCAGAAGGTATCACCTACTGATAAGACTTGGATCAGAATTGAAGCTTACCTCATGTTGTCTCACTGGTTGAGAAACTCCAATTTCTTTTGTTTTCTATTTCTTCCCATGAAGCTACAGGATGTTTCTTGTCACAACATAGTTCTTAGGGGATTGTCTAGACTACACTTTGGCAGTGTGCCACATTTTTTTACCAGCTGGGTCATAAATTGTACTGAAACCTTCTAACTTCTGATTTTTAATGACCTTTAAAACTAGTTATTGGACTTCTGCTTTTTTGGGGAATCTACAAGTGTCTTTTCAGGTGCAGACCTAAATTGATATGACCTCACTTAGATAAACATGGATAGTCCAGCATATTGTAACTTTTAATCAATTACATTGATTTATTATTCTTATTGATTCACTGATGTACATTGAATGATTTGATTTCTTAGATTTCTTTGTGGGGTGGGAGAGAAGGTAGGAAGCAGAGGCTTTTTATTAGTATCAATTTTTTTTGTGAAGCTATAAATGGTAAAATGCCAGGATGCAATGTGTTCTGGTGATATATTGGACACAATTAAATTGAACAATGACTTGCTTATAAATCAAAGCAAAGGAGGAATCATAAACCATTCCTAACCAAGTGACCATAGAGATTTTGAGATGAAAGGAGGAGCAGTTGTTTTTCCCACAATTGATACTCAATTATTTGTGCTCTGTCATGCATGGATAACAAACAAATCTTTAAATCATTTCACTTTAATGTGTTCTTTCTTTAATGGTTTTAGAATTGATTTTTAAAATGTTTATTTTATTAAATAGTGGTGTATATTTAAAAGGTAAATCATACATTATAAAAACAATACCAGCCTGAGACAAAAGCATAGAAAAGTAAGGTAGGTTGTTTTAGTTTATTTTTTTCTTTCAGTTCTCTGTCAAATAACAGGCAGAATAAGAGAAAATCACATTTATAACTTATTCAGCAGATTTAATTCTCAGGGACAATATTTTCTAATGCAGTTGTAGAATCAGTTCTTTCCTGCCTCTCCTATAAGTGGGGCATTGTGCTGTGGCATAGCACAATAAACTGCAAAAAAACTAAAGTACTCTTTGCTAGAAATTGTCTGTTTTAAAGGCAGGATACTATTGAATTGTGTCTTATGGTACTACATAAACTTCGTAAACATTAACGTGGATAATGTTCACAAAATAATGTATCTGCCTGTTTTATCAATTCCCTGTTTTATTAATTCAAGAATTTTTAACATACTTGAAAAGAAGAACAAGCATAGATTTGTGATAAAAGCATCAAAAATAATGTCAGTCAGAGGACCTGGGCTCTATTCCTGATCCTACTGAAGATTCACTGCAGAAATATTACCTAAGCCACTATCTTCAAAGTTCACAGACATTAAGTTTGGATCACTTTTATGATCATCTCATCCAATCTTCTATATAACATAGGCAAATAACTTTTGCAGGATTTCTACTTGAAGTCTATATTGTACTTGAGCTGGAGAAAATTAGACACTTAAATCTCAGGCAGAAGGGGCCAAGGATTTGAATCCTCTTTGCTGAAGTGATGAACATCTTCCATTTTCTTCTTGAAGTTAAAGACAGCTGTGCATGTTCAATACCTCTAAAAATAAGGCCATCTTGAACAACCTTTACCATCTTTCAGTAAGATTATTTATATTTCTCTACCTCTCATCGTTGTTATGAATTCACTGCTATTTGTAAGGCACTTGAAGGGAGGTGTTATAGAAATTGAAAATATAGCCATACATCATTTGCATTGACTTGAATGTGCTCTGAGAGAGAGAGAGAGACAGAAAGAGAAAGAGAGAAGAGATATCTTTCTAGATATGGAGACAGTGCAAGTATAAGGCTGTTTTTCCTGTCTCCTGGTCATGTACTTATCTGCAAGCACAAAATATTTAGAGGTATCAATGTCATATACAGAGGAAACCAGGATTTTCTGGGGAGCAGAAAGAGAATAGGTTAATAAGAAATTAGAAAGGTAAAATGAACTAAATAGACTTGAAAATGGGAAGGATACTGCTGAAATGGTTTTACAGAGAGCATTTTTTTCTTTTGAGCAGAGGCAAAGCAAAAGAAAATACTTGGATAATTTAAAATGCAGCGTTGAAACAGCCTTGCTTCTCACATAGGTCTTCTGAATGGGATTTGGTTCTGTGTGAAATTAAATGCATTGCATTTCTAACACCCAGGACATATTAGAAAGTGATCTGCATTGCCTTGGGATTTTTAGCTCATGCACAATTTGAGTATATTACCACAAAAATTAAAATGCAAGCATGCTTTCTCAAATAAATACTTAATTTAATCTTCCTTCAGGATAAAAACATTTTTATATATATAACATATATATGTATATATGTATATAAATATTTGGATTTTTGTTTTTGCTTTGTTTCGAGGAGATCATATGAAAAATATCTTTCCTTAACGATGCACTACAAGTAAATCCCCACAGAAAACATGCCAGAATTGTCAGGCAATGCTTGGCATATCTTTAGTACAGAGCAGGACACATAACAAGATTTACCCACTGCCTTGGAGACAGAGAAGGGGTTGTCATGAGGACAGTTCTTCAGAGTTTTTACAAAAATGCATGGCTCCATCTGTCTTCTCTCTTTTCCTTGGCTACGAGAACAGCCTAGCAATTTCAATAACCCAACAAGGGACCTCATGCACCAGGAGAAGTGAGGAACAGATTTTTCAATTTGGCACCATTCTGATTTATTTTTTTTTTAAATGGCAGTTGAAATAATTATCCGCAACTACAGGCAGCTGATGGATAGCATGTTTAATCTATGGATCCAGCTTCACGCTCTGCACTGTGTACTGAGGATAAACAGGGATGTTATGAGTGAGAGAATTGTATGAAATAGTTCAAATACAAATCAAAGCTAGAATGGTTTGTCTTTTTACTGATTTCACAGAAAGGAAACTACTGGAGCTTTTTACAGACATCACTTGATTTCACAGGGTCTAAAGGAATAATGTGCTGATTCCTTGACCCTGAAATGCTCATGTTTAGAGCCATACCCACAGGCATATATAAAATATAAACATGTACACACAATCAAAACATGTGCATATAATCAAAGGCCAGCTATATTTTAGCATGAATGTATAGAAAAACTCTGCTTACTTACTGGCTAGGACATATCCCACTGTAAATTTCAATACTCATTCTGGTATTTTTTTCTGATGGAGAAAAATGTGAAGCTTCAGTACATGAATTTGCTAAGCCAGATAATAATTTTACCATAGTGTTGTAGCCCAGTGGATTGTTTTTAGAAGATTTAACATTTCAGGATCTATCACTTTTGATACTCAGATATTGAGGGATTTTATAGACTGTTTGATGGGGTAGGTGGTATGGGAAACATCCCCAATCTTCAAATCCCAGGTAATTTGTTTGAGATTTGTTTATTAGATTAATGCAAGAAATCTTCTTTCCCTCTCCAACTGATCCTACTGCTCAGTTTTTTACTTTTTTTTCCTACTTCAGAGATGGTTTTTCGTAGTCTTAAAGGACAGACTTCCCCAATGGCTACAATTTTCTGACAGTGAGTTTCCTGGTAGCTTTGCAATTACTTTCCAGAAACTGTAGATTTTTCAAACAGTTCTTTGAGCTCAGGGCAGAAGATGCAGTTGCACACATTTTGACTAAAGTTTGACCTCCAGGTAGATTTCCCTTTTATTGTTCTGCTGCTGTTATTATGATTTCAGCTATAGCAATACCTAGAAGATCTAGACTTGGACCAGACAAAAACCTAGCAGTTATTGCACTATGAGTTGTACAAAGAACAAAATTAAATCTTTGTCTCAAAGCTTATAGACCGTGTATCAGATGAGAAGTGTAAAGAATGAGTGAGCAGAAAAATATAATTAAAAATACTGTTTATCATCATAGGGTCTTGGTATGTCAAAATCTTAATTCTTGCACCTTTTTTCATAGGGACCAGAGCAAAGGAGAGTCATAAGCCTAGATTTAAAGGAAGGTAATGAAACAGCTCTGTTCATAGGAAATTCCTCCTATGTGTGAAAATAAGAGAAATTGTGCTTAAAATCCAGCCCCAATAGATGATGGAGACTGGTTTTATAAACTGATCAAAATATATTTTGTCACTTTAACATGATGGACAAGTTGGCTTTGAAAATGGAACTAATTAGCTGTTATTGGATGAAATATTGAAGGAGAGTACAAAAAAAAAGTGATGAAGAAGGGAGTGAATAGTGCATGGATAACTCTGAGGCACTGTGAAAATGATCTTTACCTCAGCCTTAACAGCTGTTTGCTGTGGGACAAAGCTCATTGCAACAAGAGAAAAGAGGGACTTTGCAGGAGTCAAATTTTAGAAGGGAAGTATCTCAGCTCCATGTGTGGAGGGGAAACCTGAGGCTTGGCTGTGGTACTGAGGGTGCACCTGGAGGACCCAGAATCCAGTGCCTCACTAGGTTCATGTCTGCACTACAGGGCACACATAGCTGCTTCTGAGCACTGGGAATGTCCATTGCTGCTGAGGAAAATGAGCTCTGACCCCTCTTACAAGCACAGCAGGGTTTATATAGGCAGAAAGGTGAGAGCCACCCCTGGGGATGGTGGGTGCCTGCCAAGGGCTCTGGCAGTCTGGCTGCGTTTGCCTTTTAAAGCCTTCACATCTGTGCCCCTGGCAGCATGGCTTTTAATTATCCTTTTAAGCTCTGCCTCTCCTCACTTTAGTCAGGAGAGCACAAGAGCAGATTTTCTTTCTACCTCTTCAGTGTCAAGAAAGGTTGCTTTGCTTTTGCTTTCCCTTGAATATACTGATCTCGGAGACACTTTGTAATTATCCCTGTTCCAACCTTCGTTGATGCTTTTTTCTCCTCTCCTTTTTTGTGACTGATTTTATTTTTTTGAATTTTATAAAGAGTGCTTTTTAATTATGCTTTTTGTTGCATTTTAGTCATGGTTTTATTGCCCCTTGCAGCACCTTGAGCATAGTATAAATATTATCATAGCCTTTCAATGTTTAAAGATACCATATCTCTTATGATAAAATATGTCATTACTAAATGTGTCAGGAGCAGTCACTTTTTTTTTCTCGCATGGTCTTTGGTTGTTGTTCTGTAGCAAATATGCTTAACAGCCCTCAGCTTAGCTTTTCAGTGTGAAGAACTAGGATATAACCAGTTTCTGTTGTTTTTAAGAAGAAAGAAAAATCACAGCCTCTGGCTCAGTTGCTCAGCTAACGTAAAATGGCACAGTGTTATTAAAATCAATGAGACCTGGGTAGGTTGGTCTAGCCAGGCTATTGAGTGATACTAATCTATCATACACTACATTACATTTCTAGAGTAATAATATAGCTAGAAATTTCCAATGGTGTCCCGAACTTTAGGCTGATTCACTTACAAATTACAGTGCTGGATGAAGGGCATCAGAAACAACAGTTCTAGTACTTCTTTTAATATAAGTGGGTATTATTTTTCCCTGGGTGAAATTCTGGAAAGTTTTAATCTTTGTTGTATCCAGCAGGGCTTCAAACCATGTTTTTAGATATGTGAGGTTTTTTAGAAAAAAATATGTTGGTACCCCATTCCTGGTGACTTTTGCACTTCATAATAGTATTTTTTGAGTTATTCTTCCAATTCAAACATGGAAGAGCCAATGACAGATCTTTGATTTGATTGTTGAGAGCATCTGGACAGAGTGTGATGTGTATATGTCATCTCATGAAAGGTCACACTAAGTGTAACACAACTTTATACAAAAGCAGAAAATTGGTAGGGGGTCTGTGTGGCCTCAACAACTTGAATGTACACTCCTACATCACAGGATCAGGGCCTCACTAAATCCTGTGTGTGAAAAGTTCCTTCGAGAAGATAAAATAAGGGCCATCACAATGGAAGCATTTTGATCAACAGCACAAAAAGTAGCTGCCTGCACTGAATCACATGAACACCTGAGACCACAGCATGGCAATGGCAACTCCCTGCTGCTCGAAAGACAAATTACAAGCACGTTTGCTGGAAAATATGTCCCTGATGTTGTGCAAGTTTTTTGGATGCTCACAATTGGATTTTTGTTCTTCTGAATTTCATTATCATATGGATAATATTGCAGATTTTAACAGATTGATTTTAACAAAGGATTCTGCTCAGTTACTTACTTGGTGATGTCTGGGACTTTACATTTATTGCATGGATTAAAATGTCAAGCACTTTGGAAGTCCTGAAAACATTGCCCCTTACTGTAAGGCTTTGCAGGATCAGTGTCCAAGAAAGGACTCTGAATGGGTCAAGTCAAAGAGAGTTCAGAGAAACCCCATCTGTATGTAAAGAGTAGAGACTGGATGAGACCCAGAGATTAGAGGAAATGTTTAAAGGTTAGTGTTCCTAACAGTAGTAGCAGGGAACCATTATCCAGATTCCAGAGATCCTGGAAATGTGAAATTTCTGTACTATTGGAAGACTCATTTTTTTTTAAGGAAAAGGCTTTGAAGCCACTGGTCACAAAGTCTTTTATGAAGTGACATGTTGGGGAAAGAAACAATTTTTCAGGTCAGCAAAGCCATTCTTTCTTCATCAAGGAGATTATGTTTTGCTACTATATTTGCAGGAGTTTCTGCATTATTTCAAAATAAATAATAGAATCATACAAGCATAGAGTATGTTGAGTTGGAAGGCACAGATGAGGATCATGGAGTCTAACTCCTGGCCCTGTCCACATCACCCCAAGAATCCCACCATGTGCCTGAGAGCATTGCCCAAAAACTCTTTCTGAACTCAGACCAGCTTGGTGCTGTGATCACTTCGCTGGGAAGCCTGTTCCAATGCTCAAACACCCTCTAGATGAAAACTCCATAAAATATATATTAAGAAAAGAAAAATAATTATATTAAAAACCTGAAAGCCAAAATATTACATGTCAACACCGTTAAACTATATTCCAAACAACATTATTAGAAAAGACACTTTTTGTTCTGAAAATAAAAGTAAAAAATGAAAAAAAAAGCCAGAATCCAAAGGATGGACATTTTCTAAGAGTTGCAGCACTGAGATATTTTTCATCTGGTTTTACTTGCTGAAGTTTGACTATCTTTTGTATTGAAATGAAGAGTTATGAAAACTTTTGTACACTGCTTCTTGCCTTTCACTGGTTTTCCAAGAATTCACCATCAGCCAGGTCTATGTACACACTCTGTCTCTGGAGAGGTTTGTTTCAATGAAAGAAAAGAGAAAATAACTCACAGGTGAATACAGTTCTTCAGTAATAACGCTTGTAATGATAAATGTCATAATTTGCCTAAGTCCCTGTGTACCATTCTTCCCCTCTCACTGTTAAGAATCTTTTGATCTAAGGAACATCCATGATAATTTAAAAATACAGTTTTTCAGATGGCACAAAAAATTAAATTATTTTTGAAATTAAAATTAAAAGCAGTTAGCAAGCAATCATAACTCCATTCCAGTTAACAATTATGTAAGATAATCAAACATCATACTCTAAAACTCTGGCAGTGGAAAGCAAAAGAGGATTTTCTTGCTTTTGCATTTTACATAATTATCTATCTTTGTTACAGATGGATTTTTTGAAACCTCTTCTCCACTTAAAATATCAAATACTAGTTGCAGGGTAGCAGAGGGGTGGCTAATCCTGTGTGCTTTCATGTGGCTGTAAACCATAGGACACATGGTGAATCAATGGGAGAGATGATTGAAGAGCAATTCACCGACGGGAGATGACAATGGCTCATCATGGATCCTATTTTGGGAATTGGTGGGGCTATGCATATAGTCTTCCAAGGTCACCCAGAAATGTCAGCTTCATTAGCCCCTTCTGGCTGGGTACTTGCTGTTAGCAGGAGAGGCTGATTACACCCACGGTCCCAGTGCCAGCACGGCCCATTGCTCCTCTTCCCGCAGTGCCAGGCAGCCCTGGCAAGGAAACCTCCCTTGAGCAGCTCAAGAGCTGCATGCAGCTCGAGAGCCACATGTTGCTCACTCCTGGCCTGAGCCAGCGAGACACAGCACTGGTTTGATTGTCTTAACATTCCCTCATTAACATGTATCTGCAGATTGATTTTTAGCACACTTTTGATGGAAATCATTTCTCTCAGAAAAATCAACAGTTGTTCAGAGAAAATCCCATATGAGAAGACTTGATTTCTTCTTTATACGCTACAGATCATGGGCTCTTTGGGGCAAGATATGTTTTAACAGCTATTAGTATAAATGAGCCCAGTGCCTGGTGGCTTTAGCAAGGAGGGGATGAACACATGCCCAAAAATGTTCATGGTTTTTTCTTTCCCTTCTTTCTTTTCTTTTTTCTTTTTTTTTTATTTTTTCTTTTTTCTTTTTTATTTTTCTTTTTCTCTTTATTTTTTCTTTTTTGTTTATTTTCTCTTTTTTTTTGTTTTTCTTTTTTCTCTTTTATTTTTCTTTTTTTTCCTTTTTCCCTTTTTTTCTTTTTTTTTTTTTTTTAATTTTTCTTCCCCCCCCCCTTTTTTTTTTTTTAATGGGAGTTTAAAATAGAAAGGTTCCCTCATCTATCTAGTTCATCAAGAGTACTTTGGAAATCCTGTCACTGGTAGGGGAGGCTTAGATGCTCACGCTGAACAGCTTTATCCTTCACTTGAAGCCATTTGTTCATGTAATTGTGTTATCAGCTCATTGACCAGTATACAATGCATATGCAAATGTGTGCTCTTAAATTGTAATGACAAAAAGTATAATTCATCTAAAAAATAATTTGAAAATCACATACTCTGAGTATGGTCTGTTGCTGTGGAGACTTGAGGGTGCTTGACTGTCTCTGCTCCACTGTTGGTGTTAAACCAAACCTGGGTGCTCAACGACTGAATTACTCTTGTGTCTTTGGTTTCCAGAGGGACAGAGTTAAATGCTGCTTGCCTAAGAAATGCTCAGCTGAATAATAAAGCATGGAAGCTCAAGCTGCAGTGAACAGTCACTCATGTCTTTTCTTTTGCATGATAATCACCAGCTGAGTGGAACACTGATAATCTCTTTTGGTAACACTGCTGCTGCTATTGCATCAGGAAGACTGATATGATGGAGGTACACAGGAGTCTCTGACCTTCCAGTGAGTGTGTGAATACACCACAACAGATACAACTCTCTTGGCTACCCAGGGTTAGGAGGCAGAGGGCACAGTGTCACCTGTATGGGCTAGACTGTGCTGTTTCTCAAAGAACCCAATGGCGTTGCAGCTTCCAACTCCAGCATTGCTGATAACTCAATGCTATTCACAGATTATTCAAAGTGTTCAGAGTTAAAGCTGCAGGACACATTTTTGGTTGGTGTAACTGGCCAGGTGCCCATCGAGAGATGTCTACTATTACAAGTTTGTTGCTAGGATGATTCTGTATGGTCTGCTCTGGTCCTCAATTTATATAAATGACACTTTTGACATAGCAACTTAGTTAGGCAAGCTAATTAAAGACCACATGGCTTTCACTGGTGACATGCACCTGTCCACAGATGTCTTACGCTTGTTCTCTATTTGACAAAAGAGGGAAACTTAGTTTGACACTCTTTAGTGACCTGAGAGATAAGAAGGAAGTTCCTGATACACACCACTCAGATCTCACTCTTGGGTCGTCTGCTTTGTTGCATCCAAAGGAAATAAATATCTATGCTTGAACAGTTTGGGGTAGAACTGCTCAGAAGTCTACTTTTGAAACAATGACTGAAAGGAAAAATCAAAGATAAAAACAGGTAAACAAGCAAAGAATGGCTGTAGCAGGCTGCCAGATTTGAGTCACAGCCATGGAGTCCTGCAAGGAGCAGAAGTGCTTCTTTTAATTTCAGGAACAACCATATGCCTAACTGTATAGTCAGCAGAGTGTAGCACTGGATTGTCTTGTAGCAGACACGCCAGGTTTTGTGCTTTGCCTGGAGTGAACTATGCTGTTTACCAAATGAACACACATATATTCACACTCACATATACTCTGAGTTGGAAATGCTGTCCATTGCAGGCAGGGGAGGTGAGGAGTAACTGTGGAACAGCACAGAAGGTGGTCAGTGAGTCATGTGGAGAACTGTTCTGAGCAGAGGGGAGGACATACAGAGAGCATGAGGATGCCTGGTGCAGGTAATTGTTAGTGTCTGGGAATCATCTGAGAACAAGCTGGGCAAAATAGCTTCTTCACAGAAAGGCTTATTGGGCATTGGGATGGACTGCCCAGGGAGGTGGTGGAGACACCATCCCTGGAGCTGTTTAAGGAAAGACTGGATGTGGCACTCACTCCCATGGTTGACAAGGTGGTGTTGGTTCATAGCTTGGACTTGATCTCGAAAGCCTTTTTCAGCCTCATTGATTCTGTGATTCTGTGATCACTGGATGAAACGATTTAGATTTCTGAAAGGAGTCTCAAGGTGTGCAGAATCTGCTGAATGTTCAAGAAACAGCTGGAAAATATCTTTGTCACCTTTCAGCTCTTTCACTTTTTCTGTTGCTTGGTACTGATGTCTACTCCTCCTTCCTTACTGTAAAGTACAAAGAGACAACTTCCTTGTTTCTTTTTCAGTAGGTATTGTAAGAGCCCCTGATGGCCAGAAATCTTAATTGCAAACAATTATTGAAGATAAAATGTATGTAAACAACAAAAACAACAACAAAAAAAGTTATAGAATGCATAAGATATATGCTTCCTAGCAAGGTTTTAGGGCAAAATTTTACTGCTGACATTTTCTTTAAGTTGTATAACTTTAAATATCTGTCATGCAGTGGGCAGTCTCTTTAAATGACTATTATTTTTAATTAAATGCTGAAATTCTGGCTGGGAATCAACACATGTTTTTGAATTTTCAGGCTTTTTTTAGGGTTCTTAAGTAAGATCTCAGCATTGTAATTTTTGACAGGCCTTTTTGAAAATCCCAGTGTGGATAGTGTTATCTCAGCCAAATTAATTCCTAGAGTAATTCAGTTTGATTCTTTAAGGACTTAGCCCTTGTGAGATTTTTTTGGCACGTCCATTGCCTTAGAGACATAACTGTAGAATTAAGTGTATGTAAACTTTTGATCACCTACAAATTAAATTTTATCCTTACCAGTGTTATTGTTGTTTTCCAATCACTTGATTATTTGTATAATAATGTCACTTGAGAGAGATGGAAATTTCATATATGTGCGTTTAAAGAAGTTGTGTCTTTTTCACTTTAATCTCTGGAGCAACAATTTTCCATCCCTGAGCAAGGCATGCATTGTAATTTTACCTACTGATGTTTTTTGAAACATTAGCTGTTAGATTTCTTTTTTATTTTATTTTAATGAGTCCTTATTTGCTTTTCTCTCTCTTTTTCATGGGGCCATGGGCAAGGAGAGAAGGTGAAAATCAGCTCTGCTGAGGGATGGGTAGGCAAGATCCCATCCTACTAAACTCAGTGAGAGGGTTGCTACTGATGTGAATAGGTCTCTCTCTGATGCACACAGCTCTCCTGTAACATTCAGCAGGTATCCCAGCAAGTCAGTACAAGCTTTGGGCAGAAATGCATAATAGGGAGAGAATGCATTTTTTAAATACTCCTTTATTTTTACTCTTTTAAAATTACATTGCTCATAGAAGGCAGCAGAGTATACAGTCTGTTCTGTGTGTCTGCGAATAACTGCTGCGATTCCTGCTAGAAGCACTCACACAACAGAAAAGCAAGAATGCCCTCATAAAAACTCTTTAATTTCCCTTCTCTCTCTTTTTTTCCTCAGAGTGCCTTTATGTTCTTTTGATGGAAGCTAACTGGAATTAAATATTAAAAAGAGTTAAAAAATGGGTAACTTCTTTTCTCAAGCTCAGAAAAAAAGATATTTTACATCTGTGAAAGATGATTTTGACCATCTAGCTTGACCTCCTGTAAAGTGGAGAACATGGCATTTTCAACCCTGTAAAGGTACCTGTAACCTGTGCTGGACTAAGGTAGAGCTTCCAGGAATACATCTTGACTTTATTTGGAATCATCAGAAGATGTAGGATCCACAACCTTGTTTGACAGCTTATTTCATTATTCATATTGTTAGCATGCAATGCTACATCGTTAATAATAGCAGATCCACCCATTGCTTTGGAAATAGTTACTGTTTATATACTCTGCCACATGACTATCTTCCCTTGGAGTCTGAAGCCTTAATTTGAAAATATCTGTGCCATGGATAATCCATTCAGGACAGGATTTATGGAGATCCTGTGGGGTGCCGGTTTCTGTTAATTAGCGTAGGAGTTAGAAGCCAGAGAAAACCACGGGATCTGCCTGTCCGGCTGCTGGAGTAGAGAATATCCTTTTCTTCACACTGATGCTGAGCTTCTCTGCTCCTGGAAACTGTCATTACCAAGTTACAAAAAGTTTCTACCTTCATAGTCTGAAATCTTGTGAAAATGGTTCCTTTGGCATATTTGCAGCCCAGTGAAAGAGCTTTTTTCTTTTACTTCCCGCTGATCTGCACTGCTTGGGGAGAGAGGGTAAAAATGAAGTTATGGTTGGGCCAGAAACAATGGAGTTTGGATTTCTAGAACCAGTATTTTGGAGCTGCAATGGGGAAAATATCTTTTGGAAATTAAAGGAGAAAAAAATGTTTTATAGTCAGCTGTGCATGTGCTAAGATCCCAAAGGGAACAATTGACTTCTGCAAATCAGAGAAGAAATGTATTTTTCAGGCTATAGTTAAGAAGAAAAAGGGGTAGAGGAAAACTTTTTCCCCAGCTGAAAAACAGTCCACTTTTCAGGTGGCTGTTTGGAGTACATGGGAAAACAATCATTTTCATAAAAAAAAGCAACCCAAACAAAAAACCTCAAAAAACCCCAACAAAACAGGAAGCAAAGCAGATGTGCTAGGAAAGTGCAGTAGTAATGGAGTGGGAAAAGACTTAATTTTGAAAAGAATTATGAGGACTCGCCTCACCACTGCAGAGGTGATGGGGATGACAGGCAGCAATATCAATGAGACCTCTTATCTGGCACAACACAGCACAGAACAGGAGCTGCTCTGTACGTGCTGTGCTTGAGGTAGCCTTAGACACAAACTGGAGAGGAAGGCTGCTCAGCCTCATTCCCAGTGCTTTTCCATGGAAAGGAGATGAGATGATAACTTTTAGTCCATTAAGTGTGTGGTGTGGAGGAGGATGTCATCCTCCCAAGGCAAAGTTGGAAGGTAGTTTTGATTTCTTTGCCTAAAATATTACAGTTATGCAGCATCTCAGGTACACCCTCTGAGCTCTGTGCTGCAATACCAGTATTACTTCCAGCCTGTTTTCTAGTATGATGTGAACTACTTCCCTGTTAAAACATAAACTAATCAATGAAATTTTTGAGTGGAAAGTGAGTGATGCATAGCTTCTCACTGTTGCTGCCTTCTGAATGGAAAAAAATGTGATTGGCATCTACTGGTGGTCAGGCTCCCTTTGCAGTCATTATGGTGCTCTTCTGATGCCTTCACTTTTAGCTTTCATATTTTCCAGATTCTGTACTGCATTTGTATATAACTCTGGACTTCATAAAAGGTGTTAGCAAGTTCTCACAGTTCAGTCAGACAAACCAATCCTTTTTCAGCCTGAGAACCAAGGACACCGTTGCAACTTCAGGCCCAAAAAGTGTAAACCACGGCGAATTGAGAAGAGCAATCTGGGAGGATGGGACTTCACAGCCTGAACCCTTAATTGGACAATTAACCCCGATATGTAAATGCACCTTACAAAACATACTTATAAAATCATGAAAACACATGACCCGGTGTTGATCTTGGGCAGAGCCACAGCCAGGCTCTTCTACTGCCCAAGGTGTATCCTTTGAAGGCCTTTTAATAAATACCTACTTTATTCCCATAACACTGTCTAGCCTCTGTTCTAGGTAGCCTCTCAAGGCATCAGTTTTTGGCGACTCTCCCGGATTCAAACCTGGAACCTTTGAATTAGAAGTCAAATGAGCCAGCTTGTTTGGCAGTAATTTCTTAGAGGTTCAGGTTCAAATACACTCATATTTGTCTCTCCACTGGCAGGAGTCAGCTCTTGCTTCCATCCACAATTAGATGAAGCTCCCCTTTCCTGTCCTGGTTCTTCCCCTCATTACTTCATGGTTGCTGTTGGCAGGTGACATGGAGCCTGCAGGTGCAGCCTGGGAAGGTACTCCTTGCTGATGTGGTGGTAAAATACTAACTAGCAATGGAAGCAATTTTTTCCGTGGTATGATTTACACTCTTTGTTTTTGATTGTTTCTCCTGGTGTCACCCTGGTCTGTGAGTATGTGGGTGACCGCTTCATCATGGCCTTTGAGACAGTGATGAGACTTACTCAATAATCAGTTCTTTAATAAAACTTAAATAAGTTTAATTAAGTTTAAAAAAGTCTTAATAAAGCTTCTTAAAATAAGCAGTCTTAATAAAACTGCTCTGTAGTGATATATGTCTGTCCAAGACATAATCAGGGCTCCTACTATGTGCATTGTCATTGCCAAAGATTTCCCCAGCAGAATACCCTTGTGATGGCTGGGATAATGCTCACCACTTATGGCACCTGCCAGGGATATTTCAGCAGCTTCTGCTGATGAGACAGAAGTCAGGTCCAAGTCAGTTATTAACAGGGCCACTGCAGCCACAGGGGAGTGGGCATGGCAGAAGAGGCTGACCTACCAAAAAAAATCAGACTATTCAGTGGGTGAGCAGGAAATGGAGAGCTCAGGGGTTGGTATCAGTCAAGCATCTATCAGTTAGTAACAGCTAAAGTAACCTACAATTTATTTTTCTGCATTTACCACTAAACCAGCCTTCACTTTGTTACATCTCTTCATCAGACCCTTTCTGTGTTCTGCAAGGCTTTTCAAATTTGGTCAGTACCCCAGTGGTTTTTAAAGGTTATCCTCTGATAACTATCAGTGAGTTATCAAACCACATAGTAATTTAACTGGGAAGAGAAGGCACGTGAATTGTAGCAGTGAGGCACAGAACAGTATGGAAAGGCAGGAGATGGGGTGAACAAAACATCAATGACATACAGCTGCTAGGGCAGTACTTGGACCTTACACCTCCTAAGCACTGCCACGTGTCCCTCCTTCACAGTCTGGGACTGTAGGTGATTTGCATTGTCCCTAACTACAGTTTATTGCTGCCTTCCCTTCTGAGGTCTGGAAAGATCATCCCCCAGTTTCTACAGACTGTATCTCCTGTTGCAGGTGGGAACATGGTTTTGAGCCACTGTTGGACATGGAGCCTGGGAGATGGCTGGTACTCCTTCTGTGGTCTGGACTGAGTTGCTCCTGCTTCTGCTGATGCTGCTTGTAAAAGGGAAAAATCATCAACCACCTCTTCACACTGGAATTGTCATAATCATTCTTGAAAAAGTGCCTGAAATACAGCTAAGTAATCTTTATCCTCTTTGCTCCATATCACTAGATTTAATAAAATTTAATATTTCTGCCAGTGCCTCTTGCAGAACAGAACAAGAAAGCAGCATAATGCTATCTAAGCATGATGCAAACAGAACACATTTATTTATTTCTGTTCATTAATTAGACTGCTGTAATGCAGCCAGTTTCTCAGCCAGTTTTTCAATAGCAGTAGGTTTTCATTCATCTAATAATGATTTTATGACTTGCAAAATGGCACAGAGTAAAATTTCACATGATGAACGTGTCTGCCTGTCTTCTTTGGTGGCTTGAGTTTCTGGACACACAGGAATAGAGAGAGCCTAGTGGAGAAATAAACTTGAATGATTGGGTCTTGGCTGTAAACACGGAGCTGGGAGCTTATTCTGTCTGACTTTGTGTGCCGGCATCATTCTTTCTGGTGCCCACTGGATAGTGAAATCAAAGCAAAATCTCAGCAAGCCAGAGAAAAGAGAATGAATAGAGAAGGGAGATCAACAGAAGAGCTGTTAACACTTCTTTGCATATTTTAAAGGTAAATGGCCTTCGTCTGACTTCTTATGTATTACAGTTGCATTTTAGCCAAGCATTTTACGATTGAATCCAGGAGCTACCGGTTTAAGCCACCTTTCAAAGCACATTTTCCACAAAGGAAACAACAGGTGTAAATCTGGTACCCTTCATGGTTTGTTCCAATGGCTAATCACACTCACTGTGCTTTATTTCTCATTTGAATTCATCCGGCTTTAGCTCCCATCCACTGATTCCTGTTATGACTCTCTGCTAGATTGGTTTAATTTTACTTCCCACACCATGTTCCTTTCAGATTTATTGGCCAAGTTCTTCTAAAAATAGAATAAAAGCAAAAACAGTTGGCAGAAAGAGGGGCAGAGAGAGGGAAAGGGAAGGAGGGAGGGAGGGAAGGAGGGAGGGAGGGAGGGAGGGAGGGAGGGAGGAAGGAAGGAAGGAAGGAAGGAAGGAAGGAAGGAAGGAAGGAAGGAAGGAAGGAAGGAAGGAAGGAAGGAAGGAAGGAAGGAAGGAAGGAAGGAAGGAAGGAAGGAAGGAAGGAAGGAAGGAAGGAAGGAAGGAAGGAAGGAAGGAAGGAAGGAAGGAAGGAAGGAAGGAAGGAAGGAAGGAAGGAAGGAAGGAAGGAAGGAAGGAAGGAAGGAAGGAAGGAAGGAAGGAAGGAAGGAAGGAAGGAAGGAAGGAAGGAAGGAAGGAACTCTCTTAATGTTTTCCTGAAGTAGAATTCATTGAGCCATCTTGACAGTATTCAGGGCAGTCAAACCTAGAGTTCTGACATGAGTTAGATTAATAATGCCATTGAAAGACTCATAAATGCCTGTCACATCTGCTGTATTTGCCTTGGAGTGCCCATTCTAGTGCGGGATGTTTGGCTTCTAGGCACTCATAAGGTCAAAGCATTAAAAACGTAATGCTAATAACTTTAAAGATTTTTTGAGATTGGCTCATTATATCCTTGCATTCATGATTATTTTTCAAAGCCTCGGAATTTTTTTTAACATCATGTATTTTTTAAAACAGGGCTTTTTGCAGGGCAGGTTAAGAAGGAATCATGAAGTTTTAAACAGCTATTCAACACCAGTCCCAAGTCCTGTTCAGTGCCCTTCTTTCCCCTTCTCTGATAGGCGTCCAACATGATGTGTCATCCCTGTGAAGTCAGGGCTCAATATAGCCCATAGAACACAGCTGTTCCCCAGACCTTGTCTCCATCTCTTAGTGGACTTAACCATCTTCTCCTGATCTCTGGCTTGAGGGTAGTGGTGGAAGGGCACGCCTGAAGAAGAACCCTTCAGTACCTCTGTTTATAACAATTTTAGTTGTTCAGGTATTGGAAGAGACTGTGAGATAAGCTGTGTATTTTGCTACTGTCATGTACATAAGCAACCATATGCACTTGAAACAAGAGTCCAATGACAATGGCTCTGTTATCTTTGAAAGCTTTTAATGAGCTCCATATGTCTAGCAATCTGCAGCACAAATTCGAGGCACAAATTAAAATGTGGCTTTTTATCTCAAGGACTCATTGGCTTATTACTGTGGGCCATGTTCTGACACTGGGAGGTGGATGTCTCTGGATGATGTGACTGGTTCCTGATCTGAAGCCTATAGCAAGCCAAGGTTTGCAGAGATAGGTAACAGCTTTTATTAAACCAACTGTTGGAAAAAGTAGAGGAGGTGTCAGGAGCACAGACTTTGCTGCCAAAACTTGACTGTTTTTTTCCCTGTTTGTGTTAGTTTCCTTAATAAGGCCTTTCTTTCCAAAATTTCCTAGTCCTATGCCTTCAGATCATTATGGCTTCAGTAGTAAGGGTGTAATGAAAAGAGCTGAGAAGGTCACGTTGTCATTCCTATAATGCTGTAAACATCTAGTCTTGCATAAAAATAGATCAAGTTCCATTCCTAGAGATAAACTTAGACCAATGACTGTTTTCCCTGTGCATTTTTGCAAGATTACATTTGGAACCAAATTTTGTTTCCTGAGTTCATGTCCAGTTACAACAAGGTGGAATTCTGTTTGCATATCTTACAGCACTGTCATGAGCAGCCACAAGCTGCATGTGATTTTTAGCTTAGAGTAGGTTATTTTAGCAGTCTACCAATTTCACCAATCTACATGGAATTGGATACATTTACTGGCAAAATCTTCTCTACTGGCAACAGAGGTTCATTGTTTCTTCAGCCACCTTCAATCACAGCATCCCAGTCTCAGGCTTTGGGAATATTAAAGAGATGTCAGTTCTCCTTGTGAGGTTGTGTCCTCACAACACTGCTATGTTAAAGGTTTGTCATTCTCATGGCCTACCCAAAGCCAAAAATATTGAGGACTTAGCCAAGGATGTCCATCAGTCTGGAATAATCTTTGGTTTCTTCAGACAAAAAAGAAGCCACAAATTTTTAAGCCACTGGCTTCTTTTCAGTGGTAGTAGCCACAGATTTTTTCCAGTGTTTTTCACAGTAGACAAACTGGTGAAATCTGGCTATTTTGCTTGGGCATTAGCTTCACCAAAGGCTAAGTGACCTCTCCTGCTTCTTGTTGATAATGTGAAATAACCTCAATTTCCTTTATAGAAGAAATTGCCTTGAGATTATCTAATGAAGGTATTATTATTATCATTATTATGAAGTGAATGGGAAAAGTGTTTGGGTAATTGGCAGAAGAGAAAATGAGAACAGTGAACAGTTACAACTCTGAGGCCCCTTGGCAACAGATACCTTCTTAAGTGTATGTGAAACAGGCAGCTCCCTTGATCAGCACAGACCTCTCTGCTGGAGAGGCAGCTTCCTCTAGAAGTGTAATTGTGAATTTAAATGCACAGAAACCGAGAAACAGAAATAACAAGGTTCTTGATTTCCACCCCTCCCACTAACTAATATGCATTTACTGCTAATTAACTTAGAGGTATAGACTGCATTCCTTCTCAGGAATTTGTCCCCCACTATTTGTTATGATGAATAGCAAAGGAAACAGTTTTTCCATTTGAATTAATGTATCCTTGTTTTGTTTTGCTGTGTTGTTTTTTGTTTGTTTGTTTTTTGTTTTGATTTGTTTTGTTTTAAACCCACCATTTTTTTATTGCTAGAAAATCTGTTCAGATTGTCTATGGAGGGATTATCTTTCTGTGGCTCCACTGGAACACAGGAGTACAAGATGAAGCGAATGTTTTAGGATAAATGCTTAAAGCAGTCTTAAGCCCTGTCTGTGTAACTGCCCCTCCACTCTCAGGAGCTGAGTAATTGCATCAGGCAGGTGACAGCCTTTCAGTGCTGCTCTGCCAGGGAGGGTGATGACTGGTGTGAGGTCAGCTAACATCCCAGGGTGCTGAGGTTAGGTCCTTGCTGCCACTAGTGATGCTTTTTTCCATCCTGGGAAGCTCCACATGAGACAAGTTGTGAATGCACATTCAGTGCTTTTTGTTTTACTAATTTTTTAAAATTTCTACTTGTTTATTTAGTCTGGCTTTTAAACACGAGGCTCAGGTGCCATTTTTTTTTTTTTTAATCCATAATGTATTCTACCTGGCCTCTGACTGCTGTGCCAGGAGGTTATAGAACTCCCCATGGTGCCATGTCATGTCAGCAGCCTGGTTCAGATCTACCCAGCACCTTCCCAAGAGCAAGAAGGAACCAGAGGCACCCATTTAGATAACTGATGTTATTTCTCTGGGTGTTTTTCTGGCAGCAGATATCTATCCTCCCCAGAATACTCTTGTTACTTCTCTCACTGGCATAGGGACTAGGTTTTCTGTAGAAAATTGAAAAAAACCAACCTGCTCTCAATATTTCTTCTTATAGGGAAATATATATTTTTATTCTTAGTAGGGACATCCTTTATAAATAGGGGATGTGGACCTAGCAGGCAAACTCATTATATATTCCATTCCTCCTCCTTTCATATCTTGTGATTTTTGTTTTATTCAGAAAGCCTTTGTTGTCCAAAGTTACACATTACTATGCTCCTAGCTGAAGCCTGGGAATGAAGGACAGTAAATTTTGAGTCTTCTAATGAGATAGGAAGCATGATCGAATGTGTAGGGACTGTGGCACTGCATGGTAGCTGCTGAAATGACTGCTAGGGAAGACAATTTTCTACTTCATGTCCCTTTTCTCCATTCCTACCCATTTATATAGGCTGTAAGTTCTTATCATGTTCCTATGAATCTACACAATGCCTTATACAACATCACTTTGGTAGGGTCCTGTAGAGCCCCTTGTCAGAACATATAATATATGCCTGCAAAGAGATGGTAAAAATTCTAATAGCAGTTAGTGCTGCATGAGTGTATCACAGAGGCACTGATTGTTCTTTCATTACACTGAGAAAAAGAAACATCCAGTCAATCAACACCGTGAGTTCAAGGTCTGGCTATCAGCACTAATAATGTCACTTGTTGCCAGACAGAAGCAGAAATCTGTCAGAGGAGGAAAGGGTGGATGGCTACAACCCACCTCTGAAGTGACCCAACATGACACAGCCCACATAATTTTTCTATATGAGGTTTTCAGGGTGCTTTTATTTATTTGTTTATTTTTTGTCCCTAAGAATAAGCCACTGTTAAAATAAACCACAAAAGCCACAACCCTCATAGCTCTCATTTACCTCCTGCAGTCTGATCACAGGAATAAAGTATGAGAGCATGAAGCACCTCTCTAGTCAAGCTGAAAGAGAAGGAGCTGACAAGCCAGGGAAATGTTCTCCTGTAACCTTGAACTTGTATTCACTTCCCTCTGAAAACAAGATGTCTCAAGGCAGACAGAGGTGGAGGTGAAGTACTTCACAACATCAATACCATGTTATAAATACCTCAGAACTGTGGTAGCCTGAAGGTTTTGTGGGCTCCATGGAATTTAAAATCAACCTACCACAGAGGGGTTTTTTTAACAGTGAAAAAAATCCAAGTTTAGCTTGTTGCAATTATAAATGGCTGGAAAAAGAGGGCTGAACAAAGGAATAACTCCTGTTCAGTGATTCAGTACTTCAGCTGACAGAGAGCTGAGCCAATAATCCGGTGATACTCTGGAGAACTGGGGTAGAACTGAGGAGCTACACTCAATTCTTGGCACATCCACAAACTGTATAATAGTGGACAAGCCAGTAAGTCTGATTTGTTCCTCTATATATCCTTTCTGAAATGGACACACTCCTTCTGTACTTTACAACACAGTTTTGGGAATAAAAATCTTTAAATTCTGTTACAAATGATTTACACAGAAGAAGGCCTTCTCACTGCTCATGACACTCAGGCATCCTGTCAGTTATTGGATGGAGGGAAAGGAGATTTGACCCCAGAACTTGGTCTCTCCATCCTTTACATGCTCAGCACATTATAAAGTGCCTGGAAAACCAGGGTAATGTTGTAAATCTTGTGAACAGTCTATGTGTAAACGTAAATACACTTTCTGTAAGAGGTTGAGCCTCTTGATATTTTTTCTTCAGCTTTTCAGACTATCCTGAGAGAAAAAGGGTTAAAATAAATATAAATAAATACATGATTTTTCAACTTTGCTGTTAGGAAAAAGAACACACAGAGAGATATAGAAAAATAGATTTCCTGAGAGCTCAGAATACCCAGACTGTGGTGAGAACCATACAAAGGTGGGAAGGTAGCAAAAAATCTGAAAAACATTCATGTCTCTGGTGGTGTGAGGAGCAGGATGGGCTCCAGCAGCTTTGCTGCTTTGTTTCATTGCTGCTGGTGTACAGAGGGTCGTTCCCCAGTAGGGTTAATTGAAGTCCAAAAGCAGAATAAAGTGGGATGCGTTCTAACAGAAAGCATCAGGAAAAAATGGTGAATAAAAATCTTTTTGCGCCTCACACCACAGTGGAGTTCATTACTGGCTTTTTGTCCAACCAAGAGCAATGAGGTTTACAAGGCTTGTTGGGGAAGAATGAAAAAAGATACAAAAGGTTTTGGAGACAAATTTTGGAGAAAAGTTGTATCTGGAATGACATCACAAATCTTAAACACAGCATTGAAAAAGAGAGGAATGGTTTTAAATTGTGTAATTTAGTCAAATCTCTGTCAAAAGAGCAGGGCAAAAACATTAAAGATAATAGGATCTTATTTTAAGATAAGGGAAATAGTACTCTGTATATTCTTAGATTTTTTCTAAAACTACTTTTAGACAGCAAAATTAGGTGAATTGAATCTTACCTATGGGACAACACAGTGAAGTACAGTACTCATCCAGCCATTTAGCTATAATGTCCTTTTATATGTTCATAAAGTCCTCCTGCTTTTATCATCATGACCTCAAAGGATGTTTCTTAAAATGCTATCTGATGGTCTAACTTTAAAAGAAGTGCTTTCTAAACATAGGTCACAACAGGCATTTTCACAAGAGAAATGTAGTGAATGAGTCGCTTCTCTTGCCTGCTGAGACTTTGTAGAATCCAGGAATGGGCACCAGAATATTATCAGCGGCTGGTTGCCTTATTGCCATTCTCAAAGTATCTGGAACTGAGCTGAAAGTGAAACTTGGATTTTAGGAAATTCATATGCACTTTTATTTACAGGGGAAAGAAAGACAAGGGTAAGAATAAAAGCCAATACAGTGCCTTTTGTCTACATTTAGCTTCTTTAATAAAGCCCCCTGAAAAATATGGGTTGGTGTCTGTCTGCTGTTCCTATGACAGAAGGCATGTGATGAGACAGGGAGATTGAGACAGGTGTCTAACACAGACCTGCTGCAGATGAAGAGTGGCTAATAAGCAGGGTGCTAACACGCCTCGTTCAGATCCATGTAATCAGACCAGACACATTATCGAAACCAGGATGAAGCTAAAGGCTTCACTTTTCTAGGCATCAAAAAAAAAAAAAAAAAAGAAAAAAGAAAAAAAAAAAGGGGGAAAAAACCCCCGATGTGTGAATGAGAATGTATGCACAAAATCAAAATATGTGCACCCCCCTGTTGACATGAAAGAGACTAATTAATTATCTAACTTGTCACATCCCCAGCTTGTCTGCATTCTGTCTCGCGTGCACATTCTCACTCCATCAGAGGTTGTTTTTTTCTGGGGATATAAAGCAAAATTTAAATTAAACACCTTTAATGCTATGATATTAGTCTGTTATTAGTGATCACATAATTTTAAACACAGTGAGAGAAAGTAAGAAGGAAATATAGATTCAGAGGGAAAAAACACCCCCATGATAGGAACCAAAACCTATGTAAGGAAAAGTCAGGGAGATACATAAAGTCTCACAAAAATATACAGATGGAACTGGGGAGACAGGGAAAACAAATAGGTGACATGAATATGTGCAGACACATGCACATATTCACAAATCTCTTCTTGGGTTAATAGTGCTTTACAGATGCATCCAATATTTCTGCTAAACAGCTACTCTCTACCAATTCTCTTTCTCTAAACTTCTAGACTATTATTCCTGAAATAAATAGAGCGTTGGGCATCTGTCCTGCCTGCTTATTCATCTTTAACCATAAGCTGAAAATCAGTCACTTCTAAAAATATATAGGTAAACCTTTCAATTTATTGTAGCTCTGGAATTTCATTCTGATGTAGCTTTTTTCCTTTATTTCATCAAATTTCTGTATTAATGTCCTTATTCTCTCCTTATTTCATATCTTGCTCACTGTTTACTATGCTTTGTTGGAATTGTGAACAGCATCATCACAGATATACAGCAGAGCCCAACAGCTTATATTTCCTAATGATGAATGTGCAAGGATTTTTTACTTTGAGATCAAATGAAACTGAGACAGAAATCAACCCAGGATTTGCTTTGCAAAATCCCAAACTTCCTTCTTCAACCCTTAGTTTGCACTCAACTTCACCTGCTTTTGTCACAGGAGAAAAGCATTTGTGCATACCAAAATTAATAAATTTGGTACAATTTTTAAATGAAGAAACAGAGATTGCAGAAAGTGCAAAATCCAAGGAAATTAAAATATTCAAACTGCAATTAGAAACGCAAATAAACACTCTTTCCAGATTGTAGCGTAAAACAAGTCCTTTTTAAAGTAATAAAAATGAAAAAGACCACCATGAAAAACTGAAATATATTAATATCAGAAAAAAGCAAATTTTAATAATTTTAATAACCAATTAATAATAATTTTTAATTATTATTAATAATAATTTTAATTTTAATTAAATTTTAATAATAACCAATATTATTTTAATAATAACCAATTTTAAACTATTTTAATAATAGTTTAATAATTTTAATAATAACCAATTTTAAACTATTTTAAATGAGCTCTGATTTTTCATGTATCTTAAAAAGCAACTATGGCCAGTCAGACACTGAACAATTAATTTTTCTTCATAATTCCTGTCTCAAGCCAAATAATCTGAAGATATACATGTCACAGAAAAATATTGATATTTTTAATGGTTTCCAGAGGCAGGAGGTCTACAATAGCATATGATTTGACAGTTATTTTCTTGAATCATTAAGAATGAGCACCTTTATTTCCACTTTGAATTTCCTGTTCTCCATCTTCCAGTCACTGGTTCTGATTATACCTGTCTGTGAGATTAAACATCTCAGCTAGATTTGGAAGTTGTCTTTTCTTGTAAACATTCTCCCTGTTTTGATATACATGACTATGTCTGAAAATATCCTCTTTATCATCAAAAAAGGATGAAATATGATATAGCTCAAAGGCAAAACCAGATGTCTTGGTGACAATTTTTCATAGTGTCTCCAGCTGAAGAAAATAACACAATTAAAAAAAAAAAAGAAAAGAGAGAGAGAAAGTGAAGGGAAAAAGTTAGCCAAGACTAAGAGGAATTGGAAAGAAACTTGTAAGCTTATCCAAAAAAAAAAGGAAAAAACCCTCAAACACAGGCATTGGTGCTGTTTCCAGCACCCCTGCATGCTGCCCTGGCTGTCCCTTGCTGGCTGGCTGCCGTTTCCCTGCAGCATTCCAAGGGATGTTCAGCCCAGACTGGGAAGGGTAGTGATGCCATGAGGCAACTTCTGGCAGCCCCAAAGCCGACTCAAACTGCTGTTTCTCTTGCTCCAAGATTGCTCCTGACTGTTAAAAAAATTTATTCTGTGCCAGTGTGCTCCTTCAGGTTGACTTCTATCTTTCAAAAGCGACTTTGAAATTCCCCGCTGAATGTCCAGCCAACACTTATTTATTTACTGTGGTGGGGTTTGGCAAACATACTGCGGAGATTGTTGTTCATTTTAACCGTGTTCTTTCACATTTTCATCCTAACAGGGGTTGTTGCTCAGGCCATTTGCCAGGATATTTGGATGCAAGGAGTGAGCAGGCACCTGCATGTGGCCAGGTGTCCTCTGCAGCCTGGCTGAGCACAGGTGGTCCGTGGGCCTTTCACCATGTTAAAATACAGTTATGGTAGCTATCTCTGTCTAGAGAATACTGATGTGTAGTCAAAGGGTATTAGTGAGGAATACTTAGGACAGAATTTGGTTTTCCTAATATCAGATGCCAAAAATTGTTTGGTTATGTCTAGGCAGGACACATGGAGAGGAATCAGCATTCCTGGAAGCTGATCAACCTCAATCCTCCAAGACAGTAATGTTAAGATGGGAAATATTTGTTTCTGTCAACTCTGAAATAAATACTTGCTTTGATTTGACCAAAAGCTGTTAAATATCTTAATTACTGTACTACCAGTTTGTGAGCGAAGGTATTTAAATTGTCCCCTGTTAGGTTCTTTTTTCATCACCTGTTTTGTAAACATTTCTTTTTAATGAATTCTCAAGTTTTCTAGCTCTATTGAAAGAAACACTCAAAGATAGGGAAACAAGAAGGATTAGTAGTTTTGATAATGAGTAAGAATATCCTTGGAGGGAATATTTATCAAGGGGGAAAAAAAGAAGATAGAACATAGTAGGTAAGTATTAATCATAAGAGGGTTGGACTGAAAAAGGGTGCCAAGATTTTTCTGGGAATAGAAGGGACTCTCTCAGATATGAGCTTTGCCATATATCCAAACCAGAGATGGGGGTCATAGCACTGTCCCATTATCAGTAATAAATTTGCTGGATATGATGACTTTCCCTTATTTTCTGGCAAATTGTAGAATCTCTGTTGAAAAGGTGATTTTTAAAGTGTATGTAACACCTAAGCATCTACATTGCTTTCCATCAGGTATTTTGCATATAATCAGGATTTAGAAACAGTTTGAAATATGTTCTATATGCCACATAGAGTTTGTTTTGGAATAGCCAAGAAAGAAAAAGGTAGATCCTTGAGAATACAGAGCCACACATGCACAGAAAATCTGAGACTTGTTATGAGGCAGAGGGACCATGCTTTTGAAACAATCATCAGCCTGGCTTTACGTTTACATCAGAGCAAGAGAACAAAAGACAGGGGGATCATAACAGTACACTAATCTGATCTTATTTTAGTTCTTTCTCTGCAAAAAGAGACTTTCATAACATCTAAGAGGCATGTTTTTTCATATCTATCTAAGCACTCTTTATCCCAAGCCATGTGGCTCAATTCAGCTTGAGATGAGAAGCCAGCCAAAGAGGGGACAGTAGCATAAAAGGGATTGATGCTTGGGAGGACAGCCTGCTTCAGCTTTAATTGCAAGACACACACACACAGAGAGATTTCAATGGCTTGGGTACCGCACAGTCGTCAAATGTTGTCTGTGCTGCAGGTGGATTTTTGTGTATTTGTTTTTCCTGCCTCTGGATTATGAAAAATGTTCTTTACTACTCATCTGACATATAATCCCTGTTTTCCTGTTTATCCAAACTAAAAAATAAATCTCAAAGCACAACAAAGCACAGGACCCTGCTTTCACTGATTGTATGAGACATTTAGAGACTTGGAAGAGTGCTGGATTCTACTTTATAGCAAAGCCCTGCAAACGAACAGACCAAAACCGAGCCCACTCTGAACAAACAAGAAATTTCCAGGCTTTTCTCTTGGATGTAAAGGATCCTACTGCTCCATCCACCTCCTCCAGAAAGGTGAAGAGGAGATGGGCTGTCCAAACAGACATCACTCCACTGGAACAACTGAAGGATACAGACATCGGACCTGAAAGAGGTGTCCTGTTTCAAATTTGCCTGGAGCTGTCCCACACCTCAAGAATTCCAGAGGCTTCCTTTGAAGCCCTGCTTCTTTTGTGCCTTGGATATTGCATCTCCAGGGGACACCAACCCTTTTCCAAATCAATAAATGCAAACCCCAGCAATCGACTGTGTGTATTGCACTGCAATTCCAGCTTAGCCTGGCTGTGTGCAGACTGTCATTGCTGTCTTGTGATAGGTGAACATCTAAGGCCACAGGAACTTGCATCTGAGGGTTGACTTCTCTTTCAGACAATCATTTTCTCTATAGATAGGGATATTCGAATTAACCATTCCTACTTTTCTTTTAGCAGTATGTACCACATGGGGTGGCAGTGGCATCCTCAGTAACAAATTTGGGTCGGAGGAAGGTCCATTTGTTTCCCTCCTAGTTACCAGGCAGGCTGCATAGGGGCAAAACCCATCTATTTTGCATAGCAATCATTATGCAGAAAGAAGTGAGATTTTGTATAGAAAGGAGACTGGAAGAGCCAAAAGCCCTGCAATGACATTTATATATTTCTCAGGTGTGGTTTTATGACAGACTACTAGCAGCTTTGAGAAAAAAAGAGATTATAAACACTACACTCAATTATTATAATGGAGGCTGAGACTTTTTTGCCACCTCTAGGAAAGCATCATTCTCTTCAGAAAGGATGAATTTGTTTCCTCCTAAACTGCCTAATTAGATGAACGAATATCAGACAACAATAATTTCTTCTAATTACAGGAAGTCTAGAATAAATTAAAGCAGGGAAATATCTATTTCTCTCTCTTGCTTTGTTTTTTTTTTTTTTTTCTTTGTACAGCAGCATTTTTAGTGTTTATCAACGTTGCCCCTAAGGCAGAAAGAGAGTCATGCATGATCAATTTGTCTTACAAGTCTTCCAAAATAGTTCCCTCTCTCCATTTAGCACTGTCAAGGTTTGTTCTTATTTGCCATTTCAGACAAGATTTAGAGCTTCCACACTTTGATTCTTGGGATGAAGGAGGATTAAAGTTTTCATTGCTTGTTTGTAATGAGGCAAATTGTAACTCTAATTATGTAACCAATTTGCTGCAGTTAACTCTTGAAAAGAGCAGCCATGGTCCTTGCAAAGGTTCATTTTGCACTGATGAGATTTGTAGCCAGTGTAGAAAGTGCAAGTTGAAAGGCAATAGGATCTGGGTGCCTAAAATTGGCATGGTTTTGAAAAATCTAATGATAATCATTGAGTGGCTGGCAAAACAGTACAGATAGCAGTGACTGCTTAAAGCTAATGCAAGGAAGTCCAAATCTCTTCATGTTTTTTTCTTCGCATTAATCCTGTTCTGAGATCAGAGGAATTTCATTAAAAGATCCAAGCTAGTTAAGATCTAGCCTCCAAGAAATGCATTAATCAATTTTAAGGGAAAAGGGACCTTTCTGCTCACCTGCATTACACAGGAGGCAGACACTTCACTTCTTATTGGACCCAATAACTTAATGCCAAATTCATAATTTCTAAAAAGATAACTTTTCTTCAAAGAACTCCTAAGTATGGAAAGTTCACTGGTAAGTTGCCCCAGTTTTTAATTTTACTCTTATTAAAAATGAGCAAGTTACTTTTCATTGCTTGTTGCTTGCTTCAGCCTCCAGACTTGGGGTTTTCTTATCTTTAATGATACAACATTAAAAGGACATGCATGCTACTTGTATCTTCATAGGTCAGTATTCTTACATTGAGGTCTAATTGTTTCTCTGCATTCTCTGTTACTAAATAAATGTAGGCTGTATTTTCTTTTCAGTTTCTCATTAGAAGAGTATTTTTTCAGGCCATGGGAGAGAATTTTGGACAGAAGAAGCCAGCTGGCAGGTCTTGGTACTTCCCTGGATCAATATTGTGGCCAGTTTATGTCCATATACCTGTCATAACCTTTTTGGAAATCCCTGTTCTTTCAAGGTGTGGGCCCACAGTTGACACTGTGCATCCTCACTTTTCAATCCAGATGGATTATGCTTTGCTGTAAAACAGAACAGGTTCTTTGACCACAGCAGAGTTATAACATTATTGACTCAGTGCTGATGGCTGAATATGACTCTTAGTCAATACTCAGGTCTTTATATTATCAATGAAGCTTCTTGCAATGATATATTTTTTCTGTTCATTCAAAACTATCTGTGAAAAATGTCTTATAAGAACTGCAAATAATTTGTGCTACCTCAGTGGGCCAGGCACATATGTGTGTTCCTGTATCTGTGAGTACTTTTCCAATACACATCATTTTGCTGTTGTTGTTTGAGTTCCAATGTGCAGAATCAAGCACTTTGTTAAAGTACTTTGCAATGTGGAATGAGCTTGTTGACTTGTGGGAAAAAAAGACAATGGCAAAGTTAGGTTTGCTACCAGCTAAGAGAAACTCTTCTTTAATTCAAGTGGTTGGATGGTGGTAAATATTCCAGTGCTGCAAGTGAAAGGCTTTTGGAGCATCCTTGGGTCACTCTTGAGAGTACAGAAAAAGAATAAAAGATTTCTGAGACCAGTGCAATTGCTTACATTTCTTCTGTTTGTTGGCAGCTTAAAACTGCAAAAATGAAGTCACTGTTGCATCTTTACAGAGTTCCAGTGTGCTTCAGAAATTCTTCCCTGACACAGCCAAACTAATTGCATAAATATATTTCAGCCCCAAATAAAACTCACAGTTCCACGTTGGAGTTATTTCTTCTTGTTGAGACTTCATTGACAACAATTTTACTGACAAAAAGAGTTTAGCTTTTTGAGTTGGGGAAGTTGTGACTCTTATTTTGAGATCTAGAGCCTTAGAAATGCTGTGGGGCGCAAAACCAGGTAAAAATAAAAAATCTATTCTCTCAAAAAGGAAAAACAAAAAAGAAAGAAACAAGGGGAAGCATGAGAGATTTGTTGTAGTTTATCAGGGAAGAGCTGGGCTACTTTGCCTGTGGGTTAGTAATCTAAATTAGTATTTTCTGGCAGTAAGCATAAGGGGGGAAAAGAAAAGAAAAAAAGACTAAATATTTCTATATTAGGCTGGAAAAACACATTAATACACAGAAAGCTTCACTCATTTAAGAAAACTTGATAGGATCAGAAAAAACAAGTCAAAAAATAGGAGTCTAAAGTGCTCTTTGAATTAAATATATGCACTGACATTTAGGAAAGTGAGTCAAGTTATTCTTCACTGCAGCTCTTGGGGTCCTGGGAGTTTCTTCCTCAGATATTTGGGATTCAGAAAAAAAAGGCATCCTTAAAATAATTTTTCCTGTGTTTGTTGTACTACGCTGAATTAATCTGAAATTGTGGAAATGATTTTGCAATGTGCCATGTTATAACAGATTAATTGATCATGAGGTCTTTAGGTAAATGGAAATCTTGAGATTCAAACATTTAGTTCTAGATTATTTCTAACATTGACTGAGGATGTGTTTAAAGATCCTTGAGACTATTAAAGCCACCTTTTTTTTCCAGTCTGCTTTGGAATTCTCTAATTTTAATTTCTGGGTTGCAAAGTGTCCCTTCTCTGACTAGACAGTCAGAGTGGCTCTCTCTTGGCATTTGCCACAATGACACCACTCTCCTGGACTTTGGAAATGGTGGGTTCAGAACACCTGAAACATCAAGCCTTCTCCTTCCTGCTCATGTGCTTCTTACTGAACATCCATGAAAATGAGCTCATCAAGGCTAAATCTCTTTGTGAATATTGCCCCCATCTTCCTTTGAGAAAACAGTAGGCTTGAGCTGTATTTCACAGAAGTGTGTTGTGGTAGGCTCCACACCTGTGTTCAACATAGAGAAAAAATTTCAGGCATCCTTGTGCTTCACACTTCCTAGTGCTGCCAGCTCTGAGCTGCTGTTGGTTTTGCTTGCCTGCTGTAGGTCTGGGTCTGTGAGCAAAGCCCTCACACCCTCATGTCTGCTGAAACAGACTTGCTTCAGCACAGAAAGTTTAACTTTCTGGATCTGGACCATGCCTCTTAAATGTTCAGAAAACAACCTGTGGAGGAATAGGATGAATCTATAGAAAAAATTGACAGCTGCAAAAAGTAAGTCTGAAAGCAGGATGGAAGGCATATAGGAAAATCATCCCAAATTCAGTGATGTTGTTTGTGAGAGCAGCTCCTCAGTATTGCTGTGCCTGTTTATACCAGCAGTGTATTTGCACTGCTCTGTGCACTGAATAGGACAACAGGGATTAGCATTTAGAATAGAGTGAAGACCGTTCCAGCTCTCCCCAGATGACTGTGCTGATTTGGGTGCTCCTATAAAGTCTACTGCTCTTTCATATTCCCAGATACTGTATTTTTTTTTTACTGGTACTAAATGGTTGTCTATATCAGCTTAAGTTACAAAAACAAGTGGGATCTTTTCTGGCAGATATGTAGGATACAGTCTGTGACTGATGTAAAGTACTAAACCACAAAGAACATATGAAATGTGAATGTGAAATGTGAGTTCTTACTACTTCTTTATAAGGAATGGTTTTTCCCCATAGAAACCTTGCCATGCAAAATAGTGAATAACCAGATTTGTCTTCCAGTGGGTGAAAGAGAACACTGATCACCTGTGGCACTGGCAAGCAATGCAGCAGGACAATGCTTTCAGAGTTGTTGACAGAAAACAGAAAATAGTGATTATTTGTTTGTCATTGGATCTTTCCTTTATGGATACTGGTCATCAGGACAATATTTACTAGCTGGCTGTCATCAACCTACTTTTTTTCACTTAAAGCTTTTTCAGATACCATTACAGTCTGTGTTTTCTTGGCTGCTAATATTCCTCTTTAGCAGAGTTTCTGTGTTATTTGTCCCACTGTTGAAATTAATTACTTGCTATGGCATTGCTCCTCAAAACCATCAGCATATTGGTTGTAAATTCCCCAGCCCTGGAGATGCTCAGGGTCAGGCTGGATGGGGCTTTCAGTAACCTGATCTAGTGAAAGATGTCCTCACCAGTGGCAGGGGGAATGGACAAGATATGGACAAGATATTCAAAAGGTCCCTTCCAACCCAAATCATTCCATGATTCTGTGATACTTTGATAAGTCTTCAAGATAACAATAAGAGAGAACATGTGAGTGTACTGTCTCATATGATTGTTCCACATTGCTGCTTATAGGCTGTCTGCAAAAAACTGGCTGTAGCTAAACTCAAATTATTAATGCTGTAAGAGGGAAGAATGGAGCTCAGTTTCTCCTGGGTGGATGTCATCTTAAAAGGGTGCATTTGTCTCACTCTTGCTGCTAGTCAAGAACAAGTGCAATTTTGGCCTGATCTATGGACCTAGGTTTGTTCACTGGATTGGAGACTACACCTCAATTATGTCTCTCTTCCATGGGAGAGCTCCTCAATTCATGCTGCTTAAGGTTTTTATGAAATTTTGTAATACCTAGGATTGGTAGGTCTGATGATTCTCTGAGCAGCACTGAGCTGAAAGTGTAGATATAACAAAACACTGCTTTTGGGAAGTGGAAGCTGAACAAGGCTAAATATCCCTCCTGAAAATGCAACTCATTTGTAACAGTTTATCTCTAATGAATTTCAAGAATTACAGTGGAGTTGGAAAGTGACGGCTGTTATCAGTCCACAAACACATCTAAAACCTAGAAATGTTGACAGTGGATACATTTCTTTCAGGCACTGCCTTTTGGCAGCAGATCAGATTATCTGTGTGAGCCACACAAATCACACACTTTCCCAGGTGGGCATTAGCAGAACCATCTGGCAATTAGAAGTCTCCGGGGCAGTCAATCCAACTTTGAGCTGGATTAACTTGGAAGTTTCAAACACTGTCATTGCTTTTTGATAGTCAGAGAGGTTTTTGGCCCTTGTGAATAAGACTACCATTTGATCAGGGAGAGAAAGGATTATTCAGTTATTTATCTTCAGTTCTGTTCAGCTTTCCATGAGGTCAGTCTAAATCATCTCTTTTAGAGTACATATATAGAGGAAATGTATATGCATGGCTCAAATCCAGCTAATTTTGGGGATGAGTAAGTTGGCTGAGCATGCAGAGAAGATCTGCAGCAATCTTGGAGCTTTATGTGGTGTGGCAGACTGTGGGTAATTTTGGATAGAGAGTACCTGGTGCTGTTATTTCACAGAAACTGTTTGGCTTTTGCTGTATTTCAGCAGTGACAAAAACTCCCACAGCCTCACAATAGGCCCTCTTGATAACAACTGAAAAAATCTGTATCTTGCAAATACGTGATATCATTAGATGAAGTGGACAAAAACAAAACAAGTATGTTTATGACTTAGCCTGAGGAGATAATTAACTTCTGAGTGCTGAGATCCTTGATTGCATTCCTAGCATGATCTTAATTGGAAGTCTGAACTTGAAAAAGGTTGTAGTGTTTGGAGGATATCTGAAATGGTTCACTGAGAAATTGTTTGTTCATAAATTTGAAAGGTAATCTAGACAAATAACTTTTACTTTGCCTTTGTTGTAATTGTTGTGGTTGATGATGATGATAAAAATAATCTATTACAGCGGCAGCAAAAGCATCAGACTATTCAAAGAGATCATGTATCAAAATGTATTGAGCCACTTCAGGGAATTTCAAAAGAAAGAAGTTTTACAAAAAGGGTTGAATACATACCAAATGATAATACTTAGAAATCTGTATTACTGCTCCAGAGCATGGCACATTACTTTGCTGAAACTATCGACCCCTTGTGTGTTCTCAGGGAGAATTGTCACGATCTAAGTTTTTTGCATGGAACTATGTTTTGTTGCACATGCACTACAGTAGGTTGCCATTATAGATGAAAACTAGAAACTCTTTTGTTATGCTGTCAAAAATCTCTGCCCTTTACCCATCCCAGTTATAGGCACTTGGCTAACAGGAGTCCCAGGTCTCTGTGATCAGTGAGGGCCACAAATTGCATCCTTCTTTCTGAAAAAGGATGAATCCATAGAGGGTCAGAGAACATCTCCATCTCACCTAAGCTTAGTCAATCGGAGGTTGGGCATAGAAGAACACTGTCTTTGGTGGTCCCTAAAGTCAGTGTTGAAAAATGAACTGCAGGCGATTTAATATGGCTAATTTAAATTTGACAGGGGAGACCTTTTTGTGGCCTTTGAATACAAAAAGGGGGCCTAAAATTAATGTGGACACAGAATTTTTAGTAGGGTCAGTAGCAATAAGACCAGGAGTAAGGATTTTAAACTAAAGAAGGCAGATTCAGTGCAGATGTAAGGAAGAAGTTTTTTATAATGAAGGTGCTGAAACACTGGCACAGGCTGCCCGGATAGGTGATAAATGTCTCACCCCTGGATACACTCAAGGTAAGGTTGTTTGGAGCTTTAAGCAACCTGTTTTAGTTGAAGATATCCCTTAACATTGCAGGGAGGTTGAACTAGAAGATTTTTAAAGGTCTTTTCAACTCAAAGCATTCTCTGTTTCTATAAGATGAAGACTATAAATAAGTATCTAAAGAGGTTGTTGAATATATGCAGAGCCCTCCTTCTTGACCAGGCTAGACTAAAAAACTGACTTTGAGATGTTCAAAAATTTTGGTGATATTAGGATAACATAACATGAAAAAAAAATATTTAATAATTCCTTTTGATCCCTAAGGAAAAATGGCAGCAGAAATAAGGGCAAGTTTCACATTACCTGTGCCCAGGAACCTGAATCACCAAACCCACTTGACAGAGAAGTCTGCAGTGAGTGTCTGCTCCTGTTATCTTGCAGACATCACAGAATATGCTAAGTTGGAAGGGACCCACAAGGGTCACCCAGTCCAGCTCCTGGTCCTGCACAGGATACCCCAAGAATCACACCATGTGCCTGAGAGTTGTCCAAAAACTTCTTGAATATTGGACATGGTGCTGTGAGCACTCCCCTTGGGAGCTGTTTCAGTGCCCAGGCACCCTCTGGGTGAAGAACCTTTTCCTAATATCCAACCTTACCCTCCCCTGACTCAGCCTCAGGATGTTCTCTTGGGTCCTGTCACTGGTCACCACAGAGAAGAGATCCATGTCTGACCCTTCAGCTGCCCCTTCAGCTGTCACTGCGACGAGGTCCCCTCTCAGTCTCCTCCAGGGTGAACAGACCAGAAGGATAACACTGAGCTCTCAGATGAAACAAATTAGCACCACTGATAGACAACTAACTGGAAGGATGGAAGCTATTGGAGCAGAAAATAAACTATGGAGCTCTCAAGGGAACAAAGATGCTGTGAAGGTGAGCTCAACAATGTATTGTTTTAAAGAAATCTTAAAACAGAAAAGTTTGTGCATCTCTCTCTGCATGCAGCAAGTACTGCCACAAGGATGTGCTACAATTCAGGGTCCCCACACAGATAAATGAGATGGGACACAGTAGCAAACCTAATTGAATTGGATTAATCCAAGAAAAGCTAACTGTAGTATCAATAAACAGAAAAAATAATCTGTGGTTTTTGATGTGGTTCAGAAAGTCAGAATTATTATTATCCAGAAAACAAAGACATTAAAGAGACTGGGACATATGCGAAATAGAATAGTGGGGTAAAACAACTAACTTTGAGATAAGAGCTGAAGAAATTATTTTATAGGCAAAAAACCCCACCACAAATAAAATTAAATGACAGATACAGAAAATACTCAATATCCTGCAAATATGGGGCATGCAGAGAATAGTAGATGTTTTAAAATGCTACAGAACTGTGCATTCAGGGGTAAGAAATATCCTTTGAGAAGAGTCTCTAATGAATATACAAGTTTAACCTTCACTTGCTGCTGCTGCCACTGCTGCCATCCAGGCTGATGGGGTGAGGGAAATGCTGTTGGCTGGAAAACACCTTAGGGAAAGCAAAAGGTGGAAAGACATTGTTTTTATATCTATTTACCTTTCCTACCTATTCCTCGATGTCACCTCTCTCTGTTAAATTCAAGGCTACAGCCTAGACTTTAAATTAAATAGCTTTGTTTCCAGTGATGATATTGGGGTTTATTAAATTCCTGTTTTGCTGCAGTGGATAGTATTTATGCAATTTTCTTCAAGGAAGTTAAAAATAGCTTTCTGCTCCTTAGGGTTGCAGGGGTTGCTTTTGCCTATGCTGTTAACTTGGTTTGTATTTTTTAAGCACAAGTAAGTAAAAAAAATAGAAAAGGGAAAGTTGTGCTTCTCTCACTCTCATACTATTTTTTGTAATTGGACATGAAATAAAAGCAAGTCAAATTGGCAGATAACATTGTGTTCTGGGTGGTGTGAAGTGCCAGAAACAGTGTTTTGCCTGCACACAACTTGTTTTTTAATAGTCCTTTTTATTTTTTACTCATAACAACAGAAGTGAACTATTAAAAATCAAATGTTGAGATGAATTGAACTAAACAAAAACACGCCGAAGGCGACAGGCAGGGTTTAACACTCTGTAACTTTTATCTCTCTGGTGTCTCTCTTTGATGGTTGACATGGCAAAAGAATTCTCACAACACTTCAGAATCCTATCACTTTGCTAATAACAGCAAGACTGCCACTGCATTGTTTGTACTCTTGAATCCCTCTAGATACAATTCCTTGTTTACCCACTCGATATTCACATGGCACTGTTCAGCAAAGATTTAATGAAGAAAATGAAGAAATTCTTATGTAATCAGCAGATGATGGTGAATAATAGCACTACTAGTATTATTATTATTATTATTGCTCATTTGATCATCTGTGGTGCCAAGAGAAACCAATCAAGGATCAGTGCTTTGACCTTAAGATGTTGCAGATAGATCCTCAGTGGGACATAGTACCACATCAATTAATGGGACTGGGATGGTTTAAATCAATTAAGATTCTATAATTCCAACAAGCCCCCAGCAGTGGTGTGAGGTGCGGACGAGTAAATGAAAAATTGAGCATATTTCTATAACCATTAATACAGTCTTTGCTCCACAGACTCCCTAGACACTATCAGTCCGAAAGATTGCAGGGACTTATAGAGAAGTAATGAAGTCAGGGCTAAAGAGATTTCAGATGTGCTAGTAATATTCTTAAAGGTTTTGTCAGTTTTCTCTCTATGGGGAAAAGGTCTTTTGTGAAGGCACTGAGCTGAGGCTCAAAAGATTTGCACTTTGGTCCTAGTTCATCGTGGACTCCCTCTTTGATCTTGGAAAATAGACTGTTTTGCTCATGTGAAAATAGGAATGCTAATAATAAGTCCTTACCCGTCCTGCAGGACAAGGTAATATGAGCACTGTGGGCTATGGCATCCTACATCTGTGTAAAAACAGAAAGGGATTGCCATTATCAGCAATCTTCATTGACTGCTGTACCACAAATCATCATCAGAAAATTAAAATCACAGAATAGCAGAATATCATTAAAAGGAGTATTTATCTGCTACTTATGTTATATCCTTTCAGTCCAACAAAAACAAACTTCTGCTCCTGTGTCTGAACTTTTCTAAAAGTAGAAGTGAAATCATGATCAAAGAGTTTTATGATACAAGGTGAGCCGATATTTTCAAGCTTCTAAAAATCAGTTGCTTTCTGTTTTTTTAAAGTGCTAATGATTAAAAGGGCAATAGTATTCAGTTCTGAAAGCCTGTACTAGAACCTTACAAGTCTTTTACATAAGGAAAATCACATATTTCTGTTTCAGGTTGTCACTGTGGTAGTATATAAATATATAGGTAGGGTCCACAGCCTTTACACAAAATCTTCCATGCCTTACCCTGTTGAGCCTTGTGTGCCTATTTGCAATGGAGTAAGGTTGCAAGTTTTTGTATTTCTGTCTCTCTGCTGAAGTTCTGCTTCCATTTCTAGGCAGGAAAAGCAAACCAAGTTCTATATCTTTACTGGCAAGTTAAACAGAACAAAGCACAAACCTGAGAGCTTGTATATGATCACCCCTCTGCTAAACTGTGAACAAACTGAAAGCACTGAGAGGGTGGTCAGGCATTGGAACAGGCTGCCCAGGGAAGTGGCAGAATCACCATCCCTGGAAGTGTTGAAAAAGTGTGTGGATGGAAAACTGGGGACATGGTTTAGTGGTGAACATGGCAGTGCTGGGTTAATGTCTTTCCTGACCTTAGTGATTTTTATGATTCAAAAATCCATGACATGGAACAAACTGGTGTCTGACAGCATGCCAGCAAACATCGCCTAAGTGCATGAGTGGTTAGCACAAGTCAAAAATCATTCCCAGTATCTACTTTGGGGGTAATCTCTTCCTTCCTGGTCAGGGCTGTGGGGTTTAGCTGTTTGAAGGTGAGCTGTGCCACACTGTATCCCAGAACACTGTTCTCAGTCTGTTTTGTTTACTGATACAGTAAGGTGTTCATTAGTGTTTGGGAAGAAGAAACTCCTAAAAGATTTGAGTAGGAAAATTGTCATCTGAGCATCTGTCAACTAGTAATGAAGTCAGATTAAATATTTGTGTAGTAGAATCATAAAACATAACTGTGGGAGTGACATGGGTCCACTTCTTCATCAAAATCAAGTGGAGTAAAATTGTAGACAGATGTTTCCTTAGGTACTTCCAGATGGTTTTAAATGTCTTCAATGATGAAGAAAGCACAGACTTCCTGAGTAATCTATTCTAGAGCTGAATTAACCTTTGAGATGGACATTTTTTCCTTGTAATTAGCAGTTAATAATTTTTTTTATTCTTCATGTGAAGAAGAATGTTCTTGGAGTTTAAAAGTTTGGCTGTCTACTGCCACTCATGAACATTCAGGATTCTTTCCTTATTGTTCTTTTTTCCTAGGATTAGATTTCAGAAAAATAAGGGAACTGGAAAGTGAAAAAGACTTACAATAAGGAATTGGAAGGATGTCAGCTTGTAATTTGTAGTAGGAACCATGTATTATATAAGATAAAAATAAAACTTGGACAAGGCTATATTTTGGGGTCCTAGTGGCATCATAAAATACTCTTGTATTTTGATTTTATGGCTTATTTTGATGTCAGCAGAGTCCTGAGATATTTATGTAGCCTTGAAATTCAAAACCATATTCTCTTTAAAGCATTTGGTTTTTAAAGGGGTACATTTGTAAGTGGTAAAAAAAATCTCTCTATTGTGAAATATCAATTATTTGTAAGTACTTGGATTAATTTATTGGATTTTATGGGTAAAAGAAATGGAAATTGTTTTTTACATTAAAAATTAATATTTTACATCCAGCTGTGTCTGGCTGGGCAATAAATCAGCTCCTTACAATTACTTATTTGTCAGTCAGCATGTTAGTTCAAAAAGCAAGAAGCTTGCCTGTGGATCCTGCTCTACTTGAAAGCAGGGAGAGTTCAGGTCAAATCAATTTCAGCCACAGTAATTAAGAACAAGATTGAAGATCCTTCCCTACCTCTCTAGTGTAGCATCTGGAGTTACATTTTAGAATGGATCCACTTCTAGGCAGCAGTGGATAATATTGAAGGTAGAGAGCACTACTTAGGAAAAGCTTTTTTAAAATGTTTAAGAGATTTATATATGTACCAAATTCTTACACTTTCCTCTGAATAAATCTGAGTACTTCATATTTGCTAAGCAGGGAAACATTTGTCTTTTCATGTTGTCTATTTACAGCTGCATATCAGATAATCTTCAGAGGATGTATTTAGAGTCTCTCTTCATAGGAACAAATTAAACAAGGCTGGGGTAAGGTAGTGCTCCATGATCATCATGATCATGTCAATTGCTGGTGGTATCTGTTGATGTTTTGGTCACTACTCTCTCTGACAACATTGGATCATGTTTCAGGAATTGTACCAGGGACCATCCTCAATACTTTGTGGACCCTTATTTTGGCCGGTAAAAAAGTTCATCTTTGTTAAAGGAACATTCTGCACCCTTTAAACCTAGGGTCAGAAATCAGACACGAGATTTTTTCACTGGTGTTGATATAGCCAGAATATTTGAGTTGATGCCAGCAGAATGAAAACCTAATAGAAAACTAGTATCTTTATCAAAAGTGATAAATGAGGCACAAAATTACACTAAAATTAAAAAAAAAAATTCTCAGAGCTACTGATGTAACTAAAAAGCTTCCCTCAAATATTTCTTTAAAGCCTTTTGATTTGGCAAGGAAACAGAAAAGCTTGTTTAACTTTGATAGAATGTAAGTTTTTTAAGTTTACCTTGGCCATCAAGAAGAAAAATTAACTGAAACCAGAGCTCTAGTTGTACAGCATTCCTAGTGAAGAATTCTGTCATGACAGGGAAACTAAGTCAATCATATCCAAGAAAGATAATCAGTTGCACACTTCTGGCACATACAATATTGTATTCAATTAGAAGTAAATTAAATAGCTGTGGAAATAAGGTCACATGAACTCCTACTATACGAAAGAATCTCAGACCTTTGGAAGTTGCAGAGGGTGAAGAGAAAGCTCAGACCGCTGCCTTCCCAGACAACCCCCTGTATTAGCATTGCTCCCTTTCTCCTGTACTGGGATTCTGGTGTAGGAATGCACGGTGTGCATGGAGCTGGGGACTGAGTGACACATAAAGGCCTGACGCTCAAATCAGGGGCTGCATTAGAAAGCACGTTTTTCACCAGCAGCACTACGGAAACTCCCATGTCAACTCACCCTGTGTCCTGTGCCTGAACAACTTGTCTATTACGAGTGAAGCTATTGTGTGTCTCTACACCCAATCCTCTCATGCAGACATTTGTCTCACAAAGTAGCATTTCTCTAACTAAAACTACAAGTAATATTTGGCACATAATGAAGTTTTACTACTTCTATAAAACCTATGTATTTCTGAGTGTTAGTCTCTGGCATCATTTGGTCTCATATTTATGTGTGCACAGACAGTTATTTACTGAGCCTGGTGTAACGAGAAAAAAGCTGGCTGGTGAAACCACATCATCCCATCACCCACCTGTAAAATATAGCTAACTTGAATGCATTTGAATGATTATATACAAACTAATAAAGGACTGAGTGAATGATTTGTGAAGCTGTGGATAAAGAGTCCAAAACAAGATGGTTACAATAAATTGTCAGTGGTTATCTCAAGGTCATGTTAAAGCTGTGCTGTGCAAATGATAGCATTAGCTAGCAATGATCTAATTAAAAACTGTACACCAAGTTACAAAGAAAGAGTTCAAGAGTAAACAAGCGGCAGAATCTAGATTTATTTGCCATGCAATAGAAGCAATCACAGCATAATGTTGAGGTGTCCAACACAAGGAATTAGGGTTCATAAATAAAAAGCGACTTCTGCAAGTCTGTGTGTTTCAGTATAAACAACAAAGCAATAGCAAATGTGTTTCAGGCCATGCAGCTGCAGGCCTAAAGGCATGATGATGAAGATGATTAAGAGTCATAGTTCTTTGAGAGTTCCTTATCAATTTACAGAGAAATGTTCTGCAATGGATTGGTTTGTGAGACCAAAGACAAATGACTGAATCAAAGTGAATTTCATCAGGGACAAAAGGCGTGTGCAGTGGGATCACAGCAAGTGCAAGCAGCAGGAACAAGGCAGCAAAAACCACTGTGTGAACCATGCTGGGAGCAGGAAACTGTCTCCCTTGGCTGTGTCTCATAAGATTATGGCACATCTACACAACCACACTGTTACAATACGAGCTGGGCAATTAATTAGACTATAAATAAGAAACTCAGCTGGATTTCATAAACAAGTCTCTGGCTGAGCAATGATGGGATGGATTTGGATACAGACAGGGACTTCACCCAGTCACATTCCACCCTAAGCTGCAGACCTCTCACTGACACAGGAGCTGGGCTGTGTTTAAACCAGGCCAACGAGCTGTCTGGAATGGGAGATTCAAGCCCTCATATTTAAGGAGGGTGGAGACAATAAACCAGGCTGCTCTCACAGGAGAATCCTGGGCTGTGTGTTGTCTCTGCCTCTGACCACTGACTCCATGTAACACCACAGCACAGGGAGAAGGGGAGGCAGCTCTGCTGTGGAACTGGTAAAGGGCATCATCCCCTTGATTCAGCAGAGATCAGATGTTTTTCAACACTCTAGCTAAGGACTCTCTGGTTCATTGCCAATGTATAGCAAATTAAATGGAATTAAGAAGATATTAAATTACAAGGGGTTTCTGTTTCTTCGGTTTTTAATTGTATCTGATTGGAAACCGTGTTATTTAACCTTGAGAAGCTATTTCCTATTTTTGAATCTGCCTGAGAATAAACTCACAGAGACAGAAAAGAAGAAAAGGACCATTTTCTTTCTGATATAAATGTACAATTTTCATTGGCATTTTAGTGCTGCATTCTGTCCTGCATACATATAATAATGCATAATATGACTTTCTATAAGATGCCAGACTTTCAAATTTTCTGATTTGTCATGTTATCTCAAATATGGTATTAATATTTTCTTCTTCAATGAACACTGAATACAGATTAGGGCTGACCAGCACCAACTTAATTAGCACTTTGATTTTTATTCTGGATTCTTTTTTCTAATAAAACCAAATATTACAACTAGCTTTTTTATTTTTCCTTTGCCTGCGATTTTCTTTTTTGGCTGTGATTTTGAAGGTTTCCTTTTCTCCATTAGCCCTAAATAACATTTTTGTCATTGCACTGAACAATTGAGCTATTTCTCTCAAATACCACATTTGTCATTGAACTGAACAATTGAGCCATTTCTTCCAATATCCTACAGATTCTTCTGTTGGCTCAAGAATAATTATTTCACAAAGTACCTGTGGGGTACTTTTGTTCCCCACAGGTCTAATCATCCAAACCATCTGAATCTAGCTGATCTGAACACTTTTTCTTCATTACTTCTCTATACTGTCAAGGAAGTATGTGTGACTCTATGGCCTTGTATTTTTGTACATTTTTTGCTGTATCACACATCATTGTTTGTTGGGTGTTTTGTTTTAAGAGGTTCTTTATATATGTATATATATATATATATAATTTTACAGATACTTTTTCTGTTTTTTAATGACTTTGCCTGAAATAATCCATGTTTCCTCTTTATGTTAGATTTTCTTCTTCAAATTAGAGTGAATGTAGAGTAGTCATTTTGGAGGAATTAGTTTATATACACTTTTTAAGACTTTTTTAATTTGTCGTTTTTATGTTGAAGAAAGTATTTCAATTTAAAGACAGGCTATACTGTGGGAAGCTGGAGGTCTGATAGGATTTTCCATTTATCTTTAGATTTGATTGCCTTAGAAAATTATAGGAATATCAACACTGGAAAATAATATTTTTATAGAGGTTTCTTCAGTTTTTGCGTGTTCTTTGGGACTGAAAATGTTTTCAGACTGCACAGCAAATCTGAACAAGAGAGATGCAAGACAAAAGAGGTTGGTGCTTTCTGTGCCCTCTTTAAATCTCCTTTTGCCTAAGGCTGTGAGACAGGAAGAATTTGAGCTTTTTTGACATGTATTAAGAGCCTGACTTCCAGTTCAACTAATTCTTCCCTCAATCCTCTCTCACAAGTGAGTGATAACATGGTCTAATACTTAAGCTTTTTTTAGTAAGGTGAGTGGGTTTAAAAGAAAGCTTAAAAATATGGTAAATTGAAATCCACGATTTTTGGAACCACTAAGTTCCCCAAGAGGATACAAAAGTGTAAAGCAAAATAAAGTCAGATGCTAGAGGCAAGAACAGTAGTTTTTGAGCATTTAGAGCATGAAAGAAGTCGCTAATATTTAAAACTAGCTACAGAAAACAGTTTTTAAAGGGAAGTTAGCAGTGGGAACTAAAGGAGATAGTGGTGGTAGCCAGGAAAGAATGCCTGAAGGCCATAGCAGGATAGGGGCTGCTCTCTAGGTAATTATAGCTCATCTCAATAGAGGTCCTCCATTAAGAAGTAAAGGAAGAAAAGGCACTGAGAGTGGCAAGGGAACAGCAAGACCTGAAGGATGAAAGGGTCCTGTAGTTCACTGACAAATGCAACATTCTTTGCTTCAGTATTCCTATCTTAGTGAAGGCAGGTTCAAAATCTTGTGTTAAAGTGGCAGAGGCGGCCTGAGCATACTGGGATGCTCCCCAGCTGTGAGGCAAAGTGTGCTAGGTGCTATTCCTCATCTCTGTATCCTCCTTCAAATGTTTTTGATATTAAGGGCTGGATGCTGCATGCATGCTTACAGTCATCTTTGTCTCTGGATACTACACAGGTTTTTGAAAGTATTTTGAAGCAGTATATTTAAGGATGGACAATACCACCCGGGAGCCTAAGTGAGACTTCAAACTGCCTGAGCTAATTGGATTTCTATTATTTGAGATAATCTTATTGGGATGCTTGGAAATGAGTTTTATTCTTCATTAAAAGGACAAAGGGCTGCGTCTTTAAAGGGCAACACTAATGTATGCACAGAGGGCAAAAAATAATGTTCTCTAAAGCTTTCTATGAGTTCCTGCCAGTTGTGACTAATGTTGCTGTAGGTATTAGGAAAACACAGGCCAGTGTGATGATGAAGAGAAAAGACTGGAGATTAAAAAAAAAAGGGGTTGAAAGCTCTACTCATACTACTGTATGAAGAATAATACATAATGTGGGTGTAATAAAAATGATAATGTGTTCTGTCATTTGAGATAATTAGACTTTGATCCTGGAAGGTGTTTCTTGTGACTGAAGCACTGTATCTGGTTAGAGTTCTCTGGCATTTCTATTTTATGTTTAGATTGGATGTTAGGAAAAATTTCATCACTGAAGGTGTTGTCAAGGATTGTAACAGGCTGCACAGGGCAGTGGTGGAGTCACCATCCTTGGAAGTATTTAAACAATGTATAGATATTGTGCAGAATGGCTTCAAACAGAAAGAGGGTATGTTTTCAATAGATATTAGGAAGAAATTCTTTATTGTGAGGATGGTGAGGTGATGGACAAGTTTGTGCAGCGAAGCTGTGAATGCCATATACCAAGCATGGATGGGGCTTTGAGAAACCTTGTCCATGGCAGTGGAGTTGGAACTAGGTAGTCTTTAAGATCCCTTCCAATCCAAGTTGATGTGTGAGTCTCTGTTTTAATGATGGCCTTAGCAGTGCTAGGGCAACGGTTGGACTCAATGATCTTAAAGGTCCTTTCCAACCTAAATGATTCTATGATTTTATGATTTTCAGTATTTTCAGAATAGAATCCTTTCCTGGTGCCTAGTTTGAGATGGAAGGGGTCCAGGCCTGAGGAGACATTGATGTGTTCCCATGGGACACAGTGACAAAGTCCAGGTAAGGTCCCCTGATGATTCCCAGATGTGTGGAAATCTGGAGGGGTATAACTGGCTTACCATGCAGGAATACTCAAGCACAGAGGAAAAGGGGTTGGGCCCACCTCTAACGCCCAGCACAAAGCTGCTGCTGGGAATCATGGCAGGTTGTGGTAGAAAATTGTAACACTGTTTTGCTCTCTTCCTTTTGCAAGGCTTTTGACACAAAAAGATCAACTATGCATGGCTGTCTGCAGAAAAGAAAGGGAAGTAGATGCAGAAACCTACAAGAGGTCTACCTTCTGTGCAAATGTTCCACAAAATAATTCTTTATAAGCAAAGAATCCTTTCAATGACTTTTTAGAGGCTATTTTTCTCACAGTAAAAACTGTCAGTTTGCTCATCTATATTTTAAGTACTTTCCAAGTATCTTCAGAAGAAGAAAACATGATACCATGACCCTGAGTATCAGAAGATCAGTAACTTGATTCTCATCAAAGAAAACAAAAGTAGAGCGCATGTGATCTACCCTTACCATCTGAACAAAGCACTCAGCTCACAAATAACCCAGTGCTTTTAGGTGCAGAGAGAGAACTCCTTGGTAACTGTGAATAGCAAATGCAGGAGATTTTGAGTCAGCCTGTGGGAAATGCCTTGAAAGACAGAGTGGGTACCTTTAATAGCCAAGGTATTTGCTAACATGCCTTGCTTTGTTTTTCTTTCTGTCAGATGCCACATTCAGCTGTGTCTGAACTGCTGACACCAGCAGGAGCTTGGCTCTCTATCCCTCTGCTGAGATCCGTGGGGTATAATTTGCCTATTTGGCTTGATATAGTGGTGTCTTAGACAATATATAGACAACTGGTCGTGGTAGGTGATGAATATAGGCGAGTAGAATTTCAGTCTGCAGGTTCAATATAATTAATGAAGTGTTACTAAAACGTTTTAAGAGAAACTGGTCCCTGCATTTACAATGTGGTGTAATGATTTACTTAAAAGTCTCCCTTTAGACTCAGTATACAAGTTACAAATGATGCAAAATGTTGCTGATCAGAGATATTGACAATCGCTCATTGGTATTGACATATGGAAGATTCTCCACTGGGTGCCAGTGCAATTATGAACTGACTTTAAAACTTGCTCTTGGTCAAAGGCTAAAAGACCTTATTTCTCATCTCATTTCAAAGTTTCTCCTGTCTTACTCTTCAGTTGTTTCCCCCAACATAGTAAAGTAATAATGATAACAATAATAATAATAATAAATTACCCCAGTAAAAAAATCCTTCTTTACAATGAGATATTTAGAAAGAGACTCAGATTTTACATTTTTATATTTTCATCAAAAGAGCCTAAGTGATAGAGGAAAAGAATCTCACCAGCTCTCCCACTGAATCTGTGGTTTCTGACTGAGCCAGCTGGATTTCTACCTAAATCCCTGTCCCATATTTCTTTTCACTAGGAATATCTAAAAATAACATGAAGCCTTGAAAATAAAATTTATTCAGTATGTTGGAGAGGTTTCTAAAGTAAATTAGTAGAAACAGTCTCTCCACTTAACTAAGACAAAAAAAATTACTTCATGCGAACAATGGATCAGAGAATTACAGTGAAAGCACCTCTGAAATTTACTGAATTATAAAATCAGTAAGGCTGGAAACATCCTCCAAGATCATTGAGTTCAACACTAAGAAGGTAAATTAGGGAAAGCAGGACTGGCTAAAAAAATTTAGTCAAACTGCACTTTTCACCTGTGCTCCTGCTTGACAATCAG